>NC_142462.1:108447567-108752132 GCF_049115385.1 Moschus berezovskii | reverse complement strand
TCCTCAGGGATGTCGGCTAGAGACATGCGGTTCTGCGATGCCACTTCGTGTGCATGCCAACAGTCTGTTGCCACAGTGCCCGTGCCCCCCACACAGGTGCTGACAGCCTGTGCTCTACTGTGTGTGCAGCTTCGGTTGTACAATATAAGAGGTCTTCTGCCCGTTTCCCCTCAGTTTTCTGTGAGAACTGTTCCACAGGTGGCTGTATTTTTGTGTTTGTGAAGAGAGGTGAGCTCCACATCCTTCTACTCTGCCATCTTGCCGCACTTATGCAAAATTTCTAATGGGGGTGTCACGCTGAGAGTGGGGACAGTGGCACTTTTCTTTCAGTGGTACCCCACTTTCAGAGCTAAGATGTAGGTGGGAAAAGGGCAGTAGTCTCAGGTCTTCCCTACGTGCTTCTTCCAGTGTGGAACTAACACTTTATTAGCCAAGACAGGGGCAGTTAGGACCAAAATATTTTCAGTGATGTAGCATCCAAACTAGAGCCTTATTTTCAAGAACGGGGTCTGGATAGATAGAAAGAAGGGAGCCCCCACCTCTTGGCTGCACTTACCTGGAACTTAGCTTTAGCAATAGGTAGCTGGAGACAGACATGACTGAGCGACTTCACTTTCACTTTTCACTTTCACACATTGGAGAAGGAAATGGCAACCCACTCCAGTGTTCTTGCCTAGAGAATCCCAGGGACAGGGGAGCCTGGTGGGCTGCCGTCTATGGGGTCGCACAGAGTCGGACACAACTGAAGCGACTTAGCAGCAGCAGCAGCAGCAGCTGGAGACAGAGTAAGAAATTCTAGTGCCCTGCCCCTACTGGTATATGATAGCCCTTTGTCTGGTATCTGGGGGGATACGGGACCCTGTGTCCTCCACTGGAGAATATCAGTGAGCTGGGGCTGGGGTTGTGCAGTCTTGATTCAAATACCAGAAGTTCTGGGTTTTTTTTTTTTTTTTTTTGGTAGTTGTTATTTTTTGTTTTTTTATTTTAGATTTTGCTGAGTAGATGTTTTTTTCATTTGCTGTATGCCCCAGGACCATTTTCAGAAACTTTAAATAAAAAAAATTTTTTTTCACCAATTTTTGCTGGTGAAAGGTTTTGTAGAACTCCTCCTGCTGTCATGATGAAAGGCAATCTCAGCACCATCTGTTTTATACTCTTGTATTCCCATTAAGTTTTCTAAGTTTTATCTCTTCTTGCTATCCTGAATGCCTCTTTGTAAGAGACCTTAAATAGTTTTCCGAGTAAGGCAATTATAAGTGAAATTTAAATATAGAACCTTAATAAGACCCACCTCTCACCTGTCAAGATTCTTTTGTATTTTTATAAGTAGTAAGTAATATGAGCAAAATTTTAATCATTAAGTTTTCTTGTGGGAAAATCATTAAGCTTTCCTGGGTATAAGAGGAAATAACTTGCCATTCTCTTGTTTTTTTCAAACAACCATTAGCAAACATATCAATGAATATTTACCTCTTGCTCTTCTTCTCTGATGTTTTGATGTCTTTCTATGGTAGAGTTTCTTTCCTTCTTTGTTTTTAGTTGTTTTATCTTGGTTTTTATCTAGGTAAGAGATTCATATTTAATCAGTGTAACAAAGATAGTATGTACGGAGATATAAAACTGTTTTGAGACTTCTAGGAAGATGAAGCACTTTTTCTCTCCTTTCCACTAAGTACAACTAAAACCCCTGGCTGTTACATACAAAGTAAACACAAGAGGCTCTGAAAGGAGAAGAGGAGGAGGCAGATGATGAGCGACTTCGGGAGCAGGAGAGCTGCCTGATGGTGAGTAGTTCTGTGTGTTTCCCTTTGGCCTCATCTATCCCAGCCTTAGAGCTGGAGAAGCCGGAAACCCAGAAGTTCCAATGAGTGAAGATAAAATGCCTGAACACTTCTCAAATTTGATCAAAGACATGAAGGTTAATTATCAAAGAATCTCAATCAACTTCAAGTAAGATAAAATGCCCACACTAAGTCACATAAACTTTGAAAGCAGTAAGACTGAAGCAAACTGTTACCTGTAAGGGATCCTCAATAAGATCATTGCCAGTTTCTCAGAAACTTTGGAAGCCAGAAGACAATGCAGAATTTAAAGGCAAAAAACAAACAAACAAACAAAAAAACCCCAGCAGAATGGTCCTTCAAAATTTAAGGAGAAATTAAGACATTTACAGATAAAAGCTGAGGGAGTTTGTGACCACTTGACATGCCTTGAAAGAAATGCTCAAGGGATTTCTGCAAGGTTAAATGAAAGGGCACTAGGTAGTAACTTGAAGCTGTAGAGAAAAATAGAGGTCTAAATGAAAGTAATAAATACATGGGAAATTATGAACGTTAGTATTATCGTAATAATAATTTCAAACTCATCTGTCATCTACATGAAAAAAAGTGTTAGTTGCTCAGTTGTGTCCAACTCTTTGCAACTCCATGGAAGGTAGCCCACCAGGCTCTGTCCATGGGCTTCTCCAGGCAAGAATACTGGAGTGGGCTGCCATGCCCTCCTCCAGGGATTCGTCCCAAACCAGGGATTGAATAAAGGTCTCCTGCATTGCAGGCGGTGCAGCCGCGAGAGACGCCGGCCCTGGCGCAACCGACCAGACAAAGAGGCGCAGCCGTGAGGAGCTACCCCACGCCTGAGGCCAGGGCCAGCGGCTGAGAGGAGCTGCCCCACGTCCAACAGGCGGTGGCTGCGCGGGCGCAGGAGGGCCGAGAGGAGCTACTCCACGTTCAAGGTCAGGAGGGGCGGCCTTGAGGAGATACCCCTCGTCCAAAGTAAGGTACAGCGGCTGCACTTTGCTGGAGCGGCTGTGAAGAGATTTTCCACGACCAAGGTAAGAGAAACCCAAATAAGACGGTAGGTATTGCGAGGGGGCATCAGAGGGCAGACACACTGAAATCATAATCACAGGAAGCTAGTTGATCTGATCACATGGACCACAGCCGAATGTGATCCACTGGAGAAGGGAATGGCAAACCACTTCAGTATACTTGCCTTGAGAACCCCATGAACAGTATCAAAGGGCAAAATGATAGGATACTGAATGAGGAATTCCCCAGGTCGGTAGGTGCCCAGTATGCTACTGGAGATCAGTGGAGAAGTAACTCTAGAAGGAATAAAGGGATGGAGCAAAAGCAAAACCAATACCCAGTTGTGGATGTGACCGATGATAGAAGCAAGGTCCGGTGCTGTGAAGAGCAATATTGCATAGGAACCTGGAATGTTAGGTCCATGAATCAAGGCAAATTGGAAGTGGTCAAACAGGAGATGGCAAGAGTGAACATAGACATCCTAGGAATCAGTGAACTAAAATGGACTGGAATGGGTGAATTAAACTCAGATGACCATTATATCTACTACTGTGGGCAGGAATCCCTTAGAAGAAATGGAGTAGCCATCATGGTCAACAAAAGAGTCCAAAATGCAGTACTTGGATGCAATCTCAAAAACAACAGAATGATTTCTGTTCGTTTCGAAGGCAAAACATTCAATATTACAGTAATCCAGGCCTATGCCCCAACCAGTAACGCTGAAGAAGCCAAAGTAGAACGGTTCTATGAAGACCTACAAGACCTTTTAGAACTAACACCCAAAAAAGATGTCCTTTTCATTATAGGAGACTGGAATGCAAAAGTAGGAAGTCAAGAAACACCTGGAGTAACAGGCAAATTTGGCCTTGGAGCACGGAATGAATCAGGGCAAAGGCTAATAGAGTTTTGTCAAGAGAACGCACTGGTCATAGCAAACACCCTCTTCCAACAACACAAGAGAAGACTCTACACGTGGACATCACCAGATAGTCAACACCGAAATCAGATTGATTATATTCTTTGCAGCCAAAGATGGAGAAGCTCTATACAGTTAGCAAAAACAAGACCAGGAGCTGACTGTGGTTCAGATCATGAACTCCTTATTGCCAAATTCAGACTTAAATTGAAGAAAGTAGGGAAAACCACTAGACCATTCAGATATGACCTAAATCAAATCCCTTATGATTATACAGTGGAAGTGAGGAATAGATTTAAGGGACTAGATCTGATAGATAGAGTGCCTGATGAACTATGGACGGAGGTTTGTGACACTGTACAGGAGACAGGGACCAAGACCATCCCCATGGAAAAGAAATGCAAAAAAGCAAAATGGCTGTCTGAGGAGGCCTTACAAATAGCTGTGAAAAGAAGAGAGGCGAAAGGCAAAGGAGAAAAGGAAAGATATAAGCATCTGAATGCAGAGTTCCAAAGAATAGCAAGGAGAGATAAGAAAGCCTTCCTCAGTGATCAGTGCAAAGAAATAGAGGAAAACAACAGAATAGGAAAAACAAAGAAAATTAGAGATTCCAAGGGAACATTTCCTGCAAAGATGGGCTCGATAAAGGACAGAAATGGTATGGACCTAACAGAAGCAGAAGATATTAAGAAGAGGTGGCAAGAATACACAGAAGAACTGTACAAAAAAGATCTTCACGAGCAAGATAGTCACGATAACGTGATCACTGACCTAGAGCCAGACATCTTGGAATGTGAAGTCAAGTGGGCCTTAGAAAGCATCACTATGAACAAAGCTAGTGGAGGTGATGGAATTCCAATTGAGCTATTTCAAGTCCTGAAAGATGATGCTGTGAAAGTGCTGCACTCAATATGCCAGCAAATTTGGAAAACTCAGCAGTGGCCACAGGACTGGAAAAGGTCAGTCTTCATTCCAATCCCAAAGAAAGGGAATGCCAAAGAATGCTCAAACTACCACACGATTGCACTCATCTCACACGCTAGTAAAGTCATGCTCAAAATTCTCCAAGCCAGGCTTCAGCAATATGTGAACCGTGAACTCCCAGATGTTCAAGCAGGTTTTAGAAAAAGCACAGGAACCAGAGATCAAATTGCCAACATCCGCTGGATCATGGAGAAAGCAAGAGAGTTCCAGAAGAGCATGTATTTCTGCTTCATTGACTATGCCAAAGCCTTTGACTGTGTGGATCACAGTAAACTGTGGAAAATTCTGAAAGAGATGGGAATCCCAGACCACCTGACCTGCCTCTTGAAAAACCTGTATGCAGGTCAAGAAGCAACAGTCAGAACTGTACATGGAACAACAGACTGGTTCCAAATAGGAAAAGGAGTGCGTCAAGGCTGTATATTGTCACCTTGCTTATTTAACTTATATGCAGAGTACATCATGAGGAGCACTGGGCTGGAGGAAGCACAGGCTGGAATCAAGATTGCTGGGAGAAGTATCAATAATCTCAGATATGCTGATGACACTACCCTTATGGCAGAAAGTGAAGAGGAGCTCAAAAGCCTCTTGATGAAAGTGAAAGAGGAGAGTGAAAAGGTTGGCTTGAAGCTCAACATTCAGAAAACAAAGATCATGGCATCTGGTCCCATCACTTCATGGGAAATAGATGGAAAAACAGTGGAAACAGTGTCAGACTTTATTTTTTTGGGCTCCAAAATCACTGCAGATGCTGATTGCAGCCATGAAATTAAAAGATGCTTACTCCTTGGAAGGAAAGTTATGACCAACCTTGATAATATATTTAAAAGCAGAGACATTACTTTGCCAACAAAGGTCCATCTAGTCAAGGCTATGGTTTTTCCCGTGGTTATGTATGGATGTGAGAGTTGGACTGTGAAGAAAGCTGATTGCCGAAGAATTGATGCTTTTGAACTGTGGTGTTGGAGAAGACTCTTGAGAGTCCCTTGTACCGCAAGGAGATCCAACCAGTCCATTCTAAGGGAGATCTATCCTGGGTGTTCATTGGAAGGACTGATGCTAAAGCTGAGACTGCAATACTTTGGCCACCTCATGCGATGAGTTGACTCACCGGAAAAGACTCTGATGCTGAGAAGGGTTGGGGGCGGGAGGAGAAGGGGACGACAAAGAATGAGATGGCTGGATGGCATCACCGATTCTGTGGACTTGAGTCTGAGTGAACTCTGGGAGTTGGTGATGGACAGGGAGGCCTGGCGTGCTGTGATTCATGGGGTCGCAGAGAGTCGGACAGGACTGAGCGACTGAACTGAACTGAACTGAACTGCATTGCAGGCAGAATTTTTACCATTTGAGCTAGCTGGGAAGCCCTATATGATTAAGTCTACATGATTAAAGAGGAAAAAAAATTGAAAAGCATTTATTAGTCTAAAAGCTAATACTACTATTACTTTAGCCTATAAAGTGTTAAGTCACTCAGCTGTATCTGATCTTTGCGACTCCATGGACTATAGCCCACCATGCTCCTTTGTCCATGGAATTTTCAGGCAAGAATACTGCAGTGGGTTGCCATTTCCTTCTCCAGGGTATCTTCCTGACTCAGGGTTTGAACCTGGGTCTCCCATATTGTGGGCAGATTCTTTATTGTCTGAGTCACCAGGGAAGCCCTGTAATGCCAAACCTTATTTTGTTACATAATTTAGGAGACTAGTACACTTAAAGAAATAATAGTTTATGTTTTTGGGCACACAATGTATAACTATGTAATTCTGTGACATATACAACTGAAAGCGTGGGGGTACAGCTGTAAAGGAACAGTTTTTGTATGTTTTGAAGTTAAGTTGGTATAAATTCAAATTAGACTGTTATAACTTTAGGATAGTAAATGTAATCCCCATGGTGAAAACAAAGAAATGACTTATAAAATATACACAAAAGGAAATAAGAAAGGAACTGAAACATTTCATCACAAAAAAATCAATTAAGCACAAAAGAAGACAGTAATGCAGGAAAAGGAGGGACAAAAATACTATAAGGCATATAGAAAACAGCACAAGGACAGAAGTCAGTCTCTCTTTATCAGTAATTATTTCCATTGGGTTAATGGATTAAATGGATATTAATGGATAATAAATGGATATTATTAATGGAGAAATGGATTAAACTCTCCAATCAAAAGAGAGCGATTGGGAGAATGGATAAAAACACATGATCCAACTATTTGCAGTCTTAAAAGACTCACAAAGATCCAAACACAGAAACTGGTTGAAAGTGAAAGGAAAGAGATATCCTATGCAAACAGTAACCCAAAGAGGCAGAGGTGGCTCTATTAGACAAACACAGACTAAATTTTAAAATGTTACTGGAAACTACTTTTACAAGGACATTGTAGGTTAATAAAAATTCAATACAACAAGAATACATAACAATTATAAATATTTACATACCTAATGATCATCAAAATATATGAAGCAAAATAGAACCAAAGGGAGAAACAGACAGTTCTACAATAATAGTAGGAGACATCAATACCCTACTTACAATAATATGGAACCAATCAGAAGGTTGTAAAGAAAAAGGATTTAACACAGTAAGTTATCTAAACTTAACAGACATACACAGACCACTGTACCCAACAACAACAGAGTATACATTTCTCCTCAGTTGCATATAGGACATTTTCCAGGATAGAACATATGTTAGGCCACCAGTTAAGTTTTAATACATTTTAATAGATAGACAGCATACAAAGTGTCTCCCTCTGACCACAATGGGATGAAGTTAGAAATAAATAACAGAAGAAAATCTAAAATATTCAAAAACTTGTGGAAGTTATACACTTAAAAAAAATGGATCAAAGAAGTCACAAAGGAAATGAGAAAATACAGAGTTGAATAAAAATGAAAACACAACAGAGCAAAATTTATGAAACACAGCATAAGTGGCGCTGAGGAGGAAATTTATATCTGTAATCACATTAAAAAACAAATTCACAGATGGCCGAAGGAAGGAGTAATAAAGATTAGAGCAGAGATAAACAAATGAAATAGAAAAACTGAAGAAAATGAATCTAAAGGTCAACAAGGCTGACCAATCCTTAGCTAAATGGGCTAAGGAAACAAAGACAAATTACTAAAATCAGAAATGAAAGTGAGGATATCAGTGTCAATTCTACACAAATATAAAGGATTACAACAAAGTCTTGTGAACAAGTGTATGCCAACAAATTGGATAACCTAGATGAAATGGATAAATTCCTAGAAACACAGAACTTACCAAGACTATCTCATGAAGAAATAGAAAATATGACTAGACAACTCACTAGTTAAGGAGACTGAAATCAGTAATCAAAATTCTCCCAACTAACAATAAAACCCTGATGGTTTGTTTGGTGAATTCTACTAAATATTTAAAGAACAACTAATGCTGATCTTTCTCAAACATTTCTCAAAAATTTAAGAGGAAGGGACATTTTGTAATTTATAAGGCCAGAGTTACCCTGATACCAAAGCTAAACAAAGACACTACAAATAAGAAAAGGAAGCTATATAGACCGGTATCCCTTATGAACATGCTCAACATCACTAATAATTAGGGAAATGCAAATCAAAGCCACAGTGAGGTGGTATCTCACACCTGTTAGAATGGCCATTATTAACAAACCAACCAACCAGAAACTAACAAGTGCTTGCAAGTATGTAGGTGCATTAGAGCCTGCATGCACTGTTGGTGGGAATGTCAAATGGTATAACTGCTGTGAAAAACAGCATGGAGGTTCCTCAAAAAATTGAAAGTAGAATCACTGTATGATCCAGCAGTTTCCTTTTGGGGTATACACCCAAAAGAATGGAGAGCAGCAGCATCCTGAGGAGATGTGTGATCATATTCACAACAGCTAGAATGTGGAAGCAACCTTAGTGTCCACCGAGAGATGAATTAGCAAAATTCGGTGTAAACATACATTAGAATATTATTTAGCCTCATAAAGGAAAGAAATTATGAAATATGCTACAATATACATGAACCTTGAGGACATCATGCTCAATGAAATAAGCCAATCACAAAGACAAACACTGTGCAATTCCACTTATATGAGGTACTTAGCACAGGCAAGATACATGAAGAAAGAAGAGTATACAGTGGTTTCCAAGAGACATGGGAGCAGAGAATCAGGAGTTATTAAAGGCTGTAGAGTTTGCTTTTCAAGATGATAAGTGTTATGGGATGGTGGTGATGGTTGCACAACAATGTGAATGTACTTGTACTAATGAATTATACACTTAAAAAGGGTTAAAATGGTAAATGTTACGTGTAATTTTACTACAATAATAAAAGAATCAATCTCTATATTTTTGTGGGGCTACTGGAAAAGAGGGTATATACCAGACTTAGAATTGTGAGAATGGGAGGCTAGAATTCCATTTTGCCCACAAGAGAGGAGAGTCTGAGAATAGAACCAACCCAGAAGAGACAGAAATGACATTAAAATGGAGAAAAAACTTTGCATCCTGGTGATATTCTTTGAACCCCTTATTTAAGCCATGGCTAAAGCCAGCCTTGTCCCTAGACTATTTCCCTTACTAAACCGACCAATTCCCCTTTTAGCTAAGCCATCTTTTGGAACAGTTTTTTGTTCTTTGCAGTGGATGGACTTCTGATACACACACTCAGAATATGATTTAGTAGGTAGAGAAGAAAACAATCTCCATGTCACTAAGTGGAAGCTCCATCTTGTTGCTCAGGCCTGGAATTCTGGAGACCTCTTTCTCTCTTTGTATTTTTCAAACTTGTACCCAAGCCATCAGCAAATTGTCTAGACTCTGTCAGATATATCTAACATCTGGTCACGTCTCATCGTCTCCACAGCTACCACCTTGGTCCAGCTACCACTTCTTCTTGCCTGGGTAACTGCAACAGCCCCTTAAATGGTTTCCCCTTGTTATTCATCGTTCTGCTCTCAACACAGCAGCCAAAGTGACCTTGCTGACACAAAGCCCATCATGGTACTCCTCTAACCCAAACTCTCCAAACTCAAGAGTAAAAACTGAAGTCCTAAGCCAGGTTTTACACGATCTGTTCCACCCACTCCTCAATGTTCAACACCTAGTTCACATTCTCTCTCTTAACTCCT
Organism: Moschus berezovskii; assembly: GCF_049115385.1. Lineage (NCBI taxonomy): Eukaryota > Metazoa > Chordata > Mammalia > Artiodactyla > Moschidae > Moschus > Moschus berezovskii. The sequence continues at coordinate 108,742,297 of NC_142462.1, read as the reverse complement.
GTTCTCTTTGTTCAATCTTCTCTACCCAGATTAGTCTCTTTGGTCTTCCAAAAGATAACAGACATGTTCCTTCCTCATGACCTTTGCACTTCTAGTACTCCTAGTCTAGGAATAGGTCCCTCCTACATCATTTTCAAAGTTTTACTCTCCCTACTCCCTTGATGTTAGATCTAGACATAGGAATTTATTTAGCCAGTGGAATGATACACGGGAACTTTAAACATACTTTCATGGTTTGGCATGCCTCCTGAACTCTTGTGATTTACCATGAGAGAATATGCCCCAGCTGGCTGCTGGTATCTATGGAGAAGGAAGAAATGTAGACCAGACCTGAATCAGCCCACAGTCTGGACATGAGTTCAGTGGATCCCTGGTCAGTCCAATACAGCCATCAGTTCAGTTCAGTTCAGTCATTTAGTCGTGTCCGATTCTTTGTGACCCCATGAATCACAGCACGCCAGGCCTCCCTGTCCATCACCAACTCCCAGAGTTCACTCAAACTCATGTCCATCGAGTCAGTGATGCCATCCAGCCATCTCATTCTCTGTCGTCCCCAATCCCTCCCAGCATCACAGTCTTTTCCAGTGAGTCAACTCGTTGCATGAGGTGGCCAAAGTATTGGAGCTTCAGCTTTAGCATCAGTCCTTCCAATGAACACCCAGGATTGATCTCCTTTAAAATGGACTGGTTGGATCTCCTTGCAGTCCAAGGGACTCTCGAGAGTCTTCTCCAGCACCACAGTTCAAAAGCATCAATTCTTCGGCGATCAGCTTTCTTCACAGTCCAACTCTCACATCCATACACGACCACGGGAAAAACTATAGCCTTGACTAGATGGACCTTTGTTGGCAAAGTAATGTCTCTGCTTTTTAATATACTATCTAGGTTGGTCATAACTTTCCTTCCAGGGAGTAAGCGTCTTTTAATTTCATGGCTGCAGTCAGCATCTGCAGTGATTTTGGAGCCCCAAAAAATAAAGTCTGACACTGTTTCCACTGTTTCCCCATCTATTTCCCATGAAGTGATGGGACCAGATGCCATGATCTTTGTTTTCTGAATGTTGAGCTTCAAGCCAACCTTTTCACTCTCCTCTTTCACTTTCATCAATACAGCCATCAGTTCAGTTCAGTTCAGTCGCTCAGTCGTGTCCAACTCTCCGCAACCCCATGAAGCACAGCACGCCAGGCCTCCCTGTCCATCACCAACCCCCGGAGTACACTCAAACTCATGTCCACAGAGTCGGTGATGCCATCCAGCCATCTCATTCTCTGTCGTCCCCTTCTCCTCCCGCCCCCAACCTTTCCCAGCATCAGAGTCTTTTCCAGTGAGTCAACTCGTCGCATGAGGTGGCCAAAGTATTGCAGTTTCAGCTTTAGCATCAGTCCCTCCAATGAACATCCAGGGTTGATCTCCTTTAGAATGGACTGGTTGGATCTCCTTGCAGTATAAGGGACTCTCAAGAGTCTTCTCCAACACCACAGTTCAAAAGCATCGATTCTTCGGCGATCAGCCTTCTTCACAGTCCAACTCTCACATCCATACATGACCACGGGAAAAACCATTGCCTTGACTAGACGGACCTTGGTTGGAAAAGTAATGTCTCTGCTTTTTAATATACTATCAAGGTTGGTCATAACTTTCCTTCCAAGGAGTAAGTGTCTTTTAATTTCATGGCTGCAATCAGCATCTGCAGTGATTTTGGAGCCCAAAAAAATAAAGTCTGACACTGTTTCCACTGTTTTTCCATCTATTTCCCATGAATACAGCCATAGATGACCCCAAAACAGGAAAAAAGACATTTGCTAATATAAGCTATTGACATTCTGATAATTGTTTTAATGAATAAAATATGAATAGTTTAGAACTGATACCTAAAAGTAGGATGCTGTCCTAATAAAACCTGAACTATGTGGCAATCATTGGCTTGGTGACTAAATAACAGGTGGTTATAGGAAGGCAGAAAACACAAGTTATGTAGAGGTGACACATTTAGTGAAACTGTCTTCTGTGAGAGAAGATGTGCCTAACAAACCTGAGTCACTGGACAAAGACACTTTGAGGCAGAAAGTTTACAGAGTATGCTAGCTTCATTTGATAAGGTGCTACAAGAAAGAAATCAGCTCAAAAATACTTGCATAAAAAAATGGAATTGAGAGGGAAAACAGCCCCAAATTCTAGAATTTGCAGGTTGGCTTCAATATAGCCTTGAGGCAAAGATCAAATCAACATTAATGGCTTTTACATCTGTGGTAGAATCTCTAAGATGACCTCTGATGATCCACGTCTGTTAGCATTCATACACTTCTGTGGTCCTAGGTCATTGGGCTCAACCTAGTGACTCACTTCTAATGAATGGTATATGGCAAAAGTGATGGGATTCTGCTTCTGAGGTGAGGCTACAGGGAGACTGTACCTCTAGCCTGTGTGCCCTTTTCTGCTGTCTTACTTGCCCATTCTGATGAAAGCCAGATACGTGTTGTGAGCTGTCATACAAGAAGCACACATTACGGTAAGGAACTGAGGGAGACTTCAGCCCTCAGCCAACAAGGAACTGAGTCCCTCAGCTCAGCAGCCTGTGAGGAGGCTGAATCTTATCACCAACCATGTAAGTGAACTCGAGAAATGGATCCTTCCTCAGTCAAGCCTTCATGATTCCACAGCCTTACCAATACCTTCGCTGCAGTCTTTTCAGAGAATTTAGGAACCCAGATAAGTCACTCCTGGATTCTGATCCACAGAAACTGTGTGATAATAAATGTTTGTCATTTTAAGTTGCAGAGGTTTGGGGTTATTAGTTATTCAGCAAGAGGAAATGAATACAATATCTGTCTTGGTCCATTCACCTGCTCTAACAAAACAGTTACCACAGACTGGGTGTCGAATAAAAAAGGAAATTTATTTCTCATAATTCTGAGGCTGGAAGGTTGAGATGAGGATGTGAGAGCTTCTTTTTGGTCTGTAGACTGTCTGTTGCATCCTCACAAGGCAGAAGGGGCTAGTCCCATTCATGACTCAGCCTTCATGACATAATCACCCCCAAAGGACCCACCTTCTAGTACCATAATACTGGGCATTAAAATGTCAACATATGACTTCTGGGAGACAGAAGTATCCAGACCATTCCACCCCTAAACCTCCTACATTGACATCCTTCTCAAAAGCAAAGTTCATTCATTCCATCCCAACAACCCCTAATGTCTTAACTCATTCCAGTATCAACTCTAAACTCCAAAATCCTAGCTAAATAGCATCTGAATCAGATATGGATGAAACTCAAAATACGATTCATCCTAAGGTAAATTTCCTGTCCAGTTGTGAAACCACAACCAAGTTATGTGCTTCCAGAGTACCACCGAGGGACAGGCATAGGATAGACATTCCCACTGTAAAACGGAGAAAAAGCAAAGAAGGATGAGGTGATGGGTCCCAAGCAAGCACAAAACCTAGTAAAGCAGATTCAGTGAGATCTTCATGGTCATGAACAGTCCTCGTGCCTCTGTGATGTGCCTTCTGGGCCCACTGGGGTGGCAGTATCATCCAACAGCTCGGCAGGCTGCCACTCATAGCTGGCTCTCTGTCAGTACTCTGTCCACAGCACAGTGCACCGCTCCAGACAGCCTGCCTCCAATGGAAGCCATCTGCCCTGTTAAAACCTAGGCGTTAGCGTCCCTGATGATCTCTCAGTCCCTTTGGGGCTTTTAAAAACTTATCTTGCTGACACAAATAGATGGGAAGATACACCATGTTCTTGGATTAGAAGAATTAATATTGTTAAAATGACCATAACTATCCATGGCAACCTACAGATTCAATGAAATCACTATCAAAATACCAATGGCACTTTTCACAGAACTAGAATAATTTAAAAAATGTGTATGCAAACACGGAAGACCCTGAATAGCCAAAACAATCTTGAAAAAGAGGAACAGAGCTGAAGGAATCATGCTCCCTGACTTCAGACTATGGTACTAGCACAAAAATAAATACAAAGACCAATGGAACAAAATAGAGAGCCCAGAAATAAACCCACACATGTATGGTCAACTAATCTACAACAAAGGAGGCAAGAATATGCAATGGAAAAAAGAGTCTCTTCTGAAGGCAGGGGTGGGAAAACTGGACAGCTACACATTAAAGAATGAAATCAGAACATTCACTAACACCACATACAAAAATAAACTCAAAATGGATTACAGACCTAAATATAAGACCAGAAACCATAAAACTCCTAGAGGAAGGCATAGGCAGGACAGTCCGACATAAATTGTACCAATATTTTTTATATCTATCTCCTAAAGCAAAGGAAATAATAATAAATGGGATCTAATTAAAATCATACGCACAGCAAAGGAAAGGAAAAACCAAATGAAAAGACAACTACCTACCGAGTGGGAGAAAATATTTTATAAATGATGTAACTGATAAGGGTTAATATTCAACATATATAAACTGCCATATACTCAACATCAAAAAATAACCCAATTAAAAAAATGTGCAGAAGAACTGAATAAACATTTTTCCAAAGAGAAAATGTAGATGGCCAACAAGCACATGAAAAGATGCTCATCATAGCTAATCATCAGGAAAACCACAGTGAAATATCAATCTCACACCTGTCAGAATGGCTATCATCAAAAACACAAATAACAAATCATGGCGAGATTGTGGAGAATAGGGAACTCTCATAAACTGCTGGTTGGAATGTAAATTTGTGCCTCCACTACAGAAAACAGTATGGAGGTTTCTCAAAAATAGAACTACCACATGACCCAGTAGTTTCACTCCTGGGTATATATCCGAAAAAAAAAAAAAAAAACAGCACTCGTTTGAAAAGATAACATCCCTTCCAGTGTTCACAGCAACATTATTTACAGTTGGCAAGATATAGAAGCAATCAAGTATCCATTAACAGATGAATGGGTGAAGAAAATGTGGTGTGTGTGTGTGTGTGTGTGTGCATGCATGTGTGCACATGTGCATGGAATACTACTCAGCCATAAAGAAGAATGGAATTTTGTCATTTGCAGCAACATGGATGAACTTGGAGGGTATTATGCTGAGTGAAATAAGTCAGAGAAAAACAAATACTGAATGACATTACTTATATGTGAATCTAAAAAATGTGAAAATAGTGAATATATTCTAGTGAATATAACAAAAAAGAAACAGACTCACAAATATACAGAACAAACAAGTGGTTACCAAAGGGGAGAGAGAAGGGAAGACGGAGAATACAGGGATAGGGGATTGAGAGGTACAAAATATTATGTATAAAATAAGCTACAAGGATAATTGTACAACATGGGGAATATAACCAATATTTTATAATAACTGTAAATAGAATGTAACCTTTAAAAATCGTGGATCACTATACTGTATACCTGTAACAGTATACAAACCTGTATAGTTTGTACATCAACTATACTTCAATAAAAAACAAAAAAACCTGTCAAACTTGTGTTGAAGAACATTACACATTTCTCAGCTACAGAGCTCTGTAGTATTGAAGCCATACTGTAAAATTAAAGAAGTTCTGATAGCCTTCCTTTTATTCTATGTCTCCATCCTCTTCAGTTCAAGCTTGTCTTAGTCACCTCTTAATACCATCACAGAGTCGGACACGACTGAGCGACTGAACTGAACTGAATACCATCACATCGGGGGTTAGGGTTTCAACATGTGTATTCAGTCAGTGGTGGGGCACACACACTCAGTACACAATACCACCTAAACTCCCTAATCCTCCTCCTGGTCTAATTTCCTCCTTAGGCACTTCTCATCACCTAACACATCATACATTTTACTTGCTTAGTTGGTAAAGAATCCACCTGCAATGCAGGAGACCCTGGGTTGATTCCTGGCTTTGGAGGATTCCCTGGAGAAGGGAAAAAGCTACCCACTCCAGTATTCTGGCCTGGAGAACTCCACGGACTGTATAGTCCATGGGGTTGCAAAGAATCAGACAGGACTGAGTGACTTTCACATTTTACTTGCCAACTAGAATATAAGCTATGATGGAAAGGATTTTTTTTTTTCTTATTTTGTTCACTGATCTATTCCCAAGCATGAAGTCAGAGCTCAGTTCATAGCTGTTAAGTAAATAAAAAAATGAATATAGGACTAACAGTCAGGCAACGAATGTTATGCTGCCAACTCTTATTAACAAGTAGTGTGGCTTTTGAAAAGTAATTTAATCTCTCTGCATCTTAATTGTTCTCATCAATAAAGCAAGGGTATTAAAAAACTCTAAGATTAGAAAATTCTATGATTTAAGGATATGGTACATAATAAGAAAATAACAATTATGCTATACAATAATTTATACAACTGCAGACTCTTTTTTGCCTGGTTGTTAGTCATAGTAAGAAGAGTACCTACTTGGCATATCCATATCATAGGCATAAATTTTCAATCGTACCTGAGAATTTAACTTGAGAAGATCAGTCTGAGAGTCATTGGATTCTGAACTGTCAGAGGCATGGCTACTACAAAAAATAATAAATTACATAATGTTTTGGTGGTGTTTTAAAATTTCAACTGTTACTTTTACTTTATTATGTTATTGGAATGGCAGAAATAGTTCTAGTTATAAAAAGGATGTTTACAAAGGTGGTGTAGATGTTTGATAGCTCTAGGCATTAGAAGAGAGTATTAGAGGAATGATAACTGAAATTGATTGGATCGTGTCAAATATAAACAAATCCATGAGTTCAAAATGATACTCTATCTGTAAACAAACTTTTGAGTCACCATTGGAGGTTACAGGGGCACTAACTCAAAGTCTGAAAACTTATAAAGGTTAAGAATCAAACATTTGCTCTGCTTTTCCTATAGGAACTGCACTAAAATTAGTACCTTCCTTTTTCCAGTAACATTCCCTTGGCATTAAATTTTGCACTTATCATTCACTAACTTAGATTATTTATATGGTGTCTCTATAAATGTGTCAATTCTCTGTGGGTAATGACAGCATTAAAAGCAATTTGAATATGTCTTTCACATATAGTAGTACATAGTGGGTACTCAATATCATTTGAATAAATGAAGTCTTGATGAGGTCTGGCTGAAGTAATATGAATAGGGAAAATTTCCCTCCATCTCTAGCCAGGATTTTCAGTAAAGACTGACAATTCAATCCTCAAATTGTTATAACAGGCCTTCCCTAACCAGGAATGGAACCCTAGTCGTGGTGGTGAGAGAGTCGAATCCTAACCACTAGAGAGCATGGTAGAATAACACAGCAAATTACATTACTTTCACTATCTTGACCTACCTAGTCTCTAGATCCAATGTAATTTCTTTCAGAGAAGTATCTGAATCATCAATGACTTTTTCCAAGTTTATATGTTTCTCCATTTCTTCTAATTCTTTCAAGCACTGATAATACTAGGGGAAAATGATAGGTAAGTTAATTATAAATAACTATTTCCTAATTAAAGTAACTGAATATTTATAGACACCTGGGACATCAAGTACAACAAAACAGTGAATGAACAGTCAGGATGTTAGAAGGAACAAACTGCTGCAGGCCCAAAGGCAGGTGATGTTATCTGGGCGTCTGGAGTCTGATGTATGAGCAAACGGACTTTAATTACCTTGGTTCGGTCTGGATCACAGTAGTCCAAGAGAGAATCACAAAAGTGATATCCCATTGACTCCAAGTCTTTCGTGTTGAAATGAGTGCCTCTTTTATTACCTAAAACATCAATAAGTTTATCCACCTTTTATGGTGAGTTAAAACATTTTTTTCTTAGCAGGAAGGCCTAAGTTGCAAAACAGTATAAACAAAACACCTGATATTCCATATTCTGCACTCTGGATCTTCTACACTGGGACAAGTCATTAAACAACTGACTATTTTCCCTTGTTCCCTCTCCACCACCTGGACCAAAGGTGACATTTAAATGAACACAGATTAATCTGTGTTGCAAAGCAGAAGAAAATTCAGTCAGAAAGTTATAGACTACTTGGTTACCAGTTATAAGCACCCTAAACATCACTTAGAGAAAAACCTGCATAAATATTTAATGTTTTCATCATCATTAACAGTGTTATATCAATTTCAAGGTGCTGAGAAATTAGCCAGAAGTAATATGTCCAGATTTCTGGCACTTGCCTTTGAGTTGATACGTTTTCTAATAATGTGAGTTACCCCAATATGAGGCATTCTAAGGATATGTTAAATGTGACTAAAAGCTTCCTTAAATGGAACTAGAGCACATGTTTTTTTTACTTCAAGGAACCAATTAAAAAAACAAAAAAAAAACAAAGCCCAGTCAACTTTGTCTTAAAAATAGCAAATCTACTAAAGATATTTCGATTCTGATATTTTAATTATGAGCATTGATTTTTCTTGAAATCACTAGTCATAGGAACTCTTCTAAAAGAAAAACCCCAAACAAGCAATTAAAGATCATATCATGAAACAACCACTTAGGTATACTATATATGTTAAAACTTCCTTTTCTAAACAAAGGAAAATGATGCGATAGAGATACATACAGTAGGCATTTGTTTATTCATCCTATTTATAGAATTGATTAGATTACTGGTATATATCTAAGTAGGAAGAAAGTGCTCACTATCCAGTTGTCAAACACTATGAATCTTACATTGAATGTGTTCCTTTGGTTTAAATCTCTGACAGTCACGAATGAGGGCTCTCAATCTTACCCAGAGTAGATCCACAAAAAGTGGCCTCCATGGTGAAGCTGTTCCTGATCCCCATTTTCCACATCACCACCCTTCCTGTTCCCTCTTTGCTCTTTTGAATATTAAACTTGCAGGATGAGAATGAAAACTGAAAAGAAGCAAATAAAAATGAGACCCACTGCTTTTCTAATCACAATGTCTGTCATAGGAAGTAGGGTTAGAAATGAAAAAGTGGGTGTGCAAAAGCATAATTCTCTCTAAAGCTAAAATAAAAGCTTCTGGAGCTGCTTTTATTTCCTGATCAGTGGAAATAGCTCATTTTAAGGATGACATATTTACATTTCTGAGAATTATAGGCTTGAATTCTGAAATAAATTTTACTTTATATATATAAACCATATGCATTCAAAACCGAGTTGACTTATTCTTGATAGTGTTGACTTTAAAAGGTTACAAGAAGAAGTCTAAACATATTTAGGAATGAAGATCAGTGTTGTAGATTTTTAGATACTGATGCTTTATTATCACATGAAAGATAATTTGAAAATTACTCTGAAAGATTGTTGTAACATCAGTATCTACAATGTTTTTGTAATTACAATTGAAAAAATTTACTTTGTGTTCCATCCTGTGAATGTTAACACATGCATGTTGTTGTTTAGTCACTAGGTCTGACTCTTTTGTGACCCCACAGATTGTAGCCTGCCAGGTTCCTCTGTCCATGGGATTTACCACTGGGTTGCCATTTCCTTCTCCAGGGAATCTTCCCAACCCAGGGACTGAACTTGCACCTCCTGCATTGGCAGGTGGGTTCTTTACCACCGAGCCACTAAGACATGTAAAGCCACTTGCCATGGGTGCCTGCCACCTGCCTCTATAAGGATTAAGTCATGTGCCACAGCAACTGCTGACCTCCAATACTTGCCCTGGAGGAGTTCAGGGTAGAAAGCAGGAATGAGACACTATGCTACGGGAAACTGGCAGGACAGGTCTTTAGATAGTTAGATACTGTCGGGAGCTGATTTTGTGAGCCCAGTTCTTATATCTCATATCTAGAAAAGCACTAAGATCCTTCATGGTGACGACTGTTTCTTGAGACTAGCAGAAGCTTCTCAAGACCAGCAGAAACTTTCTACAAATATGTGCTTGACTGCATGTACTTCCTGTTTACCAAAATCACATATATATGTGTCCTTTCCAGCTACCTCTTTGGAACAGTTTCTCAGAGCTATCTGATGTGCTGTCTCCCAGGCTACAGTCCTCATATTGCCCCAAATAAAACTTACTTGCAACTTTCACATTGTGCTTTTTTTTTTTTTAGTTGATAAAACACTACCACAAACCAGAATATAGAACAATTCCATCACCTCTTAAAAACTCCCTTGTGCCATCCATTTGCAGTCACGAGTCTTTTGCTTATTTTGGGGCTATGGTAAATGGTTCTGTTTTAAAGCCTGGTTTCCAGTTGTTCACAGTGAGTATATAGAACTGCAGCTGGCTTCTGTAGATGGACCCTGTATCCTAGGACACTGCTAAATTCACTGTTATAGTTTTTGTGGATTGCATGGATTTTCTATGAAGACAATCACATCTGCCTTTCCTTTCTAGTCTGCCTTTTATTTCTTTTTCTTCCCTTACTGCACTTGTTAGAACCTCCAGTATAAGGCTGAATTGAAGGGGTAAGAGTGGATATCCTTGCCTTGTTCCTGACCTTAAGAGAAAAACAATCAAGTCTTTTATCATCAAGTGTGGTGGTAGGCTAGTGGGTGGTTTTCCCTTCATATTTCAAATTACTGGTTATTAAACATTTCACATCATTGCTTTATATGGTCAACTGTATAAACCAGTCAAAAAACACTAAATAAAAAAGCAGTTTACTGAATAAGCCTATCCATTCAGCTGTCCTGCATGGACAATATGTAGTAAAGGAAAAGTCAAAATCTTAAAGGTGCTTACTTTATCTGGACAATTTTTGCTCAGCATAAGTGGAAAGATTCGCTGCTGTAAGTATAATGCTTTACATCTATCACTACCATCACAACCATACATGAATATGTTCTCTTTCTTGCTATGGCCATGAAGATCACAATACAGAATAACCTCTCGTTTCTCCATCAATCTACCAAGAAGAAAAAGAACAAGTTATTGCATTTTATCTCTGCATTTTTCTTCTGTGGTTGTCGTTATGAATTAACAAGTCTAACATCCAAATAAACAGCATTTCTTATATCCTAGTTTTCAATTTCTTTTCTTACTTCTATCGCATAATATATAATTTTTTAACACCTACAATAAGCTCCTATTAATTGTATATAAAATACGAATGCTTTAGCCTTCCACTATAAAGACAAAACTTACCTTATTTCCAAGACTTTCTCCAACAATATTTCTCTGCTTTTTGGTTGTTTTGTTGTACACTGAAAACAACTCACTCCTATCTTTGCCCATTAGCTCTTAGATTCTTTCTGACTGAAATACCTTCCTTCTTCATCTTTGTAAATGCAAATACTACCCCTTATCCATCAACACTGACCTCAGGTCGCACTTCCTAACTAGTGAAGCTCCCCACCAAATTTTTCTTTTCTTTGAACTCCTGTAGTATATAATATTGCTACCATTTACTTGACACTTACCTAAATAGATTTTTAGATTTTCCATAGTTAATCTCGTTATAGAAAGGGAATGCTTCAAAATCTCTAAAACAGTGCAATGCATACAAGTACACAAATATGTGTTAAAACTTGTGCCTGATGACTCGATGCTGAAGCCAGTTAACATTTACCCTTTGAGTAATGTGGTGAATAAATACCATTTTGAGAAAAATGGTATCAAAGTTTGAATTGATTATTTTTCTGGTAAATTTCTAATAAATAATTTACAGAAATCATTTTTCAAGAGCACAATTCTTTTAGCCTGTATAATTTAGGCATTCAGTGAATATTAAAGTAATAAAAAAAAAAGCCCCTCAGAACTGGTTGATGAAAATAACTAGTAGGCTTTCAAAAGGTGAAAAAGTGGTATTAAGGTGGCAGGATTATGGGCATTTTTGTCTTGATTTTCATATTTCCAAACTTCATACAGCTACTTAAATAACTGAAATTATATACACTGTTTGTTATATCTGGAAGGATAAACATGTTAACAATTTGTACTAATATGAAATATACTACTTTTATAATAAAATATTAAATCTAAAAATCAAAATATTCAAAGTGTAGCTTTTATTCAAAACAGTACTTTTTTAAACTATAGTGAAATTTCAAGCTGAAATCTGTTACATATATAAGTTTATTGCCCTTTTTCATTTGATGACCAATAAATTCTAACTGATAACATAAGATTGACATAAAGCCATCAAATGATCATTGCAAGTTTTTAGAATTAGATTATAAAACTACATTTTTAAATCATTTCCCCAGTTTTAATGAACATCTGGTTTCTTTTAAGTGAGTCAAAAGAAACTCTAAGTAATTAAATCCCAAAGAAATATTAATTACTACTTCTGAAGTGAAACAATAACAGGGTCTCTCATCTTACACTGAATCCCTTTAGAAACATTTGGGATTTTTTTCTTAGCCACAGTTAAGATATACTAAGTATCTTACACTAAGTCAGTTCAGTTCACAGTTCAGTTCAGTCGCTCAGTTGTGTCCGACTCTCCGCGACCCCATGAATCACAGCACGCCAGGCTTCCCTGTCCATCACCAACTCCCGGAGTTCACTCAAACTCATGTCCACAGAATCAGTGATGCCATCCAGCCATCTCATTCTCTGTCGTCCCCTTCTCCTCCCGCCCCCAACCTTTCCCAGCATCAGAGTCTTTTCCAGTGAGTCAACTCGTCGCATGAGTATTGCAGTTTCAGATTTAGCATCAGTCCCTCCAATGAATACCCAGGATTGATCTCCTTTAGAATGGACTGGTTGGATCTCCTTGCATACTAAAATCTATTATTTTCAAATACTCTAAATATATTTAATCTTAGGCATACTTACAGCTGCTCACCTTTCCACACATATGTGACTGCCTTTTATTCCATTTACTGCCTATGATTAATTGCATTAAGGTAGTTCTTTTTCTTGGAAGTCTTTCTGAAACTTACTGAATAGATTCCTGCCTTAAGCTTCTTATGAGACAATTTAAGATGAACTAAGATAAATATCTTTCACAGAGACAAGCCAAGGGGATTTGGCTGTAATCCATCCTGTGTTGGGCCAGGCACCCTTAATGTCAAAGAGTATTAAGGAGACATTATAAATACTCAAATGGGCTCCAAAAGTTCCCTTTCTATTAAAAATAAACTTTAAATTCTGGAATAAATTCAGATTTACATAAAATTGCCAAAAATAGTTGAGAGTGTCCATATGGCTACCCCTTGGTCCATTTTCCCCTAATGTTAACATAACCATGAAATATTGTCAAAAACCAGGGAACCAACATTGGTACATTACTGTTAAACTCCCAACCTTATTTGAATTTCATGAATTTTCCCAATAATGTCTTTTTTCTGTCCCAGAATCCAATATAAGGTACCACATTGCATTTACTTAGCTTTTTGTCTGTCATCCCCAGGAAACTAAGTCATGGGTTATTCTTTATCACTTAAATATTTCCCAAGTAACTTCAGAGAATCCTGAAGTCCACATCTGTGAGGGGTATAAAACCAGGGTTTTCACTCCTTTTTGTGGGGATCTGCATTTCACTCTCCATGTGTCTAAGATGAAAGGATTAACATGAAAGTTGAGGCTGAACTCAGACAACTTAGAGCCATGCTGGGAGCTTTGGAAGCCTGTCAGCTCCTTTAAGGGACTGGAGGTATCCCTGAGGTGGTCCTTCTTGAAACGGGCTCTGACACTTGCTCTAGTAGCCCTGGTGATGGAGCTGGGTAAGGATACAAACACTCTCTAACAGTACTTATCAGTGTAACATTTGAACAATCCTAAAAAGTTTACAAAGAGTTTTTACATCTATATCTAATTAACTCCTTTTCTTTTTACATTCGAGGAAACACTGAATACATTTAGAATTCCCAATATTCCAGTAATATTGGACACTTTATTCTGGGCACTTTAGTAATAATCTCATTTAATGCTCCTGTCTGTGAGGTAAGTATTACTATTCCCACTTTACAAATAGATGAGGAAATGGAGGTTTGGGTTTGTTTTTAAACTGCTCAAGATCACACAGTTAGCAAATGACAGAGCAGGGATTCCCATTTGATGTGTTTTCATTTCAGTCTTCACATTCTTAACCAAAAAGGTTAAGAGGCTTTGGACTTGGAATGGGTATTGTTTCACTCCAATAAATCTTTCTACTCTAGCAATGCTGTTTCTGATTGTTATTACTTGAATCTATTAAATAATTTACCCAGTAATCCAACAAGTCTTTAAATATTACATGCATTTTACTATTCTGATTCTTTAGAAAATTTAAAGCTGTTCATTTTTTTCTAGGGGCAAACAAGACTATTCATGAAAGCTTAAATAAGTATGCAACTATAATCATCCTAAGAGACTCATCGCAGAGCAATGTGTGGTCAACACAGTACTCAAAGACTCTAGATATAATTAATTTTCTAGATGTAATTAATGAGGGATTCTCAAGGATTCCAAAAGAAACATCAATAGCTTTAGGAAGAAACCAAATTTAAGACAGGCAAATTTAAGTTTCACTAAGCTATTAAAATGCTATTATTTTAAAAAAAAGCTAGTGAATGTTGTGGCATAATGCCAGAAAGGTATAGAAGCAGAGTTGAGAAGAATGAGGGAAAAAATTAAGTAGCTATAGTTAAACTATCTTAAGGAAAGTTAAGAGTAAAGTAAATGGGATTGTGGGAGCAAAATTCTTACTATCAAGTTTACTAAACAAGCAGAGGGTAGTTTGAGGCTTATTTTACCTCCGGATCATGTTCCGGGTATACCAGACAGAAGGAAATGATTCCTTCAGGAGAGATGTATAGTTACGGTTTAAATCCCGTCCAGCTAAGGAACACCGATAATTTCCTACAATCACACCATCTGGATTCAGCATGGGTACCACCTTGAAGACGAACGTGTCCCGAAGCAACTTTGCATCACTTGAGTTTCCTAAAATATAATCTAGGAAGCCTTTCATGATCCAAGAGCTGTTGGTTTCTCCTGGATGTACCCTTGCAGTCAGAATCACGGCCTTCCGCTTTCTTGACTCACTGTTCTTCAAGGGGGTAGCAATTGTTAAAATATATACCATGTTCCTAGCAATTGTGTGGCACAAGACACGTATTTTACAAAACTTTGACCGTACTGGGTCGTTATTGATGCCAGACAGGTATTCTTGCAGGTTTGTGTAAGTGTACGGATAGCAGTGAGCAAAGTAGCAGGTGTCTTTACTGTGTGGAAATTGAAACGTCCATGTAAGTGAAAAATGATGGTGCCTATCTTGCCCCTGGTTGTTTCTATAATACTTGATTTGGTCTCCTATTCTCTGCCAGCCAATATTACGAGTGCTGGCCTCTTTCTCAGAATAAAACAGTGGGCGCATACCCCGATTATAAAGACTAGCAGGCTTGGTGAAATTGATAATAGTGAATCTGTAGACTATTCCTGCTTGAGTATTAGTGACTTGGAAATAGTACCACTGGGTGTGTTTATTTGTGAACAGGTCAGGTCGCACAGTCAGCTGGTATTCATACTCTGCCCTAATACACAAAAAAAGGAAGGGGGGGAGACATAAAAATGTAAAAATGACATTCAAGTTTAAATAATAAAAGTAATAATAAATATACAAATAATATCCTACCTATTCATGGAAAGCTTTTTATTTGGGAAACTGTTTATTAAGCAGTATTTAATACCAAGTAATTGCAAAAGATCAGCATTTTGAAATTTTCTCTTTTAACTGGATGTGAAACTGATTCTATGCTAATTCTGAAGTCTTTTTATCCCTTTGTAATTCAAGAGAACACATTAAAAAAATGGGCATTTGACAAAAAATTATGTATTTCAACCCAGTTATGTTTCCTATAAAAGAAGTTATTAAAGAGTTCTTATTTCCAGTCTTTTTTTTTTTTTACTTCAGATACATATTTGTTTTATATTAGATTCTAACTCTAGAGATCTGAAATACATACCACTAACAAAGGTTAAAAACATATATAAATTACTATGAGCACATGAATTATAAAATTTTAAACTTTTTAAGAGGACAGGAACTATATTTGATAACTATTTGCATTCCCCATACTTAATCATTGAAGATACTTAAATAAAAGCAAATATAACTTCATCAGTACATTACTTATATATACAACAATTTTACCTGGTTAGTTGTGCCTCTTTTCTTTACCAAGTAACTTCCTATTCTATCAGCATTATGCACTTATTATGTGTGTGTATGTATTTGTGTAAATTGGTGAAATGAGTGTTGCAAAACCTTAAGAGCTGTTGAATCCAGGTGATGAGTATATGTAGAACTGTATTATGCTCTGTACTTTAGTGTATGTTTAAAATTTTTCATAAAATTAAAAAAAGAGAATATCCTTGAATTGTATGCATATTCCCAAGCATGTTTTATAGAACACTCATCTGAAGACCTATTCCATTAAAAAGTTGGAGAAGCAGTGTTCATGTGTGTTTAACAGTTCATACTGGCATACTGAAAATGTACACTACAGAAACCTGCTTAACTTTAATTCATAGCTCTCAAAACTGTTTGAATCCAAAACCTTCCATACCTACCCTCTTATGATAATCTCTAATTAGCATCTATACTTCAGGCAATGGATACTAAAACTATTGTACCTAATAATACAGGAAATAGTTGATAGTCTAGCTCCTCAAATAAAAATAATTAAAACCTACACTTTGACTACCTTCTGTAGATTACCACTCTCAAACCTTGCTTCAAACATCAAAGTATCGTCACAGTTATCCACAGGCTGCTTCAAGGGTGTCCGGTTGCCCCCAACTCGGGAATACACAAAACACGGCTCTTTGTAGGCTGATGAGAGACCATAAAGATGTTCAAGCCATATCTAAAGTCTGTTCTGCATAGAGTTTGGAGCTACAGTATAATTGAAGTGTCACTAAGGATTATAAATTTTAATATGAACTAACATATAGGTTTATGTTGAAATAAGAAAGTCTGAGTATTTAGATTAGAAAAGCAATGCCTAAAATAAATTCATGAATTTCTCACAGTAGAAATACATGAATTCTATTTCTGGTTATAATGAAGTAATTTTTCCTGAAACTGTTTTTTCACCGTAAATGACTATAAAACTGGACAAAAAAAAAAAAACAAATTAACCATTTCCATGCATTCAGACAACACAAAGATTAGAACTACATAAAGTTCTTGAAAAAAGATAAAAACATGAAATAAGCTCATGTTTTAACTTTCGATTTCTTCTTGGGAGCACTTTCTACCTCTTAGAAAGATGGCACTTAAGGTCAGCGTATCAGTCTTGTTGAGCTGAGGAGGCACAACTCTTGCCTGGGGCTGCTGAAATTAGCACCCCAGGTACTGGAAGAAGAAAGCTACAGAGAGGGCGGGCTTCAGTAGTCCACATGATGGTTGCTTGGCTGAAGACCTGGCTGTACAAGCACAGGGTAAGGTTACAGAAGACAGGACAGAGTGCTCCTGAGATAGCAGAGGATGAACATTCTGGGATATATTGAAATTCCAGCTCATCCAGAATAGAAAGGCTTCACTGAGCACTGCAGGCATTTAACTGTGACTCTAGAAAGGTTGACTACTAGGCATAAAAACCACATGTAGGAGAAGGGTCATGACCTAGAATGAAGGACAAAATAAAAACATATGTTTTTATAAAGAAAGTAAACCAATTCTAAAAGAAGCAAAATGATTTGTCAGCAATTTTAGCTGCCTACCAGAAAAAAATTCAATTTAAAAAAAGGAAAACTCCAAAACATGTCTTTCACAATTTCCCACATGTGATAAAAAAAATTATGAAGCATACAGAGAATGAGGAAATGTGATCCAATAAATGTTTATATATTTAACAGACCCGAAGATAACTCAGATGGTATGATTAACAGAGAAGGACTCTGAATTTATGTTAAAAGGAAAAGATAATGAATAAACATATCAACTAATAAAAAAAAGGAAACTATAAAAAGAATGAAATGAAAATTCTAAAAATTAAAAAGTACAATAACAGAAATGAAAGATTTACCAGATGGGCTTAAGAGAAATTGAATATTGCAAAAAAAAAAAGACTCAGTGAACTTACAAACAAATGAATACAATTATCCAAACTCAAGACCAGAGATAAAGAAAAGAACAAAGATCCAGTGAATGTGGGACATAACTAGAAATCTACCACATGTATGCTTGAAATTCCAAAGGACAGAAAAGAAAGAATATCATGGAGAAATTATGTGAAGAAATAATGGCTGAAAATTTCTCAAATTTGGATAGACAGAACTATTAAACTATGGATCCAAGATGTTCAGCAAACTCCAAGCAGGATAAATACAAAGATAAACAAATCTAGGCAGATCATAGAAGACACAGCATATATAATGTGGAACAATGATATAAATTATGTCTGACTTTTTCTTAAAGAGAACAGATGTCATGAGATAATGGAACAATACCTTTAAAGAAATAAAAATATATAAAAGAAAAAATGTGAACCCCAAATTCTTTATGCCCAGTTGTTTGGGGACTTCCTTCTCCTACAGCTATAGGTCTCGACACTAGTCTGATCTCTTACCCTTTCGTGCCGAGGAGAAACAATGGTTCTGTTCTGTTGACAACTCAGTGTTGTCTCACCATCCCTTATTAGTTTCCCTTGATTCTGTCCACCCTTTTATAAGATATGTTTTCATTAAAATTTCTTAAATTACGTTTGCCATCCAATTCCTGATAAGACCTTTACTGACTCACCTCAGCTACGTTAATTTTATATTATATCTCATTTAAGTTATGTGTGGAAGTTATAAGGTAGGTTAGCTGGGTAAATATTTGAAATCAAATTGAAAAAAATCAGAGGTGCTTTCCTTACCTCATTTGTTTAAAAATGCATGAATATATGATTTCTGTAATTGCTTACTATACAGGAGGCAATCCCTGTGAATTCCTCTATTTTGCCAGCTCTTTAAATAAAATACATGTTCCCTGGAAGTTATCTTTAATATATACTCTAAGATATACAAATGTGATGGTGAAACTGTACAGGAGTCCCATACTTCCTGACATTAGGGTTTCAGGAGCAGGTTGAGACTTCTATGTTTGATTATTAGTACACCTGACCATAAAGCAGAGATTTTTACATTACTGGAACTCTCAAAGTGCCAATTATTAATCCTGAGTGTTAAGAACACTTTCCTGAGGTATAATCTTGGATAGTATTTGTGATGTGGGATTTTTTTTGGCAATCCCAAGAGATGCATCAAACTGGCATGAAATGAAAATAAACCATTTGAAAGACTGCATGAACGTGACCTATAGACAGACAGATGCAGAGCACTCTGCTGGATATATCTTTGAAAACTGATGTGAAGTTTAATTCCATCTCAATAAAACTCTTCATTCTCATGGTCAGCATGACACTTTATTTTAAAATAACTGTGCATAAACTGCAGTATGCACCTTCAAGAATACAATTAGCACTGAATCAACATCTGGATCAATATTAACCAAACATGGTTATGGAGTCAGGGATTTCCTGGTAATTGGCAATTTCCACTATAAACAGCAGAACAAATACAACTTAATAGATTAGCCCAGACACCAAATTATTATATTTTATCGCAATATGTCTCATTATGTACCCACCATCTTCAGCTAGATAAACCACAGTTTCTTCCTTGGAGTTTGCATAAAGGGGTTCCATCTCCAGGCCTGTGGGGATGTACATTGGCTCAGGATTCAAAGGGGTCCAATCTGGAGAAAAACCATTATTTGAAAATGACTTCAAAATAAAGCAATACGATTTTATTGTGTAATTTCAGATTATTCATTGGTAGATCTAGGTTCAAAGATTTCTCATTGAAAGTAATAATGAGCATGGTCACACTTTAACAAAACCCATAACATTTTATTTGCACCTTGTGCTCACTCAGTCATGTCTGACTTTTTGTGAAACCCATGGACTGCAGCCTACCAGTCTCCTCTGTCCATGGGATTTTCCAGTATTTTCCAAGAATACTGGAGTGGGTGGCCATTTCCTACTCCAATTTGCACCTTGGTTCTAAGTCATTATATAGTTCACGATTATTTTGTGTCACCACAGATTTAACACTAAAGATTGTATTTCTCCCGGGTGCTTGATGCCTCTCTTAACCTATCTTTGGGAAACTTACTTCACCTTTTTATTCTCTTTTCCTGCATCTTCAGTCTTTTGCTTCCTAATGGTTGCCCCCTAAGCTGGCACGCATGGTTCAAGTTTCGTCTCCCCATTGGAAGGCTATCCTTGGAGCCACACCTTTTCCTTTACCTATACCAGCTTTCCTACTCTTCATTATTTTTAGGACCATATTTTTGACCATGATCTATCTGGTTGGGAAAAAATGACTTCATGGTCCAAACACCCCTTGTTGTTCCCACTTTTTAGTGGACAAGAGTTTGGTGACTCCTTCTACTTATTGGATGCTGTGTGTCAGACTGTGCTTCGCTCTGGTAATAGAAATGCTCCGGTAGAGGGAGCCAGCCTCTATGATCCCAAATACATTTGCTGCTGCTAAGTCACTTCAGTTGTGTCCGACTCCGTGCGACCCCACTGACGGCAGCCCACCAGGCTCCCCCGTCCCTGGGATTCTCCAGGCATGAACACTGGAGTGGGTTGCCATTTCCTTCTCCAGTGTGTGAAAGTGAAAAGTGAAGTCGCTCAGTCGTGTCCGACCCTTAGCGACCCCATGGACTGCAGCCTACCAGGCTCCTCCATCCATGGGATTCTCCAGGCAAGAGTACTGGAGTGGTGTGCCATTGCCTTCACAAACAAAAGAACTTGGTGATGAGAAACAAGTGTTGCTGGACAAATACGTTTTTGGTGTTATACGAACAACTGCTGTAGCAGCAGAAGTGCATTTGACATGAATAAGGGTCAAGTCTAGCTACAGAAAAAACACAGAGCAGAATATCAATGCAAATATTCCACAGTGTACTTTATAGGGTTAACAACAACGCACAACACAACTGATAACAAAGAATAAAGCAAATTAAAATTTAGAAGTGAGACTCTCATTAGTTGAAAACAATTAACTCAAACCAAAATTAACAATGAACTGATAATACAGCACCTGTTTTGAAATTTTGGGGAATTTTAGCTATTTACTTTTTTTTTTTTAACCATCTTGATACAAAAAGCTGTATAGTCTGACCTTTAAAAAGTATAGTAATCTCATTTTATATCTTCATGCAATTTGAAGATACCTTTTCTCACTTAGGTTACAAAGTTATTCATTTTCTTCTCCCTCTTCTTAAAAGGCTCACAGAGGAATTAACCTAATGTCTGTGTACAAATGGAATATGACTTGCCATCCCTGTAAACTTAGAAACTACTTTAGAAAACCTATTGACAGGCTGTATTCCTATAACTGTGGTATTTTATTAATAGAAATTCTTTGGGTATTGATTATAAAAGGTGTTCCTCTCCCAAGATTAACTTATGTTCCACTTTCCAATGCTGAATAAAAGGTTCAGAATAAGTGATGGGCTATATCTGGCCCATGGGCTATAGTTTATTACTACAGAGCCTGGACTCTAAGCCTTAGCTTTTCCTACATAAGAAATCTCCCCAAATATTAGTGACATAAAACTAACTAATTTATTTATCTCAGCTGGGTGATTCTTCTGGTATGTGTTAGGACCACTCATGTATCTTGATCAGCTGCAGGTTTAGCTGGAGGCTGGCTGATCTAGGATAACCTCAGCTCATCTCTGCTTCACTCTCATCATCCAGAAAGCTAGCAAGGAATTGTTCCATGGTGGCTGGACAGGGTTTAAGAGAAAGCAAAAGTGTGCAGTCTCTTGAAGCCTAGGTCAACACTGGCATGCTTTCTTTTCTGCCACACTCAATCTGGCTAAAGCAAGTCACAAGGCCATCTCAGATTCAAAGGATACGGCGAGAGTACACCTCTTCATGGAAGGAGACACAAAGTGGTATTTCAAAGGGTGAGGATACATGGATCCCCATGGAGAATTATGGCTACTTTTTAAATTGAGAAAAATTTACATATTATATATAAAATGATGTACTCATAAAACTGTACAGTTTAATGAGTTTTAAAAATATATAATCATGTAACCAATACACCTATCAAAATATAGAACATATTTTTTATCATCTTAGAAAGTTTCCTCTTGCCCTTTCCAAGTCAACCCCTACCACTGGTTTCTGTGACTGTAAACCAGTCTGCCTATTCTACAACTTCATATAATTGGAATCATATATAGTCATCTGTTCCTGGCCTCTTTAACTCAGTATAATGTTTTTGGAATTCATCTATGTTGTGTTTACCATGTTTTTTTTCCCTTTTTATTGTTGATATGTATGCCATTGTATGGCTGTACCATAGTTTGGATATCCATTCTCCTACTTCTGAACTGGTTCCAGTTTTTTGACTATTGTGAATAAATATGAAAATGAAAATTACATGCAACTATTTTTGAGTACATATATTTTAACTTCTCTAACCACCTTGGAGTAGAACCTTTGGTCACAGAATAGATATATATATATATTTTTTGTTGTTGTTGTTGTTTTTGTTAAAAAAACAACAAACCTTTTGTACTAGAATTCCAGTTCTACATTCTATTATTTGGAGTTCTCAGCCTTCTTAAATTAAAAAAAAAAACAAAAAACCAAAACCTGTTGCCATCCCAGATGTAAAGTTCTTATCTCACTGTGATTTTAATTTTCATTTCCTATGTTGAACATTTTCCCATATGTTCCTTAGCCATTATATGTCTTGCTTTAAGCAAAGTTTGCTCAAGTCTTTTGCCCACTTTTATTATTTTTTATTTAAAAATAAAATAAATTTTGCCATAAACATTAACAGTTAAAATATCACCAAATGAAAAAAAATACTATAGAATACACAGTTGCAAAAAAGCTACATTAAGTTATTTTACAACTGCCTCAAGCTGCAAAAAGAAAAAAAAACCCAATGCCTTACCTAAGTTATCCCTCTCTCAAAATAATGCCATTAAACCACGAGCTCCCCATCAAAAGACGGGAACTGCTTTTGTTAATTCATATATATATATATATATATATGACTGTATCACTTTGCTATACACCTGAAACAAACACAACACTATAAATAAAATACAGTACAATATAAAATAAAAATAAGTAACAGATCTTTGGGGCTTTACACTGAGTTAGAGTTCCTATCAGAGGGATAACAGCACCACAGCCGCACTGAATCCTCATGAAGGAGGCACACGAATGACTGGATTACAAGAGTTACAGGAATGAGAGCTGCTCACATCCCAGAAACTACAGCTCACAGAAAGCCAACAAAGGCACGAGAAACAGACCATTCACTTATGAATGTGTAAAACTCAAGAAAGTCCACATCACTCCTACAACATGTCAAAAGTGCCTCAGAATTCACACAATACCAACTTTCTCATGGTTCTGGTTAAATTACAAAATTACATTTTTTTTTTTAAACTTTGAACAGAGTTACAGATTTTGCCATTTGTTATAAACTGGTATATGTAATTTTGCCCATTTTTAATTTTTTCTTTTTAATACTGATTTGTAATAATTCTTCATATATTCTGCATACAAGTCCTTTGTCAGGTATACGCTGGGAATGTTTTCTTATAGACTGTGGCTTGCCTTTTCATTTTATTAACTGTATCTTTTGATAAGAATTTTTAATATCAATGATTCAAGTTTATTAATATTTTCATTGTTTCCTTTTTCTTTCTGGAGTCTCGCTACAGTATTGCTGCCTTATTCTATGGTTATGAAGATAATGTCTGGTTTTCTCCTAGGACTTTAAAATGTTAACTTTTATGTTTAGGTCTACAATCTATTTTGAATTAATTTTTTGTGTATTAAGTGAGATAGAGGTCAAGGTTTATTGTTTTCTACATGGATCCCAAGTCATTACAGCACAAATTCTTGAAAGGAATTTTTCCCTATTCCCATTGGATGGTTTTGGTGCGTCTGTCAACAACCATTTGGTCTCTTTCTGGATTCTATTCTGTTGCACCGATGTATTTATCTTTTTTTGCCGATTATTTGTGCTCACTTTTCAAATCTACCAAAACATACTTCTATCTATAGCTCACATGACCAGAAACAAACCAAATGTTCAAACAAATTATCAGGAATTATACTTATGAAAAGTACAGAAACAAAGAAATATAGCTCAGTGATTTATCACAAAGCAGATACCACTCAGGTCAAGAAATACTATATTGCAGGTATCACAGGTGCCCCACTCATGTCCCCTTCTAATCACTACCTTTAAAGGTAACCATTAGCCTTCCAGGGTAATCACTTCCTATTTTCCTTTATAATTTTCAACTTAAGTATTCACATATATACCTATATATAATATATAGTTTATATTTACACAAATATACACATGAAACTATAGTTTTGTTTTGTCTACTTTTGAACTTTACATAAACTGAACTACATAGTATATATTCTTCTGTGCTTTTAAACATATATTTGTGAAATCAGTCATGGTATGTGGCTGTAATTTGTTCGTTTTCACTGCTATGTAATATGTAACTATAAAAATGTTATAATTTATTTATCAGCTTCTACTTGTAATGGACATTGGGGCTCTGTTGGTTTGGAGGTATTATGAACAACAGTGCTACAAACAGCGAGCATATGTGCCCACATTTCTCTTGGATATATACCTGGGAGTAAGCATTCTAGATTGTAGGGCATGTATAGCTTCAATTTTAGTAGATAATACAAAGCTGTAATCCAAAGTAGTTATACCAACTTACATACCCACTAGCAGGTTATGAAGGCTGTAGCTGCTCCACATTCTCACCAATGTTTAGTACAAGTTAAAATCTGATCTCTCATGATTTCTAAGAAACGGTATACTCAGCCTTGTTAATAATTGGAAATGCACATTAAAACCACAATGAGACACCACTTCATAGTAAGGTTCAGGGATATGTTTACTGGCCATTTGGATAGCCTTTTTAATAAAGTACCTGTTCAAATCTCTTGCCTGTTTTCCAACTGGGTTGTCTTGTCCTTATTATTTGTAGAAGGGCTTTTGTATATTCTAGATGTGACCTCTTTGACAGGTATATATTGCAGACTGCAAATATATAATCCCAATCTATAACTTGCCTTGGTTTTTTTTTTTTTTATAATGTACTGAATTTCTTGACTTTGCTATAGTCAAAATTTTCAAAACTTTCCCTTACGGTTAGCATGTTTTATTCCTTTTTATTAATATGTTCCATTAATAAAATGTGTTCCATTTTATTCTTTCCCAATTTTAGTATCATGAAGATATCATCCTGTATTATTTTCTGGAAGTTTTGTTGTTTTTAAATGTAGATGTAAATTTACATCTACAACCAACCTGCACTTGACTTTTGTGTAGAGTAGGAGTGGAGTGGGTTTTCATTTTTTGAATACTGAAATCCAGTTATTCTAGCACTATTCATTGAAAAGACTACCTTTTAATTAGTCTTCTGAAGTTTCACTTTTATTATAAATCAGGTGTCCATTTGATCACTTTCCAAAAAATACTGTACACTTCGGCTATCACTCTCCAATCCCCTGGCCTTCAAGCCTCTAAGCAACCATTAATCTACTTTCTGTATATATTTGCCTATTCTGGACATTTCAAATAAATGGAATCATACAATGTTTGTCCCTTTGTGTCTGGCTTTTTAATGTTTTCAAGGTAAATGCATGTTGCAGCATGTATCAGCACTTCATTTCTTTTTATGTACAATTAATAGTCCATGTGGATACACCACACTTCATTTATCCATTCATCCACTGATGGACATTTCGGTTGTTTCCACCTTGGGCTATTTCAAGTCATATTGGCATATTAACACTCACGTACTTTTTTTGGACATGTTTTCATTTCTCTTAGGTATATTACAGGAGTGGAACTGCTGGGTCAAATGGGAACCCTGGTACACTTTGGAGAGAAGTGCCAAACTTTCCCAAAGTAGCTGTTTAAGATTTGCTGTTGCTAAGTCACTTCAGTCGTGTCCGACTCTGTGCGACCCCATGGACGGCAGCCCACTAGGCTCCGCCATCCCTGGGATTCTCCAGGCAAGAACACTGGAGTGGGTTGCCATTTCCTTCTCCAACGTGTGAAAGTGAAAAGTGGAAGTGAAGTTGCTCAGTCTTGTCCGACTAGTAGCGACCCCATGGACTGTAGCCCACCAGGCTCCTCTGTCCATGGGATTTTCTAGGCAAGAGTACTGGAGTGGCTTGCCATTGCCTTCTCCGGTTTAAGATTTGAGGGTTCTGATTTCTCATCAACTTTGTCATCTGATTGTTTACTCTAGTCTGCCTAGTGAGTGTAAAATGGTATCTCATTGTAATATTAATTTGCACTGCCCTAGTAGGGAAAACCACTAGACCATTCAGGTATGACCTAAATCAAATCCCTTATGATTATACAGTGGAAGTGAGGAATAGATTTAAGGGACTAGATCTGATAGACAGAGTGCCTGATGAACTCTGGACGGAGGTTCGTGACATTGTACAGGAGACAGGGACCAAGACCATCCCCATGGAAAAGAAATGCAAAAAAGCCAAATGGCTGTCTGAGGAGGCCTTACAAATAGCTGTGAAAAGAAGAGAAGGGAAAAGCAAAGGAGAAAAGGAAAGATATAAGCATCTGAATGCAGAGTTCCAAAGAATAACAAGGAGAGATAAGAAAGCCTTCCTCAGTGATCAATGCAAAGAAATAGAGGAAAACAACAGAAAAGGAAAAACAAGAGATCTCTTCAAGAAAATTAGAGATTCCAAGGGAACATTTCCTGCAAAGATGGGCTCGATAAAGGACAGGAATGGTATGGACCTAACAGAAGCAGAAGATATTAAGAAGAGGTGGCAAGAATACACAGAAGAACTGTACAAAAAAGATCTTCACGACCAACATAGTCACGATAATGTGATCACTGACCTAGAGCCAGACATCTTGGAATGTGAAGTCAAGTGGGCCTTAGAAAGCATCACTAGGAACAAAGCTAGTGGAGGTGATGGAATTCCAGTTGAGCTATTTCAAATCTTGAAAGATAATGCTGTGAAAGTGATGCACTCAGTATGCCAGCAAATTTGGAAAACTCAGCAGTGGCCACAGGACTGGAAAAGGTCAGTCTTCATTCCAATCCCAAAGAAAGGGAATGCCAAAGAATGCTCAAACTACCGCACAATTGCACTCATCTCACACACTAGTAAAGTCATGCTCAAAATTCTCCAAGCCAGGCTTCAGCAATATGGGAACTGTGAACTCCCAGATGTTCAAGCAGGTTTTAGAAAAGGCAGAGGCACCAGAGATCAAATTGCCAACATCCGCTGGATCATGGAGAAAGCAAGAGAGGTCCAGAAAAACATCTATTTCTGCTTCACTGACTATGCCAAAGCCTTTGACTGTGTGGATCACAATAAACTGTGGAACATTCTGAAAGAGATGGGAATCCCAGACCACCTGACCTGCCTCTTGAGAAACCTGTATGCAGGTCAGGAAGCAACAGTCAGAACTGTACATGGAACAACAGACTGGTTTCAAATAGGAAAAGGAGTGTGTCAAGGCTGTATATTGTCACCTTGCTTATTTTACTTATATGCAGAGTACATCATGAGGAACGCTGGGCTGGAAGAAGCACAAGCTGGAATCAAGATTCCTGGGAGAAATATCAATAATCTCAGATATGCAGATGACACTACCCTTATGGCAGAAAGTGAAGAGGAATTCAAAAGCCTCTTGATGAAAGTGAAAGAGGAGAGT
Source organism: Moschus berezovskii (assembly GCF_049115385.1). NCBI lineage: Eukaryota > Metazoa > Chordata > Mammalia > Artiodactyla > Moschidae > Moschus > Moschus berezovskii. The sequence goes on along the minus strand of NC_142462.1, from coordinate 108,714,721 downwards.
GAAAAGGTTGGCTTGAAGCTCAACATTCAGAAAACAAAGATCATGGCATCTGGTCCCATCACTTCTTGGGAAATAGATGGAAAAACAGTGGAAACAGTGTCAGACTTTATATTTTTGGGCTCCAAAATCACTGCAGATGCTGATTGCAGCCATGAAATTAAAAGACACTTACTCCTTGGAAGGAAAGTTATGATCAACCTTGATAATATATTAAAAAGCAGAGACATTACTTTGCCAACCAAGGTCCGTCTAGTCAAGGCTATGGTTTTTCCAGGGGTCATGTATGGATGTGAGAGTTGGACTGTGAAGAAGGCTGATCGCCGAAGAATTGATGCTTTTGAACTGTGGTGTTGGAGAAGACTCTTGAGAGTCCCTTGGACTGCAAGGAGATCCAACCAGTCCATCCTAAAGGAGATCAATCCTGGGTGTTTATTGGAAGGACTGATGCTAAAGCTGAGACTGCAATACTTTGGCCACCTCATGCGACGAGTTGACTCACTGGAAAAGACTCTGATGCTGGGAAGGGTTGGGGGCGGGAGGAGAAGGGGACAACGGAGAATGAGATGGCTGGATGGCATCACCGACTCTGTGGACATGAGTTTGGGTGAACTCCGGGAGTTGGTGATGGACAGGGAGGCCTGGCGTGCTGTGATTCATGGGGTCGTGGAGAGTCGGACACGACTGAGCGACTGAACTGAACTGAACTGAGTGACTAAAGATGATGAACATCTTTTCATGCATTTACTGGCCATGTGTTCTTCTTTAGAGAAATATCTGTTCAGATCCCTTGCCACTTTTAAACTGAGTTGTCTTTTACAATTCCTTTATCAGATATAATTGTTTGCAAATATTTTCTTCCATTTTTAGGTTGTACTTTTTTGTTTTTGACAGTTTCCTTTGTAGAATGAAAATATTAAGTTTTGATAAAATCCAGTTTATTCAGTTTTCTTGTTTCTGTTGCTTATACTTTTCGTCTTCTAACTAAGAATCCATTGCCAAATCCAAGATCATAAAGATTTAGCTCTAGGTTTTTTTTTCTAAAAGCTTTATAGTTTTGGCTCTTACATTTAGGTCTTCATCCATTTTGAATTAATTTTTTTTATACGGTGTCAGGTAAGGATCAAACTTATTCACACTGCAAATGTGTGTATATGAATGGCAAAAACAGATATCCTTGTCTTGTCTTTGATCTTATAGGGAAAAGCATCCAGTCTCTGTTCTGTTTCACTAATCTATCTATATTTATATCCCTTCACTAATACCACAAGGCTGGGACCACTGTAGTTACATAAAAGATCTTGATATCGGGTAAGCTGATTGCTCCCACTTTATGCTTCCTTTCAAATTATTTTAACGATTCTAGTTATTTTACCTGTCCATATAAATCTGTCTATATCTTCAAAAAGTCTTGACAGGAATTTCCTGGAAACTTATTGGAGAAGGAAATGGCAACCCACTCCAGTATTCTTGCCTGGAGAATCCCAGGGACAGAGGAGCCTGGTGGGCTGCCATCTGTGGGGTCACACAGAGTCGGACACGACTGATGTGACTTAGCAGCAGCAGACACCTTTACTAGATTGGGTTTTCCAATCAATGATCATGGTGTATTTCTTGAGATTTATTGACATCTTCTTTGATGCTTTTCATTAGCATTGTGTAGTTTTAAGCATACAGTCTTAAAGGTGTTTTGTTAAATTCACACCTAAGTATTTAAATTTTCCAAGTGATTGCAATGACACTGTTGTATACTGTGGTAGGGGTTTGGATTACACAGATGTATGCATTTGCTAAAATTCACAGACAGATATACTTAGATTTGTACATTTCACTGAATGTAGAATTTAGCTCAAAATTAAAAAAAAATCACAAAGACTGAACTTTAGAGGTGAAATGTAAGAATGGCAACAACTTACTCTGAAATAAATGGAATAAGATGTCTCTCTTCTTGCTCCAAGCCCATAACTTATGAGTTTCTATTAACTTTATCAGGCACCTGGGTCTTACTTCAGGACCAACTCACCTAATATCACCCACTCTTTCCTCTTAAATAAGATATCTCAGTGGACTAAGGACTAATCAGCCCATGTTTCACACATATCTATGATTTCATGTATTTGGTATTTTTTAACTTTTAAGGGAAGGTATGACTCAGCTATGGCTTTCTGAGGCCTTGACACAGTAAAACAAACAAACAAACAGACAAAAACTGTAGCTGGACTTTAATTGAATATTATTTACCAGCATTATCAACCATAAGGTATTATTCAGTCAATGGTTGCAGGACATAAAGATAATTGCAGACAAACATACACGTACATATATATGAACATGTGAATAGGCAATGGATCTGTTTAACAAACCCCCTTACACCCCACTAAATCCCATGCTCTATATGCCTATAAGCCTCTGCCAAACCCCCCAAACAAGGCAAAAATATATAAATACATAGAACTTGGCCATCCACCCAATAACAAAGAAACTTAATACCCAAGATTGTTGCTGTTGTTCAGTCACTCAGTTGTGTCCGACTCTTTGCAACCCCGTGGACAGTAGCATACCAGGCTTCCCTGTCCTTCACTATCTCCTGGAATTTGCTCAAACTCATGTCCACTGATATTAGATAGACCAAGAAAATAAACCCCAATCATACCAATAAACTACTTAGATATTCGCCATTTATATAGAAAGACATCTCTTAGATCCCTAGACAACCATTTTAGTCAAAATTTTATAACACTAAATCTAACATAAATCACCTAAAACAACAATATACATGTTATTTCAGTATATTACAACATGTTAATGTACCTTAAAGCCTGAAAGCGAGGCACTGAAATTGCCTAGGTGAGTTCACTAACTCTATAAACATACAGGTTTGGTCCCAGTCTTTCTATTAGTTTTAATAAAATTACACAGTGCAGGCACCAAGCACACTAACATTAGTAGCTCATAACAGCTTGGTTAACCACACCCCTACAGGAAACAGCAGTGATAAAAATTAAACTAGAAACAAAAGTTCAACTAAGTTATACTAACAGGGTTAGTGAATCTCATACCAGCCACTGTGGTCATAATGATTAACCCAAATTAACAGAAATATGGTGTAAAGCATATTCAGTTCAGTTCAGTTCAGTTGCTCAGTCGTGTCTGACTCTTTGTGATCCCATGAATCACAGTACGCCAGGCCTCCCTGTCCATCACCAACTCCCAGAGTTCACCCAAACTCATGTCCATCGAGTTGGTGATGCCATCCAGCCATCTCATTCTCTGTCGTCCCCTTCTCCTCCCACCCCCAATCCCTCCCAGCATCAGAGTCTTTTCCAGTGAGTCAACTCATCGCATGAGGTGGCCAAAGTATTGCAGTTTCAGCTTTAGCATTAGTCCTTCCAATGAACACCCAGGATTGATCTCCTTTAGGATGGACTGGTTGGATCTCCTTGCAGTCCAAGGGACTCTCAAGAGTCTTCTCCAACACCACAGTTCAAAAGCATCAATTCTTCGGCGATCAGCCTTCTTCACAGTCCAACTCTCACATCCATACATGACCAGGGGAAAAACCATAGCCTTGACTAGATGGACCTTTGTTGGCAAAGTAATATCTCTGCCTGGGAAATCCCATGGTCAGAAGAGCCGGACAGGCTATACAGTCCATGGGGTCGCAAAGAGTTGGACATGACTTAGTGACTAAACAACAATAATTCTGTTCTATATGCCTATATTTGTGTCCGTATGCCAGTGACATACTGTTTCGGTAACTGTAGTTTTTTGGTAATATATTTTGAAATCAGATTTGGTAATATATTTTGAAATCAGAACGTGTGATGTCTCTAGCTTTGTTCTTCTTTCTCAAGACTGATATGACTAGTTGTGGCCTTTTGTGGTTCCATCTGAATTTAGAGTTATTCATTATTTCTATAAAAAAATACCATTGTAAAATTTTGATAAAGATTGCATTGTCAACATCAAAAATCTTTAGAGAACTGTAAATCAAAGCCACAGTGAGACATCATCTTATACATGTTAGGATGGTATGGATAAATGGAGTATTTTCTGCCATATCAATACACAAGGATGTCACAGCGAGGAACTAAGGATGTGAATAATCAAATTTCAGGATGCTGGCCCCAGATAGCTGAGATGCATATGAAAGAAATGATTTCAATAAGCCCAGACTTAGAAAATGATTTCAATATGAAAATGATTTCAATAAGCCCATACATAGAATTTTAATAAGAAAATGATTTTACTAAGCCCATACATAGAAAAGCGCTAAATTTCTTGAGATAATCTGGTTTTCCTTAATTAACAATCTTTTGATGTTCAGACTACCTGCCCCTTGGTGCAAACTTCTATATATCCAGACTCCTCCCCCTGCCTCCTTGGAACAGTTGTCTCAGGGTTACTAGAGATGCTGTCTCCCGAGCTTGAAGTCCTAAAAAATTCCCACCAAATAAAACATAACTCTCACCTTCTAGTTGTGACTAATTTTTTAAGTTGACAATGGCTATTATCCAAAAACCAAAAGACAGTGTTGATGAGGATGTGGAAAAAATGGAAATGAATTGAAAAGTAAGTATAGATCTATAAATCTATATATAGATTTCAAAGACTTCACATTAAAAAATGTAAAATATTTAAAATATATTTGGAATAAATAAAATATATTTTGAAGTTGATTTCACTTTACCTTTTTAAATGTAACTACTAAAAAAATTAAAAATTATATATATGGTTTGTGTTATAGTTCTGCTGGAACATACTGTTTAATACCAAGAGTGTTTTTACTGAAGTCAAGTTTGGCACAGCAAGTCTGCCAATGTTTGAATCCCCAAAACGTGCTAAGAACATACCAATATGTTCGATTTTTTCATCAATGACCTCACAGTGGTATGGCCACCGTGTTGGGCTCAGTGGACCAGAAGAAGAGACACCATATAAATCTCGTGGTTTACGAAGACGTGGCACCCATCTCCCTAGCTGATATTCCAATAGTATCTGTGTAGTCCGGGGGAAAAATGGGTCACTAATAGAATCAGCTGAAAAAGGATTCAAACACAATCATGAGTGATAAGAAGGAAAGCCCCAATTCCTATAATTATTTTACATAGTCTATTTTTTCTAATAACATTAATTTATGAATACTTGTGGATATTGTTATAAAATGCTATATTTCACGGCATTTTAAAAAATAAAAGATTAATGAAATTTTAAAATAATTTTCACAATAGCTAGAAAATACCTGTTGACCTTATATACTATTAATTTATACTAAATTCTCACTTCTACTCCAAAGATACTTGTTTCTTACAATTTTTCTAGCAAACTGTCTATGGCTAAGCCTTCTTAAACTTAATTAAACTGAGGCTGCAACATTTGTCTAATGCATTAAAAGACACACACTGACCTTAATTCCTGATCACTTACTGGAACTATATTCTCAGAGCTTGCTAGTGAACTCTGAGATACAACTTCTCAATTCTCATTCCAGGGTCACTATGTGATATAACCCCAGGAATATATTTGCATAAAGTACAATGGGGTTGTTCCAAGTAGGTAATGCAGTGGCCATCTTTTTATGGGATAATTATGGACCATCAATTTGATGTTGATACTCATCCCTCTTTACGCTCTGTTCTCTTGTTTTTTTATGATGCTACACTTATCCTAGTTTTCTTCTATTTTCCACATAGTTCTCCATTTTGTCTCACTGACTCCTTTGCTCTTTCACCTCTGAAATGTGCGTTTTTAGATTTAATTCTTGGCTATTTTTTGTACGATAGTAGATATATCAATGGCAACCCACTCCAGTATTCTTGCCTGGAGAATCCTGTGAACAGAGGAGCCTGGTGGGCTGCCATCTATGGGGCTGCACAGAGTCGGACCCGACTGAAGCAATTTAGCAGCAGCAGCAGCAGATATACCAATTGGACTAGGAGTCAGACAAACTGAGTTCTATTCTGCTACTCTGTTTTTATATGATTTTGGTTGGCCAATGCAGCCTCTTTGGACATAAATCTTCAGTTCAGTTCAGGACATAAATCTTACTATATGCAAATAAGGGATAATATTACCTTCCCTTGCTACTTTCTCAGGACTTTTACTTGGATCCATTTATCCAATAGTTATTAATCATCTAGCATTTCACTGTGTGAATAGATGACATTTTGTCTAATTTACAGTATGACTTAAAAATGACAAGGTAGCTATTTATGAGTTAGAAAATAAAATTAGATTTGTACCTCCTACTATTTTGTAAATTCATATAGAAATTAAATACAAAAATTCAAACAAGTAGGTAAAAGGACTTAGAGGAAATTTAGAAGATTATATTCATGATCTTGGCATAGAGAAGGTCTTTGTAGCTTAAACCAATATAAAAATAAAGAGCCATAAATAAGTAACAATAAACTTAACACAAAATATTTCTAAGTAACAGAAACAATGTAAACAAAGTTAACAAAGAATCATTATGAATGGGCAATTCATAATAAGGTAGACTATAAATAGTCAAGCATAGGAAACAATTCTCAATTTCTGTAGCAATCAAGAAAATGTTAGCTAAAATAGTGAGTTACCATCTTTCTTCCAACAGATAGGCAAAATTTTAAAGAGAAAAATGTGGGGGGAGAAGTCTACAAAATAGTACTATAAATTTTCTATGAGTATGGGTATCAGTTCAGTTCAGTTCAGTCACTCAGTCGTGTCCAACTCTTTGTGACCCCATGAATCACAGCACGCCAGGTCTCCCTGTCCATCACCAACTCCCAGAGCTCACTCAAACTCATGTCCATCAAGTCAGTGATGCCATCCAGCCATCTCATTCTCTGCCGTCCCCTTCTCCTCCTACCCCCAATCCCTCCCAGCATCAGACTCTTTTTCAGTGAGTCAACTCTTCGTATGAGGTGGCCAAAGTATTGGAGTTTCAGCTTCAACATCAGTCCTTCCAATGAACACCCAGGACTGATCTCCTTTAGAATGGACTGGTTGGATCTCCTTGCAGTCCAAGGGACTCTCAAGAGTCTTCTCCAACACCACAGTTCAAAAGCATCAATTCTTCGGTGCTCCGCTTTCTTCGCAGTCCAACTCTCACATCCATACATGACCACGGGAAAAACCATAGCCTTGACTAGACGGACCTTGGTTGGCAAAGTAATGTCTCTGCTTTTTAATATGCTATCTAGGTTGGCAATAACTTTCCTTCCAAGGAGTAAGCGTCTTTTAATTTCATGGCTGCAGTCAGCATCTGCAGTGATTTTGGAGCCCAAAAAATAAAGTCTGACACTGTCTCCACTGTTTTTCCATCTATTTCCCATGAAGTGATGGGACAAGATGCCATGATCTTTGTTTTCTGAATGTTGAGCTTCAAGCCAACTTTTTCACTCTCCTCTTTCACTTTCATCAAGAGGCTTTTTAGTTCCTCTTCACTTTCTGCCATAAGGGTGGTATCATCTGCATATCCAAGGTTATTGATATTTCTCCCGGCAATCTTGATTCCAGCCTGTGCTTCTTCCAGCCCAGCGTTCCTCATGATGTACTCTGCATATAAGTTAAATAAGCAAGGTGACAATATACAGCCTTGACGTAGTCCTTTTCCTATTTGGAACCAGTCCGTTGAGGTATATACAAATGAAAAAAAAAAGGTCTAGAAGGGTACATACCAAACTGAGAACAGTGGTTATCTCAAAAAGGAAGATCTGTTTTAGGATGGTGGTGAAAGTGATCAAAAAAAGAGATAAAAACCTTATCTTCAATTTCAGAATATCTCTGATATGTGAATATTTAGAAGAAATATCTTAATGTATATTTGAAAATGCTCTAAAACAGTGTAAAAATTTTAAAAATCAAGTTTACATCAAGATGGTCATATACATGTACATTTGCAAATGAATGACTTTATTACAGAAACTCTTCACACAGGCGTACTTCATTTTACATAAGGATGTATTTCCAAAACATAATGTTTAGGAAAATTAAAATTTGAATCATATTATAGTTGCATTTAAAGTACTAATTATTTAAAGAAATGTCAAGGTGGACTTTCCTGGCATTCCAGTGGTTAACACTATGCTCCTAATGCAGGGGGCATGGTTTGGATCCCTGGTCAGGGAATTAAGATCCAGCATGCCACCACACAGCATGGCCAAAAAAAAAAAAGCGATGTTAGGTGAAGTCCTCTATAATGACCACTTTCATTTAGTTTACACAAAAATCAAACAAACCTTAAAAGTTTGAACTTCAGGGGAAGATCATGATGACAAAGTAGGACCATGAGGTGCTCACCCCTCCCAACAAATACATTTAAGAAAACCTCCATGTGGCACAATTCTCAGAGAAAACTAACTGGAAACTGGCAGAAGGTCTCCTATACAACTAAAGCATCAAGAAAGACCTGCATGTAACCCAGTAAGACAGATAAAAAGGGCACCAAGTCAGGTAGGACTTGTGCCTCTGAGAGGGATCTGTAAGGAAGAGAAGGTTGCATGGGCAGACCCTTACCCTGGGGAGGGAGCAGACAGACTCACAATCAGGGCATCCTAGTCCTGGGTCCTGCACAAGGAGACAAGCCCCCTTGCCTGCTGGGAAATCCATGGACACAGAGAAAAGGGCTGCAGGAACCTAGACTCTACCTGTGAGGGGTGCACATGAGTTGGTTGACAGTCAGGGTGGAGAGAGCCTTGCACTGGCAGCTGCTGCCTTGCTGCACTTCCCAAACTGAAGGGGTGAGCACCCTGTCCCCACTCACTCCATACCACAACCTGGCATCAGATAAGGGCAAAGATTTTGTCTAACTACACAGAATCAGACCAGCGTGCCTGGGTGTGAAGAAGGCAGAGCTGTGAAGACCACTGTTAGTACACACCAGGCAGTGCCACAAGAATGTGTGAAGCAGCTAAGTGCTAAACCTTGGGGACACAGGCTATGGTCATGAATATGCCACAATTTGTTTCCTAGTGACTGCGCTCGGGCTCCATCACCCCACACTGCAGTTCAGCAGCAGATGCGGGGCAGACAGGTCCAGGGACAAGTGTGCCAGAGAGGCAGCCCAGGTCACAAGGTAGCAGCACAGCCACCTCAATTCCTGCAGCCATAATGTCCATGTCCTCAGTCCCAGTCTGCTCCACACCACAGCCCTGTACTAGATCTGGGACAAACACAATGGACAAAGGGATGTGACTTTGAGTTGCTTCTGAGAGGAACTGTGGATACTTACACAAGTGACGCACAGGTGCACTGTGACCACAATGGCACACTTGCTTCAGCAATCGTTCCTTTGGGAAGGGGCATACACTCAAGGGTAATGGAGCCTTATCCGACCCAACCCTCAGGACTTCTACTCCAAAAACTGGGGTGCAGACAGAACCCAACCAGGCAATAACAACCACAAAGAAAGAGGAAACCCTAGCTTACATGGAGCACAGCCTCTAGACACTACGAAACCAATCACACCTCTTCACTTATCAAGGGGTCAAGTGACCAACCTCCAAGTTCAAAAAGGAAGTTATAAAAATGCTAAAGAAATTAAGAAAGATTATCATTAGAAATGCAAATCACTGTAACAAGGAACTAGACTATGAAGATGAACCAATTAAAATTTGCTAATTCAACTGCCAAGATAAAAGCCAATCCAGAAGCAATGAATAGCAGACTAAGTCCCACCGAAGAATGAACAAGTGATTTGGAAAGTGGAATAATGGAAATTACCCAATCAGAAATGAGAAAGTGTGTGTTAGTCACTCAGTAGTGTCCAACTCTTTGTGACCCCCGGTCTGTCTCTGGAATTCTCTAGGCAAGAATACTGGAGTGGGTTGTCATTCCCTTCTTCAGGAGATCTTTCTGACCCAGGGATCAAACCCGGGTCTCCTGCATTGCAGGCAGATTCTTTACCATCTGGGCTAGGATAGCAGACAGAAAGACCAAAAAAATAAAATAAAATAAACAGTGCCAACCTACGCATAAAAGGGGCTCCAGAAAGAGAAGAGAGAGGAAAGGGGATCAAAAATGTATTTGAAGAAATTATGGGTGAAGCTTCCTGAAATCTAAAGGAGGAAACAGATATTCAAGTATAGGAAGCACCAAGGGTCCCAAACAAGATGAACACAGACTGATCCATATCAAGACATATTATAATTAAAGCAGCAAAATTAAAGACAAAGAGAAGATTCTAAAGGCAGGAAGGGAAAAACAGTCAGTTACAAGGGAACCCCCATAAGGTTAATTTCTCTGCAGAAACTGTGCAGGTCAGAAGGGAGTGGCATGATATAGCCAAAGTGCTGAAAGAGAAAATCCTGTAACCTGGGATACTCCACCCAGCAAGATTATCATTTAGAATAGATGGAGAGAGAAATAATTTCTCAGACAAGCAAAAACTAAAAGAATGCAGAAACACTAAGTCTAAACTAAAAGGAATATTGAAAAGACTTCTCTGATAGAAAAGAAGCAAGTATCTATAGGACAGGGAAAATCACAACAGGAAAGGCAAATATACAAAAGGATTGAAGATCACTTAAATAAGTCAGTACATAAACTAAAAACAATCCAAAAGATCCTGTAAAATCTATTATAACTATAATTAATGCTAAAAGGATAAGCATGAGGATATAAAATACAACATCAAAATCATAAAATGCTGGCAGGAGAGTATAAAAATTTAGCTCCTTTAGACTGTGTTTAAACTTGTATGGGGATTCCCTGGTGGCTCAGATGGTAGAGTCTAGCTATAATGTGGGAGACTCGAGTTCGATCCCTGGGTCAGGAAGATCCCCTGGAGAAGGAAATGGCAACCCGCTTCAGTATTCCTGCCTGGAAAATCCCATGAACGGAGGAATCTGGCGGGCTATAGTCCATAGGATTGCAGAGTCGGACATGACTGAAGCAACTTGCTTTCTTCTTTCTTTCTTTAAACTTGTATGACTATCAGTTTAACATGACATTCCAAAACCTATGGGATGCAGCAAAGGTTGCTCTAAGAGGAAAGTTTACAGCAATACACTCTTACTTCAGAAAACAATAAAAATTTCAAACAACCTAACCTCACACCTAAAGCAACTAAAGAAACAAGAACAAATAAAACCCGATGTTAGTAGAAGAAATCATAAAGATCAGAGCAGAAATAAATGAATCAGAGACACAGAAAACAACAGAAAAGGTCAACGAAACTAAAAGCTGGATCTTTGAAAAGATAAACAAAACTGATAAATCTTTAGCAAAGAGTCGGACACGACTGAGCGACTGAACTGAACTGAACTGAACTGAAACAAGGAAAAAAGGAGGGCTCAAATCGATAAAATTAGAAATGAAAAAGGAGATGTTACAACAGACACTGCAGAAACACAAAGGTACAAAAGACTACTACAAACAACTACATGCCAATACAATGGACAACCTAGAAGAAAGGGACAAAATTCTTGGAAAGGTTCAACCTTCCAAGACTGAACCAGGAAGAAACAGAAAATATAAATAGACCAGTCGCAAGTACTGAATGGAAACAGTGATTAAAAAACTTCCAACAAACAAAAGTCCATGAGCCGATGACTTCCATTATCTTTAGGCAAATTTGATCGAACATTTAGAAAAGTTAACACCTATCCTTCTGAAACTCTTCCAAAAAATTCCAGAGGAAGGAACACTCCCAAGCTCATTCTATGAGACCACCATCACTCTGATACCAAGACCAGACATAGATACCACACCCACACACACACACCCCCCACACACGCAATTACAGGCCAATAGTACTGATGAACACAAATGCGAAAATCTTCAACAAAATACTAGCAATCCAAATCCAACACTATATTAAAAGGATCATACACCATGATTTATGCCAGGGATACAAAAATTCTTCAATATCTGCAATTCTTTACACTGCAATAATGCAGTGTGATATACCACATTAACAAACTGAAGAATAAAAATTATCATCTCAATAGAAGCAGAAAAAGTGTCTGACAAAATTTAACAGCCATTTATGATATAAAAAACTCTCCAGAAAGTAGGCATAGACTGAATTTACCTCAATATAATAAAAACCTCTGTAACAAACCCACAGCTAATATCATTCTCAAGGGTGAAAAGCTAAAGGCATTCCCTCTAAGATCAGGCATAAGGCAAGGATGTTCAGTGCTGCCACTTTTATTCAACATAGTTTTGGGAGTCCTAGTCATGGCAATCCAAGAAGAATAAATAAATAAATAAAAAGGAGTCCAAATTGGGAAAGAAGTAGTAAGACCATCACTTTTTGCAGATAACATGATCCTATACATAGAAAATCCTAAAATGCTACCAGAAAAGTACTAGAGCTCAATGAATTTGGGGAGACAGTGGAGGACAGAGGAGTCTGGCATGCTACAGTCTATGAGGTCACAAAGCTTCAGACATGACTTAGCGACTGAACAGCAACTGGCACAAAAATAAACATGCACATCAATAGAAAAAGACAGAAAACCCAGAAATAAGCCCCTACCCTTATGGTCAATTAGTCTATCAGAGGAGGCAAGAATACACAATAGAGAAAAGACAGTCTCTTCAATAAGTGGTGCTGGGAAAACCAGACAGCTAAAGTTCTCTAACACCATACACAAAAATAAATTCAAAATGGATCTTCCTGACCTGGGGATCAAACCTGGGTCTCCTGCAATACAGTCAGATTCTTTGCGGTCTGAGATGCCAAGGAAGCCCATAATTTACATGTTTATTTGCTAAAGAGAGATGTTAGAATTACAGAAACACCCTGCACTGATTATTTGCTTACTCGTCTAAGACAGCAGGGATGAGCTGCTTCTTTATTCTGTAGTAAACATGGGACTGTTTTCATTTCTTGACTCTTTTCTGTTAATCTCTGTCAGTTTTCAGATAACAGGAAACTATGTTCAGGCCTCTGACATTGGGCCCACCCAGACCCAAGAAGCAGGCTTGGTGGGCTGCAGAGGGCATGATGGAGGCATTCACTTCCTCTTTCCTGTGCCCTAATCACTCAGATATGGTTTCGGCTTAAGCTTCAAGCCTTTATTCTACACCACAAACAATCCCCCATAAATTAAAACACATCAATCTCTTTGCGGACAGTGTCTCTTGAGTCTGGGCCAGTCTTCCCTAGGAGGTGGAGGGATACCCACAGTTCTAGGGTATCCTGAGGTTTCTATCAGAAAGGTCTGCTCAGCATCTTGCATTCTGGCAATGGAGAGCTTTAGCCTCCAGCCTCAGTTCAGCTGGTCAGTCATGTCCAGTTCTTTGCAACTCCGTGGACTGCAGCACACCAGACTTCCCTGTCCTTCACCAACTCAAGGAGCTTGCTCAAACTCATGTCCATTGAGTTGGTGATGCCATCCAACCACTTCATCCTCGGTCATACACTTCTCCTCCTGCCTTCAATCTTTCTCAGCATCAGTCTTTTTCCAATGAGTCACCTCTTCACATCAGGTGGCCAAAGTATTGGAGGTTCAGCTTCAGCATCAGTCCTTCCAATGAATATTCAGGACTGATTTCCTTTAGGATTGACTGGTTGGATTTCCTTGCAGGCCAAGGGACTCTTAAGAGTCTTCTCCAACACCACAGTTCAAAAGCATCAATTCTTCGGTGATCAGTTTTCTTTATAGTCCAACACTCACATCCATACATGACTACTGGAAAAACCATAGCTTTGACTAGATGGACCTTTGTTCGCAAAGTAATGTCTCTGCTTTTTAATATGCTGTCTAGGTTGGTCATAATTTGCCTTCCAAGGAGCAAGCATCATTTAATTTCATGGCTACAGTCACCATCTGCAGTGATTTTGGAGCCCCCCAAAATAAAGTCAGCCACTGTTTCCATTGTTTCCCCATCTATTTCCCATGAAGTGATGGGACCAGATGCCATGATCTTAGTTTTCTGAATGTTGAGTTTTAAGCCAACTCTTTCACTCTCCTCTTTCACTTCCATCAAGAGGCTCTTTAGCTCTTCTTTACTTTCTGCCATAAGTGTGGTATTATCTGCATATCTGAGGTTACTGATATTTCTCCCAGCAATCTTGAGTCCATCTTGTGCTTCATCCAGCCCAGCATTTCACATGATATACTCCGCATATAAGTTAAATAAGCAGGGTGACAATATACAGCCTTGAAGTACTCCTTTCCTGATTTGGAACCAGTCTGTTGTTCAATGTCCAGTTCTAACTGTTGCTTCTTGACCTGCATACAGGTTCCTCAGGAGGCAGGTCAGGTGGTCTGGTATTTCCATCTCTTTAAGAATCTTTCCATAGTTTGTTGTGATCTACACAGTCAAAGGCTTTGGCATAGTTAATAAAGTAGAAGTAGACGTTTTTCTGGAACTCTTGCTTTTTCGACGATACAGTGGATTTTGGCAATTTGATCTCTGGTTCCTCTGCTTTTTCTAAATCCACCTTGAACATCTGGAAGTTCATGGTTCACTTACTGTTGGAGCCTCACTTGGAGAATTTTATGCATTACTTTGCTAGCGTGTGAGATAAGTGCAATTATGTGGTAGTTTGAACATTCTTTGGCACTGCCTTTCTTTGGGATTGGAATGAAAACTGACCTTTTCCAGTCCTGTGGCCACTGCTGAATTTTTCAAATTTGCTGGCATATTGAGTGGAGTACTTTTACAGCATCATCTTTTAGGATTTGAAATAGCTCAACTGGAATTCCATCACCTCTACTAGCTTTGTTTGTGGTGATGCTTCCTAAGGCCCACTGGACTTCACATTCCAGGATGTCTGGCTCTAGGTGAGTGATCACACCATCATGGTTATCTGGGTCATGAAGATCTTTTTTGTATAGTTCTTCTATGTATTTTGACCAGCTGTTCTTAATATCTTCTGCTTCTGTTAGGTCCATACCATTTCTGTCCTTTACTGTGACCATCTTTGCATGAAATGTTCCCTTGGTATCACTTTTCTTGAAGAGATAAAAAACTAAAAATAGAACCACCATATGATTAAGCATCCCTTCACGGATCACAGCCTTGTCCTGACAAAGAAGCTTGAATAACTCAAAGAAGCTATGAGCCATGCGGTTCAGGGCCACCCAATACAGATGGGTCATAGTGGAGAGTTCTGACAAAACATGGTCCACTAGAGGACAGAATGACAAACCACTCCATCCAGTATTCTTGCCTGGAGAAACCCATGGACAGTATGAAAAGGCAAAAAGATACGACCCTGGAAGGTGAGCCTGTCAGGTTGAAAGGTGTCCAATATACTACTCGGGAAGAGCAGAGGGCAATTACTAATAGCTCCAGAAAGAATGAAGCAGCAGGCCAAAGCAGAAACAACACTCAGCTGTGGATGTGTCTGATGGTGAAAGTAAAGTCCTATGCTGTAAATAACAATACTGCATAGGAATCTGACATATTAGGACCAAAAATCAAGGTAAATTGAACATGGTGAAGAAGGCGATGGCAAGAGTGAACATTAACATCTTAGGAATCAGTAAACTAAAATGGATGGGAATGAGCGAACTTAATTCAGGTGACCATTATGTCTACTACTGTGGGCAAGAATCCCTTCGAAAAACTGGAGCAGAATAGCAAGCAGAGATAAGGCGGCCTTAAATGAACACTGCAAGAAAGTAGAGGAAAACAATAGAATGGGAAAGACTTAGAGAGCTCTTCAAGAAAACTGGAGATATCAAGGGAACATTTCATGCAAGGACAGCAAAATTAATGAAAGAAATGGCAAGGACCTAACAGAAGCAGAAGGTATTAAGAAGAGGTGGCAAGAATACACAGAAGAACTATACAAAAAAATGTCTTAATGGCCCAGATAACCATGGTGGTGTGGTCACTCACTCACCCAGAGTCAGACATCCTGGAATGTGAAGTCTAGTGGGCCTTAGGAAGCATTACCATGAACAAAGCTAGTGGAGGTGATGGAATTCCAGCTAAGCTATTTAAAATCCTAAAAGATGATGCTGTTAAAGAGCTGCATTCAATATGTTAGCATTTTTAGAAAACTCAGCAGTGGCCAAAGGGCTGGAAAAGGTCAGTTTTCATTCCAATTCCAAAGAAGGGCAGTACCAAAGAATGTTCAAAGTACTGCACAATTAGTGCTCATTTCACATGCTAGTAAGATTATGCTCAAAATCCTTCAAGCTAGGCTTCAGCAGTACGGGAACTGAGAACTTCCAGATGTACAAGCTGGGTTTCGAAGAGGCAGAGGAACCAGAGATCAAACTGCCAACATTCACTGGATAATAACAAAAGGTAGTTCCAGAAAAATATCTACTTCTGCTTCATTGACTACACTAAAGCCATTGACTGTGTAGATAACAATAAACTGGAAAATCTTAAAGAGATGGGAATACAGATCACCTTACCTGTCTCCTGAGAAATCTGTATGAGGGTCAAGAAGCAACAGTTAGAACCTTACATGGAAAGACTGATTGGTTCAAAATTGGGAAAGGAGTATGATAAGGCTGCATATTATCACCCTGTTCATTTAACTTATATGTGCCAGTGGTACAGAACTTGCCTGCCAATGCAGGAGACTGTAGGAGATGTGAGTTTCATCCCTGGGTAAGGAAGATCTTCTGGAGAAGGGCATGGCAACCCATTCCAGCATTCTTGTGTGGAGAATCCCATGGACAGAGGAACCTGGTGGGCTACAGTCCACAGTGTTGCTAAGAGTAAACACGACTGAAGTGACTCAGTACACATGATTTAGCACACACACATGTGGAGTACATCATGCAAAATGCCAGGTTGGATAAATCACAAGCTGGAATCAAGAATGACAGAAGAAATATTAACCTCAGATATGCAGATGATACTACTCTAATAGCAGAAAGTGCAGAGGAACTAAAGAGCTTCTTGATAAGGGTGAAAGAGGAGAGTGAAAAAAGGGTGAAAGAGGAGAGTGAAAAAGATAGCTTAAAACTCAACATTCAGAAAACTAAGATCATGGCATCCAGTCCCATCACTTCATGGCAAATTGAAGGGGAAAAGTGGAAACAGTGACAGATTTTATTTTCTCGGGCTCCAAGATCACTGTGGATAGTGACTACAGCCATGAAAATAAAAGACTTGCTCCTTGGAAGGAAAGTTATGACAAACCTAGACAGCGTATTAAAAAGCAAAGACATTACTTTGCCCTCAAAGGTCCATCTAGTCAAAGCTATGGTTTTTCCAGTAGTCAATATGGTTGTGAGAGCTGGACCATAAAGAAAGCTGAGCGCCAAAGAACTGATGCTTTTAAATTGTATTAGAGAAGAGTTTTGAGAATCCATTCAACCGCAAGGAGATCAAGCCAGTCAATCCTAAAGGAAATCAACCCTGAATATTCACTGGAAGGACTGAAGCTGAAGCTTAAGTGCCAATACTTTGGCTACTTGATGCAGAGTCAACCCATTGGAAAAGACTTTGATGCTGGGGAAGATTGAATGCAAAAAGAGAAGTGGGTAGCAAAGGATGACATGGTTAGATAGCATCATCAACTCAATGGACATGAATTTGAGCAAACTCTGGGAGGTAGTGAAGGACAAGGAAGCCTGGCAGGCTTTAGTCCATGGGGTCACAAAGAGTTGTACTTAGTAACTGAACAACAACAACATCACGATCTGGCAATCCCACTCCTGGGCATATATGCAGAGACCATAATTCGAAAAGATAATTCATGCCAATGTTCATTTCAGTACTATTTACAATAGCCAAGACATGGAAGCAACCTAAATGTCCATCGACAGAGGAATGGATAAGATGTGGTACATATATACAATGGAATACCACTCAGCTATAAAAGAAGAACAAAATAATGTCATTTGTAGCAACATGGATGGACCTAGATATTATTATACTAAGTGAAGGAAATCAGACAAAGACAAATATCATATGTATCACCAATATATGGAATCTAATTTTTAAAAATGATACAAATGAACTTATTTATGAAACAGAAATAGACTGATAGATTTTGAAAACAAACAAGGTAAACACAGGGGAAATGTTGTGGGGGAGGGATAAATAAGAAACTTGCCGTTACATACAGACAGCACCATATGTAAGATAGATAACCAGCAAAGACCTACTGTATAACACAAGGAATTCTACTCAATATTCTGTAATAAACTTTATGAGAAAAGGATCTGAAAAAGAAATGAATATACATATATGTATTACTGAATCACTTTGTTGCACACCTGATACTAACACTGTAAATCAACCATATTCCAATAAAATTTAAAAACAAACAAAAAGAACCCCAAACAATCTAGTCAAAAAATGAACAGAAGACTTAAATAGATATTTTTCCAAAGAAGACACAGAGATGGCCAACAGGCACAGGAAAAGATGCTCACCACTGATAATATTAGAGAAATGTAAATCAAAAGCACAATGAGGTTATCACCTAACACAGGTCAGAATGACTATCAAAAAGTCTGCAAAGAATAAAGCTGGAGAGGATGTGGAAAAAAGGGAACGCTTATAAACTGTTGGTAGAAATGTAAATTGGTGCCAACCACTATGGAAAACAGCATGGAAGTTTCTTAAAAAGCTAAAAATAGAACTGCCATATGATCCAGCAATCCCATTCCTGGGATTTATATCCAGAAATAACTAAAACTCTAATTCAAAAAGAGACATGCATCCCAATGTTCATAGCAGCACTATTTACAATAGCCTAGACTTGGAAGCTACCCAAGTCCCCATCAATAGATGACTGATTTAAGATGTATTGTATATAGATACATATATATAACAAGATATTAGTTAGTTCAGTCGCTCAGTCGTGTCCGACTCTTTGCAACCCCATGAATCACAGCACACCAGGCCTCCCTGTCCATCACCAACTCCCGGAGTACACTCAAACTCAAATAAGATATTACTCAGCCATAAAAATCAATGGGATATGCCCATTTGCAACAATATGGACCTCGAAAATACATGGATGGACCTCAAGAACATTATACCTATATGTCAGTTCAGTTCAGGTCAGTTCAGTTCAGTTCAATTCAGTCACTCAGTCGTGTCCGACTCTCTGCGACCCCATGAATCACAGCACACCAGGCCTCCCTGTCTGTCACCAACTCCTGGAGTTCACTCAAACTCATGTCCACAGAGTCGGTGATGCCATCCAGCCATCTCATTCTCTGTCGTCCCCTTCTCCTCCCGCTCCCAACCTTTCCCAGCATCAGAGTCTTTTCCAGTGAGTCAACTCGTCGCATGAGGTGGCCAAAGTATTGCAGTTTCAGCTTTAGCATCAGTCCTTCCAATGAACACCCAGGATTGATCTCCTTTAGAATGGACTGGTTGGATCTCCTTGCAGTACAAGGGACGTATGTAAGCCTAAATTCCTTATTTATCCCTCCCCCACATTTCTCCTGTGGTAAACATGTTTGTTTTCAAAAACCTATCAGTCTATTTCTGTTTTGTAAATAAGTTCATTTGTATCATTTTAAAAAATACCCATGAAGTAAGTTAGACAGAGGAAGACAAACTTCAATATGGTTTATATGTGGAATCTAAAAAACAATACAAATGAATCTATATACAAAATAGAAACAGATTTATAGACACAGAAAACAAATTTACGGTTATCACAGGGGAAAGGAAGGGGGAGGATAAATTAGGAGTAAGGGATTAACAACCTACTATACATAAAATAGATAAAAACAAGGCTTTACTGAATAACACAGGCAGTTACATCATCTTCTAACCTATAATGGAAAATAATGTGAAAAACTATATATATGCTATATATAACTGAGTCACCTTTCTGTATACCTGAAACTAACAGAATATTGTAAATCTCCTATACCGCAACTTAAAAAAAAGTTCAAACTCCAAAATACTCTTATAAAAATACATCTCTCCTTACCAATAACGGAATAATAATTTCTGCGTTATTCACTCTTTTTTTTCTAGCTTTCTCTCATTTTTCATCTACTCAAGGTCTTATCAGAAAGAGAAGGGAAAATATATAATTTCAAACCTGTTAAAAGTGCACACTGATGGATGTCTTCATTTACATACTTCATAAAGGTATCCTCATCCTAAAACAAGAGAATTTTAAAATATTTCTATTTTAAAAACAGCTTCCCAATCCAGAAATATTTTACATCTTAACGCTTAGAACCGAGTGTGTCTTTAATCTTTAACAAATGAAAAAATTAAAGGATTATTATCAGCTGTTGGTCTCAAATCACCCAACACTTGAATATCCTGAAACAAAGTTTTCATCTTTTACTTCTCTTCTTCCACAAGGCAAGGCCATATTAATGACTGTAGAGAAGAACTAGTTTAAAGATTCTTGGTAAACCTGGCAAAACAACTTAAATTCAGACGAGAACCCCAGAAAGCCGTGGACTTAACGGGTTATACCTCATTTGGGGAGTTTATTTTGAGACCTTAACTTAAATAGATAATTTATACTTTACTAAAATGTGAAGGGAATTTCTTAGAAATATGTGCTGGAACCAGAAGAAATATTTTTAACTACTGCTAAACTCGTTTGTCTAGAAAGAGAAACTACTGTTTCTCCCCTCCCCGCTTTCTTCCTCTATGTACTTTTGCTACATCACTGCCACATGAAACCTATGGTGATGCCCAGTAGGTTTAGAAATAGGAGGTCCCACTATTAAGATAACTCAGAGAAGTCTTACCCAAAATACTTTCTCAAAAAAACCCCAATAAAGATTCTCTTTTTACACAGGGCATACTGCACACAGTAACAGCTTTGCTTTCAATCACTTTATTTCCCAGCTTCAGTGACAAGTGATTTAAGTATCCAACTGATTGTTAGTCAATTGAATTTATAATATTTTTACTGGGAATTTGTATTTTATAACAAGTTTTAAGTAGGATAAAGTTGAGAAAAACATACTGATTCATCTTCATCACTGACTGTTCTGTCTGAATAGTCTTCCTTTTCTGAATCTTCTGACATCTCTTCCAATATCTGGCTCGAAATTTCTTTTATTATGTAGGCTGGCTGTAAAACAATTTGTAAGGAACTTGTTTGGTAGTTTTCTTTTTAAACACACATTAAATGTTTACCCCCAAGTATATTCAATTTAATTAATAGTAACAAAAGATTTCTCTATAAAGTAAATTAGGACACAGCTAATTAAACCTTTAATTTCAAAGATTTAAAGACATTTTCTATTTTTATTAGAGACAAAAATTACAAAAGAAAAAACAATAATTTAATTGAAAAAGGGATTTCCAGGGTACATAGCCAAATCATTTACATCCTTTATTTACGATTAAATACCACACAGCCATATAAAGTTCAGAATGAGCCCGAGGCATTAAAAAAAATCATGAATCAAAGAAAATTTACAGTTACTGATTCAGGCATTGAGTTTCAACAATACAATTAATTTTTTTTCTGCGTAACTTTTCAAATGAAAATAGGCTTTTCTTCTCTGTATTTTGGTTGATATTCTGTAGATACTGTCTGTTCTAAATATTCGGTTCTAAGTGGAATTTCAATCATTATCAGAAGGCTCTACTGACAGACCACTAATCCTCCCTATGCGAGTAAATCGCTTGTCAAGAGTCTACTATTTTTGAAAGACTAAAGGAATTTACTAATTTTGAAACTACTAGTTTACGCTCTTTTCTACCAAAAGGGTTTTAGAGCGTGGACGACATAAAGGCGCTCTTTACAACAAAGTGTCTTAGAGCGTGGACTATATAAAGCGCAAGTTCCACAGCGAAAAACTACGAATACAACAGAGAAGTCTATCTTATGGGTAATACCTTCAGTAGTAAGAGACTAAAGGTTCCTTTTGGGGACCACAACTCCAACTTCGGAAAACTAGACTGGTATAAATCTTGGTTCTGTCTTTTTACGTGAAAATACGAGGCGCACCAACCTGCTGCAGGGTAACACCTGAGCGGCAGGGACGCCACGGACACAGGCCGATCTAAGGGGCGCTCCCTCCGCGCGCGTCTTACACCTCAGAAGCGACACAGCGCCCAGTCGTGCGGGGGCCGTCCGCGGGCAGGAACAACTTCCTCGGCTGGAAGGCAGTGAAGCCACGATTTCCGGGGGGCCCAAGTGTTCCTCCCACGCTCACTTGGCGACCCAGCAGTGGAGGGAAGGGCACATTTTCTCGGGCGCGCTCTTTCCCCTTCGGGACTGTCCCCTTCGGCACGTCCCTGTCCCGTCGTGGCCACCTCCCCCTCGCCCCGAGTCTCCCGGCCAGGTCAGTCGTCCCGCGGCCCGGCCAGCCGCCTCTTCCGTGCCGGGAGCCGCAGCTCTGCCCCAGACGCCAACAGCCCGGACACTGGATGAAACGCTACTGCAGTTGAGCAGCCCCCGCCACGCCCTTCACCTCGCGGCGCGCAGCACTCGTTACCAGGGCAACGGGGTCCCCCTCGCGAGACCTCGGGCAGACCCAGCTAGGCGGCATTTCAGCGGAAGCAAAGGGAAAGCTGTACTTGGATGGCATCACCGGCTCAATGGACTTAAGTTTGAGTGAGCTCCGGGAGTTGGTGATGGACAGGGAGGCCTGGCCGTGCTGCAGTCCGTGGGGTCGCGGGGAGTCGGACACGACTGAGGGACTGAACTGAACTGATCTCAGAGGGAAAGCGCTGAAGATGACGGGAGCTAGGGAGAGACGCACAGGCGTCAAAGCGCCTCTGGCTGCGGGAAGGTGGCTAGCGAGAAATTATAGGGGCCAAGGAAGGACAGGTATATGTTTCCACGGTGCTGCACCTCAGCTGTCGGCCGTTTCCCTTCTCCGAGGAGACAGTGGAGCAGACTGGTTAAGACTTGGGCTTTGTTGAACTTTATTTGTAGCCACACTGAGTTGCGTTTTGCACAGTTGTGTGGCCAATAATCTTTATTGGTTTTGGAAAATGAGACTTTTCTTTTTAAATGTTTGATAGAAGAGTCAGAGATATACCAGGGTGAAGTCTCGAGATTTATGTCAGCTCAGAGATTCTTTAAGAATAATAATGATGGTTCAGTGATAAAGAATCCGCCTGCCAATACAGGAGACACAGGTTCAATCCCTGGGTCTGGAAGATCCCCTGGAGAAGGAAATGGCAACCCACTCCAGTATTCCTGCCTGGAGAGTCCCATGGACAAAGGATTCTGGCGGGCTACAGTCCATGGGGTCGGAAATGGGTCAGACACGAACGTAGTGACTAAACAGCGACAACAACGCAGGGGGGACATTATGCAAATCACATTACATGTACTGTTTCATCTAATTAAATATGATCTTCCCGTAACAGACTTAGTCATTATTCCTGTATATTCAGTCTTGATTTCCCCCCTGGTCTTTAGCTTACTGGATAGTTTATTTGGAATAGTTTTCCAAGTAAAGCCAAAAAAATAAAAATGTTTGGTGCCTGCATGAGGCATTATGTGTCATGAGATTTGTAATATTGTAGAAATGGAGATGATGGACCATAGCAAGGTTCACAGTAGAATAAAGAGCAAAGCCATAGCTTAAACATGGAAATAGATTAATGGTCTCTGGTTGAATTTTGTCAGTTTCCAAAAAATAACATAATTTTTTGAGGTCAGAGGTTTGGAAGATTGGCCCTTCCAGAAAAAGAAATAGAACACATTATTAGATCACACTTTCTTGGAAAATAATAACCCTTTATAATTGTACCTGGTTTTATGTCATCATTTCAGTCACTCAGTCGTGTCCGACTCTTTGTGAACCCATGAACCGCAGCACACCAGGCTTCCCTGTCCATCGCTAACTCCCGGAGTCCACCCAAACCCATGTCCATTGAGTTGGTGATGCCATCCAACCATCTCTGTTGTCCCCTTCTCCTGCCCTCAATCTTTCCCAGCAATCAGGGTCTTTTCAAATGAGTCATCTCTTCGTATCAGGTGGCCAAAGTATTGGATCATACATGTTACTAAAGATGACATGCATAGACAATTTTTATATATGAAATCTATTTTGTGTTGGATTTTAGAGTCAAGATTGCAAGCCATAGTGTCAGACATAGAAGGTGAAACTCCAAGAAATGATCTAACCAGGTTACACAAGAAATGGATGGCAGAGCTGGAACTTAGGTCTCAAGATCTTTAGTTCAAATGTTTACACAATTGTATTTCAAGTGATCCTACAGAGAAAAATTTTAGTGCGTAAGTTCATTGGAAGGACTGATGCTGAAGCTGAAACTGCAATACTTTGGCCACCTCATGCGATGAGTTGAAAAGACTCACTGGAAAAGACTCAGATGCTGGGAAAGGTTGGGGGCGGGAGGAGAAGGGGACGACCGAGAATGAGATGGCTGGATGGCATCACCGACTCTGTGGACATGAGTTTGAGTGAAGTCTGGGAGTTGGTGATGGACAGGGAGGCCTGGCGTG
This sequence comes from Moschus berezovskii, assembly GCF_049115385.1. Lineage (NCBI taxonomy): Eukaryota > Metazoa > Chordata > Mammalia > Artiodactyla > Moschidae > Moschus > Moschus berezovskii. Next base: position 108,690,441 of record NC_142462.1, on the reverse strand, counting down.
CTGTGATTCATGGGGTCGCGGAGAGTTGGACACGACTGAGCGACTGAACTGAACTGAACTGAATAAAAATTTAAAAACTTTGAAAATTGTTTTTACTCATTCTTTCATTAATTCAGCAAGTATTTATTCAATCCCTACTACTTGCCAGGGATTGTTCCCCATGAAAGGCTTTTGCAGGGAATAAAACAGGTATTCCTTGTGGAGATTATATCCTACTGGGAGAAGACAGACCAATCAGTTAAGTCGCTCAGTTGTGTCCAACTCTTTGCAACCCCATGAACTGCAGCACGCCAGGCCTCCCTGTCCATCACCAAATCGGAGTTACTCAGACTCATGTCCAATGAGTCGGTGATGCCATCCAACCATCTCATCCTCTGTCATCCCCTTCTGCTCCCACCTTCAATCTTTCCTAGCATCAAGGTCTTTTCCAATGAGTCAGCACTTCACAACAGGTGGCGAAAGTATTAGAACTTCAGCTTCAGCATCAGTCCTTCCAATGAATACTCAGGACTGATTTCCTTTAGGATGGACTGGTTGGATCTTCTTGCAGTCCAAGGGACTCTCAAGAGTCTTCACCACCACAGTTCAAAAGCGTCAATTCTTCGGCGCTCAGCTTTCTTTATAGTCCAACTCTCACATCCATACATGACTACTGGAAAAACCATAGCCTTGACTAGGTGGACCTTTGTTGGCAAAGTAATGTCTCTGCTTTTTAATATGCTGTCTAGGTTGATCATAACTTTCCTTCCAAGGAGCAAGTGTTTTTTAATTTCATGGCTGCAGTCACCATCTGCAGTGATTTTGGAACCCAAAAAAATAAAGTCTGCCACTGTTTCCACTGTTTCCCCATCTATTTGCCATGAAGTGATGTGACCGGATGCTATGATATTAGTTTTCTGAATGTTGAGTTTTAAGCCAACTTTTTCACTCTCCTCTTTCACTTCCATCAAGAGGCTCTTTAGTTCTTCTTCACTTTCTGCCATAAGGGTGGTGTTAAAAAAAAAAAAAAAAAAGCACCCAGGTGATAATAATTGGCGTGGAGAGCAATAAAATGGAAAATTAAAGCCCATAGGGAGTACTCTGGTGGGTGGGCCTCAGTAGGTGTGGCTCTTTTGATGGGCAGCCCAGGAAAGTCTCTCTGAACAGGCTTATGAGCAGAGACCCGAACCAAGGAAAGGGATGAGCCATGTGGATATCTAGGGGGAGACCTTAGCAGGCAGGAGAATCAGCAAGTACAATGGTTCTGAGAGAAGACCATGTTATGAATTATACTAGGCAGTATTGTTTGGCCCAGGGGTCCCCCATCTATGGAATCTAATGCCCGATGATCTAAAGTGGAGCTCATATTATAATAACAGAAATAAAGTCAAGTGAAAGTCACTCAGTTGTGTCTGACTCTTTGTGACCCCATGGACTGTAGCCCACCAGGCTCCTCTGTCCATGGAATTCTCCAGGCAAAAATACTGAAGTGGGTATCTGTTCCCTTCTCCCGGGGATTTTTCCAACCCAGGGATTAAACCCATGTCTCCCACATTACAGGAAGATTCTTTACCATCTGAGCCAAAAGTGCACAATAAATGTAATGTGCCTGAATCATCCCCAAATCACCCCCTACCCCTGGTCTGTGGAAAAATTGTCTTTCACAAAACTACTTCCTGGTGACAAAAGGTAGGGGACTGCTGGTTTAGCTGGAGTCACTACATTTTAAGGAAAGAGGTTTCATTAGGACCTCTTTCTTCCCCAGCTAAATTTAAAATGATTTCCTTAAGCACCTGTTGCTTTTTAGGTTTTTTTTTTTTTTTTTTTAAGAAAAACTTACTGTCCTAGACGGTAGAATATAGTGAAAATGAAATTCTTTGCCTTCAAGTTAAAGTGGAAGGAGTAAATGTCAACCAAAGCTCAGTTATGGCAGATTGAGCTTTTGTTCCCCTTGTCTATGATCTTATCAGAGGTTAAGGGATATGCTCCACATGGAGCAGCTTCTGCTTCCTAGGAAGTCAGGTTTACCTGTGCAGTAACTTTTCCTTCTCCAGTTTTTGGATGGATTCATCTCCTCTAAGCCTTCAGTATATATAAAAGGCAATAGTAAGAAAAGAAAAACCAAAACAGTACTCCAAAAGGTACAGTTATTGGAGTGGCAATTGGGAGGTAAGGTCACTTTAGCAACATATGGCCAAATGTAAATTGTGTTAGGAATGTGATTTATTCTGTGTGGTTTTGAGCAGAGACTTAAATGAGAAGATGAGGTGACTAGAGTAATCAGTTATTTATGACATTACAGAAGTCAGTGGTTATGTAGCTGTAGAGGCCTTGTCATCATTTGGCTGAGGAAGCCATACGGATCCTGAGAGCACCTGGGGTTATCTGATATTTGACATTCAGTACATGTTACGCTTCAATTTCAAGCTTGATTCAGTGCCCTTCTCCTCATTACCTCCCAAATCTGTCCCTAGCTCTAGTGACTTAGAAAGTGAGAGGGAAGTGATGTTTTACTATTTACATTCATCCCCTCTTTCTTCTAAGCTGCTAGTTCCTTGTTGTGTGAGGATGATTCAGGGCTGGGGGGAAAGGGCAGATATCTCATCACTGGGCCAAGTTGCAGGCTGCACTGTTGGTCTTCAGTGCTGTTATTGTTCTTTGTCTGTGGGCTTCAATAGGAGCATGGTGGCCCCAACTTGCCCCTTGACAAGCGGCTGTCTTCAAGGCATGCTCCTAGGAAATAGCAATCTCTTGTGAGGAATTATGGGGAACAGAGGTTAGAATGTTGATTCTTTATTTACTACCTCGTAATGAATTCGGCTTGGATAAGGATCCAAATTTCTGTTTCCATTTACTTTTCTTCCAGCACTTGCTTCTATTAGTATTGGCAAAGGTATTTTGTAGAAAATAAATGTGTTTTACTGAAATAATAATGCTTATTTTGGCAAACTCTTTTCTCATTAGGAAGCCAAAGCTAACAGCAATTGTATTTATCCATGGATACCAGTCTAAGTGAACGTGTATCTAAAACTAAAGATATACAAATGTTGACAGTAAGGGGTAGAGAAAGTTATATCACATATCAAATACACACACACCACACACACACAAAGGTTGAAAATAAAAGAGTGGAGAGCTGACTGTACAGCACAGGGAACTCTACTCAATGCTCTGTCGTAACCTAAATGGGAAAGAAATCCAAGGAAGAGGGAAGGTATGTACACATGTGGCTGATTCACTTTGCTTCATAGCAGAAACTAACACAACATGGTAAAGCTACTCCAATAAAACAAATTGAAAAATCAAAGAGACAAAAAACTAAAACTAATCATTGAGGCAGTGAAGTTAAAAAGAAAAAGTAAAAGGGTAGAAGTAAAATTCAGTTCAGTCTCCCAGTCATGTCCAACCCTTTGCAACCCCATGAATCACAGCACGTCAGGCCTCCCTGTCCATCACCAACTCCTGGAGTTCACTCAAACTCATGTCCATTGAGTCGGTGATGCCATCCAGCCATTTCATTCTCTGTCGTCCCCTTCTCCTCCTGCCCCCAATCCTTCCCAGCATCAGAGTCTTTTCCAGTGAGTCAACTCATCGCGAAGTAAAGTTAGCAGTTGCCAAGTCTCAGTTGCTCAGTTGTGTCTGAGTCTTTGCGACCCCAAAGACTGTAGCCCACCAGGCTCCTCTGTTCATGGGATTCTCCAGGCAAGAAAATTGCCTACTCCAGGGGATCTTCCTGACCCAGGGATTGAACTGCATCTCCTGTGTTTCCTGCATTGGCAGGCAGATTCTTTACCACTGAGCCACCTGCAAACGCTAACCAAAAGAAAGCCATGGTAGCAATGTTAAGAATAGAGAAAACAAACTTTAAGGCAAAAATCTTTGCTATAATTAGAGCGTCACTTCATAATTGTGGTGCTACCAGTAAAGAGCCTGCCTGCCAATGCAAGATACTTAAGAGACACAGTTCCATCAATCCCTGGGTCAGGAAGTTTCCTGTGGAGGAGGGCATGGCAACCCATTCCAGTATTTTTCCCTGGAGAATTCCATGGACAGAAGAGCCTGGTGGGCTACAGTCCATTGGGTCTCAAAGAGTTGGACAAGACTGAAGCAACTTAGCAGGCACACGCACTTCTTAATACTAAAATAATTCAATTCACTTGGAAAATGATTCCAGATTTCTGTATGCACCAAAACCATGAGCTTAAAATATGAAAGCAAAATTAAAATATTCACAAGTAGAAACAGACAAATCCATAATAATAGAGGGAGATTTTCACATTCCTCATCCAGTCATAGCTAGAAGAAAGGAACAAAACATTAGTAAGGATATAGAATGTTTGGTCAACATGATTAATAAGCTTGAACACAAATAGACACAGCACTCAAATCAAGAGCTTATTAGGCCATCTCCTTACTCCTGTGGAAGAAGATATGTTTAGGGTCATGAGATCTTATCCATCTTTCTACTTGGAACACACATGTAAGCAAGAGTAGAAAAAACTCCCTAAAACAGACCTGTTTGTACATCACACACAAGACCGTAACATCTTTGAGCTCAAACCCTGAATATGCACATTGTAGGACTAATTTTGACCCATCCCTAATCCTATCAGTTTGGTACTGGTACTACAGGCTGTATGCTTTTCATTGCTTAATTTTGTGATAGACTTTGATGATAACTATCTTATTGTCTAAACTTAGAGCCCTTCTTATTAGGATGGAGATGTCAAAAGTACTAGATGTTTCTAAGTTACAGTAGTTTGTTAACTCTTCATCAGTCTTGTGAACAGGACTGAGGGGACTGTTCAGAGCCTCTGGACTCACAATTTAAAACCTTTACGAGGGGACTTCCCTGGTGGTGCAGTGGTTAAGAATCCACCTTCCAATGCTGGGGACACAGGTTCAATCCCTGGTGGGGGAAACTAAGATCCCACATGCCATGGGGCAACTGAACCCGCGTGTGCTAGAGTCCGTGCTCCGCAATGAGAGGCCTGAATGCCACAACTGTGGAAAGTTTGCGCACAGCAATGACGACCCAGCACAGTCAAAATAATACAAATAAATAAATAAAACCTTTGTAAGACGAGCCTCAGATTTCAAGTAGTACTACTTAAATATATAAAACTGCTATGAAAAAATATCTTTGGATTTAAATATAATCACCAGTGCCTTGCAAATAGTATTTTATAGACAAATAGTATATATTAAACGGGTATTTCTACTATAAAAGACACTGCCTTTGAGAAAAAAATACTGCCACCATAGAAGCAAGAGCAATGACTTGTGACAACGTGGGGAATGAGAAGGAGGAGGAAGGAACGTTTGATAATGTTTTCTTTTTTTAAGAAAAAGTTTTTAATCCCTCTTTTCAAGCTTTCCATATATGTTTGATCAGTTGTCCCAATCAGAGCAATTCTTAATGTTCTGTTGAAAAACTGCTTGTAATAAGAAGTATCTAAAAATATGAAATGGCTTTCTTCCTTAAAAAATGAATCCAAGACTCAATCTGAAATACACATTTTGCTATGCCATCATCTTTATTACATCAGATAGAACTGTTGTAATCAATATAGTACATAAAACAAGTGAGGCAAAGACATTTGGAGGAATTCCATTTATTGTGGATGCATTTTCACAATATATATTTATTGCAGCGATCAATTGTCAGTGAAAAATATTGTGTTCATAAAATTTTTAGGAATGGCAGATTCACAGAACATGCTAGTCACCTTGCAGGTTTATCTCTTAAAAAGATAACAAAGAGAACTGTAATCAAACAAGTAAACGAAGAATTTCTTTTTCAAAAAATTAAATTCAAACCGAACAAAAATCTACCCTAAAAGTTATTCCATCCAAATACTGGAATAAAAGTCAGGATCAATCGATATATTCTCTTCTTAACTTTAGACTTTCTAGAAAAAATATATAACAGTGATCAGGAGAAGCTCTTATTCAAAAGTACAACAAAGAAACTTTATCTCGCCATTGGCCATAATTCAAACTTTGATCCATTTCACTCCAGCGGTGGGAGTCAGTACTAACTCAGGCACTGCATGTGAATTCTAGTTCATCTTATCATAGACTCATGTCTACTCTGTCATGGGTGGGTGACTTGTGCAATATTGCTGGCTTTACTTTCTTTGGCCCAGGAATGCTAAAAGCTAGAGGAGTCAACAACTCTATTGATTTTCAGGGAAAAGAGCCTCTGGAAGGCGCTAGTCACTCCTCACGCCAGCCCTACCCTGGCAAGCTCCCCCAGAGAACATTGTGGATTAGAAAAGGGTCATTTGGGAGGCTCCCTCATTGTGGTAGGGATTGAGACTAAGATAACTTTGGTAAGTCATGAGGTATAGGTTTATAGAACTACACTATATGCATAGCTCTATGCTAGAACATATTGCCAAGACACTGGAGTACTCTTATTTATTGTGAAGAATAGATGAATGCATATGAGCTAAAAGAAGATCTGATATCTGGATTGTGTGTGTACAAATGATGAGTTGATAGATTCTTGGGGAAAAAGGTAAAACTTATAAAAATTACATATATTTTTTTGAAAGCTCAGCACATTATCAACTTATGGCAAGTACCAATGACTAATAAAGGTAGAAAAGTTTAACTAAAAAGATGTTAAAGATGGAAGTAGGTCATGACTCCAAAATAGTGGCTTTTGCTTACTTTTCTGCTTCCAGAGATTAGTCAAAGTTGGTCTTAGTATACTTATTCATGGAATTCCAAACTGTACCATTTTGTCACTAAGATTCTTATCTTAATGTTTCAGAGAAGGAAGAGAAAGTCAGATAGCATTTAAGCCAATCTATTGTGAACTTGATTCTTAAGAGTGAAGTTCTGAGCAAGCTTTAAGTTTGGTAGATTTGGTACAATTCACACTGGACTTCAAGATTGCTTTTAATTATAAACTAAATACTATGTTTTATAGAAAATGTCAATGCATTTTGACACTTTGAATCTCTTTCTTATAGGTTATCCAGCATTGGAAACATATCGATACCTATTCTGCCATGTTTCTATTGGCAAATATGAAATATTAATATAATATTGTGATTTTTAGTTTTTAAAAAGCAGTGATATTGGCTAGTTACAGGGACATACTGCTAAATATAATAGCCTAGCACATAAAAAAGCTTTCTACCATTAGTGTGTTTGTATACGTGTATGCACATACATACATGATCAGGGTCATCTAAAATGTGGTTTACTATCACTACCAAAGAAATCCACAAAGCAACCAACCTAAAGAAATCAGTACCACTGTCAGCTAACATCATAATCCAATTTAGATATTCATCAGCATGAAAAAAGTAATACCTTAACCATACATCTTTCTATTTTGAAGACAAACATCATTGCAGTATCTCAAATCTGAATGGGTTACTTTCACAAAGTGTTATAATTGCCTATAAGATAATTTCTTCCATGCTTTATTCTAAAGTGCAGAAATGACGTGACTTCTGTATTTTTTTTTTTAAACCACTAGGTTTCATTTTTCTGGATACTGCACATTCCTCAGGCAACTTCCAACTCGGATCTCCTTTTGCTGACTTTCAATGTGGCTGGTATCACTGTTCAGACACAGAGTTAGGATGATCAGTAGAAAAGTCTCTATTTCACAGCATGGGTTTCTTTAGAAACAGGCTCCTGTGCAAAGGCAGTACTTTTACCATGAACATCTCTAGACTGTGATTATTAAATATAGTGATAATATACATGGGTTTACTGGGATAATGAAAAACAACGAAAAAGGAAATGAACCCAATTTAGTAAATCAACATAAATATAAAACAGAGTAAATTAGCCCTCTTCAACTGAGCTGGTCCAGCATCTTGAGCGGCTACTTTTGGTTCTTTCTTGAACTGTCTCAAACCTGCTAAGAGAAAAAGCTTTAAATAGGTAGGCCATGGTGTTTCAGCTAGACAATTTGTGTCAGAATGAAAAAAAGAATCATAATATGGCAGGAATAAATGTTCATGAAAGGGAGGATTATTGTTGGCATTTCATTTAAATATGCTCCTCTTCTTTCAGTCTATCCTTTCTTCTGTTGATTTTATCGCTTTCCTTTTTTTCTTCTTTATGTTCCCTTTTTCATATCTTGATCTGGAGCCTTGCTTATTGCATTCAGGGTCAAAGAGGTTTTTTTTTTTTTTTTTTAAACTCTACTATAAGGGCCAAAACTCTATGATATGCATCCCAAGATAGGCACGCATGACTGAACGGCTCATTCTAGGCCACATCAAGGCATGATGGTAAAGCAGACTATGCTTATCTTTAGTTCTCTCCAGTTTTTGGATTTCCTACTTCCTATTCGTACACCCCTACCCTAGAAACTTGTCTGATCCATGGTCTTATTGTACACCATTTCTTTTCTTCTGCTAGCTGATAAAAATCTTTGCTGAGGTATTCACAAATGTTGAGTTGTTGAGTCTGCAATTTCAAATAGTTTCATTTCAAAGGAATTACTGCATGACACCAGTGAGTTTGATGTTCTGGCCCAAAGGAGCTTCTATTTTGCTACCTCGTAAACTCAGCTCTGGGCCTGCTGCTGCTGCTGCTACTGCTAAGTCGCTTCAGTTGTGTCCGACTCTGTGCGACCCCACAGACGGCAGCCCACCAGGCTCCCCCGTCCCTGGGATTCTCCAGGCAAGAACACTGGAGTGGGTTGCCATTTCCTTCTCCACTGGGCCTGCTAGTTATGCTATTATTATTACCATAGAAAGAGTTTCATGGTATAGATCAAAGAGGAGGGGCTGGTATGTGTGAAGTCTTACCCTTTATCACAATGTTGCACAATTTCAGGGAGTATCATTTGTGTTGTATTGTATGTGAGTGGTACTGTCTGAGTCTGACCATCCCGGATCATATCTTTACTTTCTAGAACACTGGCTCAGAGGAATGCTGTCCAGGGGGGATCTATTAAACTTGTGATGATGGCCTATGGACAGCTGACAGCTACTCAGAAAGGAGACTCTATAAACATTTGGACTGTCATTTATGAAAGATCTTTCCTAGAAAGGTCATAATGGCTTAGGCCAACAAAAGTTCTTTCTTTTTTTTTTTTTTTAAAGAACAGCTGAAAAATGACTCCTTTCCCTTCCACCAGGAGAAAATTGTATAAGAAACTCAGAATGTTATATTTTCTATTGAGTATGTAATTGTCATAAAAACCCCATCATGTATAATGGTTAAGAATGCAGGCTCAGATCTGACTGCCTGAGTTTAATCCAGACTTTGCTCCTTGGTTGCTCTGTGACTTTGAGAAAGTTACTCAACTCTCTGTGCCTCATTTTCCTCAGATCTAAATGGGGCTAAGAATAATAATGGTGACTGAAAAATAAAATAAATAATGGTGATTGGAGGATCAAATAAGATAAGGTAGGTTGAGAAGGTAGAACAGTGTCTTGTATATAGTGTATGTTCATTACATGTTAGCAATTTGTAATGGTGATAATTATTACTGATACTTTTAATATATTTATTGATTATTTAGAAAGCTTATTTAAAAGTCATTTAAGTAGAGAGGCTGGGCCAGTGGATTTTTTTACCAGAATGTAACAACAACTAAGAACTAATAGAGAAGATGTAGTAACACACTCAGACTTAAAAGCACCAGACTTTAGCACACAGAAGTAGGAAAGATGGAGAAGGCAATGGCACCCCACTCCAGTACTCTTGCCTGGAAAATCCCATGGGTGGAGGAGCCTGGTAGGCTGCAGTCCATGGGGTTGCTAAGAGTCGGACAAGACTGAGTGACTTCACTTTCACGCATTGGAGAAGGAAATGGCAACCCACTCCAGTGTTCTTGCCTGGAGAATCCCAGGGACGGGGGAGCCTGGTGGGCTGCCGTCTATGGGGTCACACAGAGTCGGACGCGACTGAAGTGACTTAGCAGCAGCAGTAGGAAAGAGGAAGCAATTCTTTCCCTTTTGTGAATTGTAGTGATTCTTCAGATGCTTTTGAGATGTTCTTCAGTCCTAAGTTGCTTAAAAAGTGCTTCTGTGTATGGAGTTCTACCCTGGCCCATAAGCAGACTAGCCTAATTTTACTAACTGTTACTCCCTGATTTTTCTTTTTTCAATTTTCCCTCTACCAAGAGAGAAGACTGGAATTATTACTTGAAATAAAATGCTACAGCAAGGGGTCCTGTTTTTAGTTTGTGCATCATTTAGGTATTGTCCAGAGTCCCCTTTATGAAGAATGAGCAGAAGACGATAAAAAGACAAATCCAAACATTCTTAGCCACTAGTTTTCATAGGGTAGCAAATTTTGCTAACTTTTGAGTGTTATTTTAATTTTTTGTCATATCAGCCTTGAGTCCTAGGCTGCTGGCAATGCAACCCCTTAGAATGGCTCCAGAAAGCAGCTTTCAAACCACCCTGTAGGGAGAGAGATGTTTCTTCCCTGGGCAATATGAAAATTCTGATCTTCAAACCTGGACTTAGAATGTCTTAGAAAGAGTTTCATGGTATAGATCAATGCCCCTTTCACTACGGTGTTTCTCGAATGTCTGGGAACCATCTCACGGTTCTGGACTATTTATCTTGTGTAACTGACAAACCTACCATGCTGAAGGCTCCGTGACACTGCCCTTCACTGTACCATATACAGGTCTTTAGAAACTGATCGTTACTCAGGTAAGACTCTGTGGATCAGTGCTATTTCTCATTTGACCCTGGGACCTCACATTGCAGGATACAGTAGGAAATGAAAACATGAAAAACAAATCTCCCAGTAGATTACCTTAGTGGGGGAAGTGACCTTGTCCACAGATTGCTTTTCCCAGAGGTTCCGCTTGCCAGATACATCTCCTGGCCTCAAATCCTGATGAACAGAAAGCAGAAAAATTGATACGTGGCTCTTTGTATTTTCTGGCCAGGTCTAAATAAATCACAACATGTGTTGTTTATTTGTGTAACACACTTTATCCAAGTGATATGAAATGGTTTGAATCAAAAGGATTGCTAACCATTGTTTGATTTTATATAGACCCTGACCTATGCTGTGACACAAGAATGGGCTCAAACTATCCAGCAATGAGGTCCCGTTATTCACTGAGGACTCACTGTTTATTGACCTGTAAAATTGGAATATAAGCATATTTAAAATGAGATAGCATATTTTTAACTTTCTATGTCCTTAGAAGTGAATAGCGCATAGGTTTTGAATAATTTTTGGTATGAAAGTGAAAGTCGCTCAGTCATGTCCAATTCTTTGCGACCCCATGGAGTCCATGGAATTCTCTAGGTCAGAATACTGGAGTGGGTAGCCTTTTCCTTCTCCAGAGGATCTCCCCAACCCAGAGATCAAACCCAGGTCTCCCGTATTGCAGGCGGATTCTTTACCAGCTGAACCATAAGTGAAGCCAAAAATACTGGAGTAGGTAGCCAATCCCTTCTCCAAGGGATCTTCCCGACCCAGGAATTGAACCAGGGTCTCCTGTATTGCAGGTGGATTCTTTATCTACTGAGCTATCAGGGAAGTCCAATTTTTTGGCATACTCCAATATAAAATAAAAAGTTTAAAAAATAAAAAATACCTACAATAAATAAATGATTTTCAGGGGGTTGGATAAGCACTTCATCCCTTGCCAATTAACTTTCCTTTTGGTCCCACGGCCCCCAGCCCTTAAGACTAATGCATATCAGCTGGACTTCCAATGGCCAACCCTGCATCTCTTCGCCTGAGGACTTCCTCTGGCTACACGTGTCCACTTTGCCCACCCAGGGGGCAACCTGGATGTTCAGAGTCATTCCTAAGAGCAGTCTTCAATCACTCATCCATGAGATCTGGTGCGAGAATATTTCTTAGACTCACTCACGCCTCAGGTAGGGTAACTCAGAAGCATGTGTTTTGTGGTGGCTTCTAGGCTTTTTCCAGTGGGGTTACATTTAAAAGCTCACGTAGTGAGCTGCTTAATAAACATTCTTAATTGGCTGTTCTTTTCCCGCCTCACTTCCTATAGTGTTTTCTTCATGTCCCAAGTACACTACTTGCACAGGAATCACTATTTTAGGGCAGCCCAATTTAGCACATTTTTCTAACTGCACTTTCCTCAGACTAAAATTTATGTTTTCTGAGAAGCAAGTGGTAATTCATAAGTGTATCAGGAGAAGCCAGCCCCATGAAAGTAAACATTTACTACAAACTGTACCCATAAGAGAAATTGACAGGTTGATGACATATGCAAGAACGCGTGAAAATCTTGGGAAGAAAACACTAAAATATGATAACGGCTATATATCTTGGATTTGTTATTTACTACCTCATAATGAATTTGACTTAGACAAGGATCCAAATTTCTGTTTCCATTTACTTTTCTTCTAACATTTGCTTATATTAGTCCTTGGCAAAGGCAGTTTCTGGAAAATAAATGTGTTTTACTGAAATAGTAATGTTTATTTTGGCAAACCGCTTTCTCATTAGAAGGCAAAGCTAACAGCAGTTGCATTTACCCATGGACACCAGTCTAAGTGGACATATATTTTTTCATAGATAACTATTGAGATTGTAACGTTGAAGATGCATTGGTTAAACAGTATCATGTAAAGCAGTTCAGATTTACCTTAATCTTATTATTAATAAATTTCTGGATTTTCACTGTGATGTGGATTTCTGATATTCTGTTAGTTACACCTATTTAACTTGGAACCAGTAAGCAACAAATCAGGTTGTTGTTGAAGAATTCCACTGTATATTCCAATGTAGGCAGAAGCTGCCAAATTGTCTGGAAGACTGTTTAAAAAATTTGGAGACTATAATTAGGAACATGCTAATGGTAGCGCTGGAAAGTGGCTATTACTACTTTATTTATTTGATTCATATAAGACAAATACTTTTTTTTTTAATGTGAATACTCTTCTATTGAGGAAAATGAATTGTATCTCCCTTAAATCATGCCTATGAATCTTTTGAGGTCACTTAAAGAGTTTCAGTTCAGTTCAGTCGCTCAGTTGTGTCCGACTCTCTGCGACCCCATGAATCACAGCATGCCAGGCCTCCCTGTCCATCACCAACTCGTCCATTTAAAGAAAATATTAACATCCAAGTAGCAAATTGGCATTTTAAATCAAATGGGAAATATAAATTAAATTACCTGACCGGCCTACTACACTTTAGAGAAAGACCCACTCCAGAAGAGGGGGAAATGAAGGCAGGAAAGCAGACTTCCAGTCAACCAGAGATCAAAGAATGAAGAAGAGAATTCAGCTGAGAAGGACAAAGTTGGTTTATTTTTTAAACAAAAAGAAAGATAAATTAGCATTTTAATTGCTGTATATAACATGTAGTTTAGACACAAAGAACAGACAAAGCAGGTACAACAGACATATTCAGAATTTTACACCGTGACACTGAAGTCCTGTAAATTCTACCCACAAATAGCAATAGATGTCCCAGTAAAGAATCAGGTATAGATCAGTGTTTAAATAAGTTATCAATTTTCAGAAACCCCAAATAATATTGATTTGACAAGCTTCTGAGCATTTTTAATTACATGAAAATTAATTCATAGCTAGTAGCAGAGGATAGTTTTTATATTAGGTGAAGTTTAGAACTGAACACGAATCTCTTTTCCTTCTTCTTGAGGTTTCACTGGGTGAGCACTATTTTGGTGAGAAAATTTCTCTCTGATTTTTCCTTAATGGCTACGTGCCACACATCTGCAAACACAACCCTGGCTTTCCCCTCCACACACATATGCCAAGGAATAGAAACCAAGGGCCACGAATAAATCAATTATGGCCCCCAATTAGAAGGGTGGCTTTGGGAGCCTCCTCTCTACTGCTGTCCTTAGGTAATCTTCTGACATCCTGAGCTCAGCGTTGGCCTGACCAGAATCCCCAGGCTGTCAAACTCACATGCCTGTCATGAAGAGACAGATTAGAAACACAAAAGCTGGAAGTGGCTGGTGGAAGAAAATTTTAAATTTTGAAAAAGAGGGAATGGACAAATTAAAGAGTGTATGCCTCCACACCTCAAAAATGTGTTTGAATGATAATTTTAAAAGGGAAAATAAAGCATGATGGCCTGGTCTACACAGATCTTAGCTGCAGGCCACCAGAGTGAAACCCCCTGGACAAGACCTAGACAACAGCCTTTCCTGACCTGACTTTCTAAGCCGCCTTTCTGGATTTAACCTTTTGTCTGATAAGTTTCATGTACACATATCTATAGGATCCTTCCGGCTCCTTCCAGTAGTTTGGACATTTTCATTTCCTTTCTGTTGGATCCTTATTGTCTGTGGTTCACAATCCTACCTTCTTGAACTCCAAGTTATTTCTTTTCCTGAATGACATGTTGCTGCTCTACTACTCTTGGAACGTGCACAAAGCTCAGAGTTGCTTATTAAGAATACTCACTCTGGCCTTTTATCTATAACATCAATTATGTATCATTATCTTTCGACCTGGTCTTTATCGAGGAAGCCACACTAGTCTACAAAATCCAATGGGACATGGGGAAAAGAGATCATTCTGATGTATACTAATTGCCACATTCTCCTTTGCTTTTCTTCTCTAGACACTAGCATAGCAGTTGCCAACCTTTTTGGCATGAGGGACCAGTTTCAAGGAAGACAGTTTTTCCATGGACCATGGGTAGGGGAGAATGGTTTCAAGATGATTCAAGTGTGTTACATTTATTGTGCACTTTATTTCTATTATATTACATTGTGATATACAATGAAATAATTATACAATTCAGCAAAATGCAGAATCAGGCAGTAATGCAAGTGATGGAGAACAACTGTTAATAAAGATTAAACTTCACTTGCTCTCCTGCCACTCACCTGCTGTGTGTGAGCCAGTTCCTAACAGGCCACAGACCACTACTGGTCTGTGGTCCGGGGGTTGGGGACCCCTGCCCTAGTAGACAGTCTAGCAAATTACTTATTAAATAGTAGATAAAGCGGGCAGTGATTCTGTAATTTCCCTGTAATGCCTGTTTGTCCTGCCATTTTTAGGAGGTCATAAATAATTCCCAGAAAATGTGGATTTTTGTGGAAACCTTGACTCAGCTATCCCTATTGTAATACTAACTGAATTGAATCTTTTTAACCCTCCCATTAGGATAAAATAGATGATAGGCTTATCAGTTAAAGTATTGATAAAAGAGTATGGGTCAGGTCCTTGACCAAATATACGAGTATAATCTGGGACTGAAATGAAACAAGTTTGCAAATACATGTAAAAAACTGACCACCTCCTTTAGCAATGTGCCATATTCATCCAAGAAGAAAGAAGAAAAACATACACCTCTTTCTTCTTATCTTGCTATCATGAGAAGTCTTAAATGGGTCCTTTCAATCTTGCTGAACTTGTATTATATGCAATGTTTTAGGGGAGAGGGTCCTTAGGTTTCATTAGGTTTTCAAAGGGGTCCATAATTCAATAAGGTTGATAAACACTGGTCTGGAACCATAAAGCTTTATATAAACTGCCATTAAAAAATAATTTCCACTCTTGATATCACCTTGGGTGCTGGGGAAACTTGGGGCACTAAAGGTCACATACCTTGAGGGTATCACCCCTTGCCTTGTGTGCACTAAGTCGCTTCAGTCACGTCTGACTCTTTCTGACCCTGTGGACTGTAGCCTGCCAGATTCCTGTCCATGGGATTCTCCAGGCGAGAATACTGGAGTGGGCTGCCACGCCTCCTCCAGGGAATCTTCCCGACCCAGGGACTGAACCTGTGTCTCTTAAGTCTCCTGCATTGGTAGGCGGGTTCTGCACCACCAGGGCCACCCAGAAAGCCCTACTATCTCCTTTTATAGGCCTTCTTTCATATATCTGACGGCTTCCCTGATGGCCCAGAGGGCAAAGAATCTGCCAGCTAATGCAGGAGACACAGGAGATGTGGATTCGATCCCTGAGTCAGGAATATCCTCTGGAGGAGGAAATGGCAACCTACTCCAGTATTCTTGCCGGAAAAATCCCATGGACAGACTAGTCTCAGGGGCTACAGTCCACAGTCACAAACAGTCTATATCTATTGGGAGCGGGAAAAAGATTTCTTTTCAATATATTAACTTTCCAGTTGTAAACTGGGTTCACATTAGTTTTATATCTCTGTGAGGCCTTTATGCAAAGAATCTCAGGCTGAATATTAATTGATTACAAGGAACTGTACGCAAGAAGAGTATGGAAATATTTCCATTGTTTCTTTTTTCAGTTGAAAAGGTGATAAACTCTAGTGACTTTGGAGATTAAACATGGAGCCAATGGGTGCAATTAAACGCTCAATGGTGCAGAGACCTAGGGTCTGAGAAGGTTTTCTTCTGCCTCTGGAATGGGGTGGTTGTGACAACAGAGTCTTTTGCTACCTTGGGCACCAACAAAGCTATAAAAGCCAACTGAACAGAGAAAGCTCACCAGTGTACAGTAGAAGCTTCCTAAGGCTTTTGATTATAATGATAAACGCAAGGCAACTACCATATACATTCAATGAAAAGGCTAAGAAAATATTTTTAGTAAGAAAGCCATGCTTAATAAGAAGATTTTAAATTTCCAAAAATAACATTCATAACCAGTTTTTATAGTTTCTAGTCTTACTGTTGTTTTGTTTTTAATGGCTTTCCTTTGGAGGTGTTGACAAGGAAATTACAGCAATTATTTCAACAACTACCTAATCACTGTATTTTTGGGTTAAGTTACAGAAATTAGGCAAATTAGAAAATGTGAGTTTGATAGCCAGCATAACATTCTAAGTCTAGGGGTGCTCTTGAGAGAGAAACGGCCAAGATGATTTGACATTTTCAAATTCCTAGCTTAACTCGTAGAATAGAAACTAAACATGCAGACAGTTAAGCGGGTAAATCTGAACTGCCTCAGCGTTCCGGGAGGAGAGGTGATGACAGTTCAGTTTTACCTTCTGGGTAATGATGGTGCAGCTGCTCAAGACTGCTCTCTCTCATCTGAGCCCCTCCTGGCTTCTTACTCAGCAGTCACAGCCAAGAACAGGGGCCCTGTTTTTCCCAAACAAATACCCCAACAGCCTGTTTTCTTCTGTTGCTGGAAGCTGAGCTATCAAAGACAGTCAGAAAAACCTGGAGCTACTTACAGAAGGCTTGGGAGCAGGCGACTTGCTTCCCTCAGGCGTTTTGGTTAGCCATTCATTGATGCGGCTGGAGACCCCCACCTTCAAGCCAGCGGTTTCCTGTAAAGGTCAAGCATCCAAAGTTAAAGGGGGAAAAAAAACTACCTGGAAATTCAAAGCAACCTCAGGATACTATTCAGTATTATTTCATACAGCACCAATCAATATATAGACTATTTTAAGGAAAATAAACCTTGAACTCGATATTGAAAGTATAATGATATCTGGTTTTCTTCCCCCTGCACTTCCCCTCCCCTGCCAATCCCAAGGTTAGTGATGAACTCCGGGCATTGTATTTAGAGGCCTCTGGCCAGGGCATAGTATAGAACCTCAGGAACACACTCTTTCTGAACTTACTTTTGTGGTCATTGGAAAAGAAAGTAAGAATTATACTTTCTTCACAGCTTTTGTAATTAACTATGTCATTCCTAAAAAAATAAAGAAAAGGAAAAAAAAAGAGGGGGGAATCCAACCTCCAGAATGAAAAGACAGCAATCCTTGCTCACCTTGTTTGGTGTGCCTGAAGCGGTGGGGGATGAGAACACGTTGCCTTTCTCCCACATGCTCTTGATGTTGCGGACACCTTCGGCAGGAACAGGAAGGTCCGAGGCTGCTGGCTTTGCAGGTTTTGCAGCTTTTGTTCCCTGAAGTATGTGAATTATTTTTAGGATTGGCGCGGATAAGTTTGTTCTCATAAAACTATAGTGAGCCTGTCTTCCTCAACGTTATCACTCAACAAATTCAGTGGTAAACACCTTCATCAAAAATGACCCATAATTTGTATACATTTTGATAACATCTCTATCACCCATTATATCTACTTCAGAGGATCTTTTCAAAGTGAAATATGCTTTTCATTGGCACCCCCACACACACTTATTGTTATAGTGATATGCTACTTCATTTCTTCAGCAGACACTTCTTGAGTGCCTGCTGTGTGCAGGGCACTGTGCCAGGCTCTGGGGACATGGTGGCACTCAAGATAGTCTGCCCTGTAAGCCCCACTGGACTGACATTAATAGATCAGATGATAACTAGTTATTCAGTATTATTTCACGTTGCAATAAGTGCTATGAAAGATGAGTGTGGTGCTGAAAGCATGCCAAGAGATCACACAACAGGACAGTGGTACTTAGTTTAGGGGGCTTCTCAGGTGACTCAAGTGGTAAAGAATCCACCTGCACTGCAGGAGATGCAGGAGACGTGGGTTTGATCCCAGGGTTGGTAAGATCCCCTGGAAGAGGGCACAGCAACCCACTCCTGTATTCTTGCCAGAAAAATCCCATGAACAGGGGAGCCTGGCAGGCTACAGTCTGAAGGGTTGTAAAGAGTCAGACAAGACCGTGAGACTGAGCACACACTTAGTTTAGGGGGGCAAAGCAGGCCACTTTGAGGATGAGATATTTAAACCCAGATCTGATGGAAGACTTCAAAGATGTTGGTGAAGGAAAGCATAAACACCGTTTCACGCAGAGCTAACAGTATATGACAAGGACCAAAGACAGGGATATGCCAAAACATCGAGAAAGGCTGAGAGACCACTGCATGGAGAACATACTGGAAGGAGGAAGGAGCAGGTGCAAAAAGAAAGATGTGCATCTAAGATACTTTTCCAGCAGCAGTGAGGCACATACCCTAAATCATGTAGTTTCTCTCCTGGTCCTGCTTTGGGGCCTGTGGCATGTGTCAGCAAGGTGGGCAGCCAGGCGAGTGACCCCACTGCTGGACTATGTAAAGGCTGAAGCCACAGTCTTGGCTTCATTACCCCTGTTAGAGTTATGACCAATCCAATCACAGAAAAAAACTATTTGCAATTTGTCTTATTTGTCTTATATTTTAGTGGCCATTTAATCTTCTGAAAATCTCCTCTTGAATGTTAGGACTTGATTATTCACTTGATAAACCATCCAGAACTCTTTCTTATTCCCTCTTGTCATTTGCTACAAGCTATTTTATAGGCTTCTCCACTCTGTAGTACAAAGGACGGGATCAAATCAAATCAAACCAATACAGTTACATCATAACAGACAACTAAAACTAAAGTCTATACAAAGGACAAAAAAAAAATCAGGATTGCATCCTGATCAATGGCACCCTACCCTCTTAGTGCTTTGGTACTTGGAAATACACATTATCTCCAAATAGAGTAGAACTCCTAGGTCAATCGCGGAGGTGGGGAAAGAAAGTTGGATTAGACAGAGGCATAAAACTATGATCCTTCAAATATAAAACAATCAATTTGAAATTTAAATTTGAAATTGACCATTTCTTTATATATATAAAATGAAATATATATTAAATTCCAGCTGGCTATCATCTTTATATTAATTTATACTACCAATTTATTTGATAATGAAAGTTCTTAAAGACAAAGAAGGACTAAACATGGTTGTAAAGGACCTGTTTAAACTAAATATGGGAACACCTTTTATAAGGAATTAAGAATATTGAAGATATACTTGTGAACATATAAATAATACAGTTAGGTAACAAACTAATTCATTAAAAAATTACACCTTCATTAAAGAATACTCAGGTGGAAAGTAATAAATAATAATTTATTTAAAACTTTTCTATAATTTATCTTTACTATTGCTTTCTCTATAACTAGTTCAAAATAATAAAGCATCATTAACATTCTAACACTACTGGACTTGATTACTGTCCTAAGTGTTTCTCTGATTGTTTATACAATCTGTTTGTATTTCTGTTTGACCATAACACTGAGGCTATAGTCTGTGGGTTCGCATAGAGTCAGACATGACTGAGTGACTAACACTTTCACTTCAGTTTTCTAACATCGAGGACATCTCTCACCTCAATTGCACTGGTGTACTGCTCCAGTCTGCTGTCAATCTTGGAGACTACTGCTGCTTGATGAGTTGATTTGACACCACTGTTAAGTAAATAAACAGACACAGACATGCGTAAAAATATGAGAGAATTTTTCCATTACATTTAATGGTTGATGATTCTCAATTCAACAATCAACCATATTTACCTTTTCTGCACAGACTTATTCAAAAATTCTGCTCGCTCTTCTATCTAGGAATAGGAAAAAAAATAAAACCAGTTAATATTTTCAGCTTATAAAGGGGGTTTCTCAGTCCATACTACTATCTTCCCTGAACCTGGGGAATAAAAACACCAAAGCATGTCAAAGAGTGAGAGGGTGCTGTGCACAGCACCTCTGCTAGGGAGGAAAATGACACATTAGGTATTTGATAATGAGGTTTGTAAGACTGGGAGATGAAGACAGGATTGACAGAAGACAGAGAAATATGAAGTTCTGGAAACAAAGACTAGATAGAATGGAATAAAAATGCCTCTGAAATAACATAAATCAATGGCAAAACAATCACATTTCAAGACTAACTTTTTTTGTTTTTGCTTTCTGACTTATTTTAAATTTTTTTCATTTTTTATTGAGGTATAAATGATAAAACATTAGTTTTAGGTATACAACATAAGGATTTGATATTTGTATATATAAGAATGATAACCAGGAACTGTGATCTATTCACTTACTGCTTAGCCTGGTTTCCTAATTTTGATAGCTATTACTGAACTTAATTTGCCCTGAATGTAGAAGACCGATGTGGGGCTGAGTGAAACTGGGGCACAGCTCACCAGGAATGGCCGAGGACTCTCATGAAAACCCTAGTTGTCCAAATGGGAAATAAGGGAATAAGCCCAGAGAAACTGCTATGAGGATACTGATGGTAGTTTAGTACTTTTTAATACATTTTTTTTAAAGTTATAAATTTTTGCTACAACTAAAGCTGCTAAATCAAACATTGTATTTTACTAAAACTGCATCACTCAAATCCAAATGTTCTTCATAAGCCAGCAAATATTTGTTCACTCCTCATGAGACCCAACTCCAGGCTAGAAATAGCCTTTGCCATGCATCCTCTGTCATCAGCAAATAGTAACACCTTTGCATATGACTGCATGTGCAAAGCACACAGGTCCATTTTCTGTCCTGTTCAGGAATCTACTAGATTATAGTTACCATAAACTGGTACATAATCAGTTCAGTTCAGTTCAGTCACTCAGTCGTGTCCGATTCTTTGCAACCCCATGAATCACAGCACGCCAGGCCTCCCTGTCCATCACCAACTCCCGGAGTTCACTCAAACTCATGTCCATCGAGTCGGTGATGCCATCCAGCCATCTCATTCTCTGTCGTCCCCGTCTCCTCCCACCCCCAATCCCTCCCAGCATCAGACTCTTTTCCAGTGAGTCAACTCATCGCATGAGGTGGCCAAAGTATTGGCGTTTCAGCTTTAGCATCAGTCCTTCCACAACCTCAAATAAGCATATGATACGACTCTAATGGCAGAAAGCAAACAGGAACTAAAGAGCCTCTTGATGAGGTTGAAAGAGGAGAGTGAAAAAGTTGGCTTAAAACTCAATGTTCTAAAAACTAAGATCATGGCATCTGGTCCTATCACTTCATGGCAAATACATGAGGAAAATGTGGAAACAGTGACAGATTTTATTTTCTTGGGCTCCAAAATCACTGTCAATGGTGACCACAGCCATGAAATTAAAAGACCCTTGCTCCTTGGAAGGAAAGCTATGACAAACCTAGATAGTATATTAAAAAGCGAAGACATCACTTTGCTCAAAAAGGTCAATATAGTCAAAGCTATGATGTTGAAGCTGAAACTCCAATACTGTGGCCACCTGATGTGAAGAGCTGACTCATTTGAAAAGACCCTAATGCTGGGAAAGATTGAGGGCAGGAGGAGAAGGGGACGACAGAGGATGAGATGGCTGGATGGCATCACTGACTCGATGGACATGAGTTTGGGTGAACTCTAGGAGTTGGTGATGGACAGGGAGGCCTGGCGTGCTGTGGTTCATGGGGTCGCAAAGAGTTGGACACGACTGAGTGACTGAACTGAACTGAACTGATGGTTTTTCTGGTAGTTATGTAGAGATGTGAGCATTGACAATAGAGAAAGCTGAGTGCCAAAGAATTCATGCTCCGGGAGACACTAAAGGACAGGGAAACCTGGCGTGCTGCAGTCCATGGGGTCACAAAGAATTGGACACGACTTAGCAACTGAACAACAATGATGAGAATACTGGAGCAGTTGGCCTTCCCCTACAATCTTCAAAATGTCAATGGGTTTTTCTAGACTGTTGGCCTAGGACTCACAGGTTATTAATAAATAACCTTAAGCTTTTTGGAAAACATGCTTCACTCCTAATATCAGTTGAACAATACCTTTATAGATGTTAGTGAGGTCACTTCATCCTTTCCAATGATTTCTTACAAAGATAAAATCAAACTCATTGAAATTAAACTTTATGCAAAAATGTGCTATAGGTATCCTTGAATTTATGAGGTGTAAAGGGTTTCAGACTTTATTTTTTTGGGCTCCAAAATCACTGCAGATGCTGATTGCAGCCATGAAATTAAAAGACACTTACTCCTTGGAAGGAAAGTTATGACCAACCTTGATAATATATTAAAAAGCAGAGACATTACTTTGCCAACAAAGGTCCGTCTAGTCAAGGCTATGGTTTTTCCAGTAGTCATGTATGGATGTGAGAGTTGGACTGTGAAGAAAGCTGATCGCCGAAGAATTGATGCTTTTGAACTGTGGTGCTGGAGAAGACTCTTGAGAGTCCCTTGTACCGCAAGGAGATCCAACCAGTCCATTCTAAGGGAGATCGATCCTGGGTGTTCATTGGAAGGACTGATGCTAAAGCTGAAACTGCAATACTTTGGCCACCTCATGCGACGAGTTGACTCACTGGAAAAGACTCTGATGCTGGGAAAGGTTGGGGGCGGGAGGAGAAGGGGACGACGGAGAATGAGATGGCTGGATGGCATCACCGACTCTGTGGACATGAGTTTGAGTGAACTCCAGGAGTTGGTGATGGACAGGGAGGCCTGGCGTGCTGTGATTCATGGTGTCACGGAGAGTCGGACACAACTGAGCAACTGAACTGAACTGAAAGGGTTTCAAACCCTTATTTTTCCGATTTTAACATGAACTTAGAAGTGCATTTCTGGAGGAAAAGTTCCCAGCTAAACTTTTTCTGAATGAGATAAGATACATTAGAACCACACAGTGTACTGGCACTTATAATATTATGCACTCATCTATCCATCCAACCTTTATCCCTGCCAATCTATCTGTCAAACAACCAACAAACCAGTAATTTATCTGTGAGTACCTATTATATAAAATTAAACACCAATGATGTATAAGACAGGGCTCCAATTCTGTAAGGAGTCAGTAGGGGAGACTAGCAGAACACATAAATGAAAATTTTAAAATTCAGAGGTATATAAACAGCAAAGTCCTACTGTAAAGCACAGGGAACTATATCCAGTCTCCTGGGACAAACCATAATGGAAAAGAACATTAAAAAAGAATGTATATATGTGTAAAATGTATATATGTGAGTCACTCTGTTATACAGAAGAGACTGCACAACATTGCAAATCAACTGTACTTCAATAAAAATAAAAATTTAAAAATTATTAAAAAACTAAACAGTAGGTACCATATTAAAGATTGAAAAATGGGGTAGAGTTGGAGAAAGTTTTTCAGATGTTCTGGTATTTGCACTGATTTTTAGAGTTTATAGTTTACACAGCTTTATAAATGAGCTCATGAAAGCGAGGGTGGGGAGTGTGTGCGTTGGCGGGGAGAGGACATTTGTAGTGGAGCAGACACATGTACAAAGATTTGGGGAACCAAGAAGCAAGCAGAGCAATGCGACTGAAGGATGGAGAACCGCTCAGTGTCGGGGAAGGACAATGGACAGGGGAGACAGAGAGGAGGCCTGTTCTTTGTGGCACCTCTAGCATCGTTCTGACCTGGGGGTCATCTTGTTAACGTTGGTCATCACATTTATTCACATTATGGCTCTCAGACTCTAATGTCTCCTTTTGTATCTACAGTAGTCAATACAGCTTGATCTCATCATCACATTTTGTCAGGACTTACTGATGTATTTTTGCTGGCAAATGCCTGTACTTAGTGACTCTGGGTAATGTAACAATTTCTACTAAATTTGTAAATTACTCGTTCTGGGTAAGGAGTTTAAAGAGAGAAACTGGTTCTTCTGTAAACCAAGAGGTGGCAGTATGGTCCTAATAAAACGGGAAAATCACACACATTTCAGCAAACTGGTGCTCTCCTTAACTCCACACCCCTTCCACCACGAGTATATGAAAATAATAATAATAAAAACAAAATTCTAAATTTAATTTACTTAAAACTTATTCTTTGTATGTCTTATGTAAGAAAGATCATTCACTGCCAGCATAATTTGACTATGAGAAACCAGGTTCTGAGCTTCTCAGATGAGGAACGTAAGCCATTAGAAATCAACAAAATACACCAGTGGATAATGTCTTGTGGTCAAATATCAAATGCTTCTCCTCCTGCTGGCATTCGACAATGTTAGCTTGTGACCGTTTATAAAAGCTGCAGGGCCAAGAGAGTCAACAGTTGCAGGAATTTCAATTGTAGGACATGAAATGAAGTTATAAAACAAGAGCCATAGCATGGAGAAAAACACTAGATTGCCTACTCTGGAAAGCACGTCTCTGTTACACAGAAATTGAAAATTTCTTTTTTATATATCAGTTTTGATGGCTCACACATGCCTCTCTACCAGAATGTTGTTGTTCAGTTGCTCAGTCATGTCTGACTCTTTGCGACTGCAACATGCCAGGCTTTCCTGTCCTTCTCTACCAGAATAAGCACATAAATGGCTTTGTGGGAACTCTGGAGTCTGGTTGATGGAAACACTAGAGAAGTTAAGTTGGGAACCTTGGTAGAGAGATATCTGAAGAAAGAGGATGGGCTGCAGTTTCTTTTGAAAAGCATTAGAAATCTCGATAACTACAACTTTTCTCATGTTCCCACACAGTTCAAGGAAAGCTTAGCTCAGGTGGCAATTGAAGGAAGGTTGAAAGAGAGACACTTCGTTTTTTTTGATTATCGATGAGCCAGGAAGAAATGGACCCAGACAGGGGGGGACCTAGTGGCTGTGCAGAGATGGTCTAAAGTGAGCAGGGTTTGCATCTTTCTGCTCTTTCTCCTTCAGTAGGGTTATGCAAATAGTTTTGCCCGTGTTCTCCACCTACCCATAAACTAAGAACATTTTACATTGTTAAATGGTTTGGAAAAAGTCAAAAGAATATTTTGTAACATAGGAAGACTTTATGAAATTCAAATTTCAGATCCATAAATGAAGCTCACTTACTCCACACAGCCTCTCTCTCCTCCTTCTGCTCCACTCAGAGACCTCACTGAGCTGGTAGTCTGCACTTGGTTACCCTTGTAATTCTCGAGTTTTCCTGAGGCGGTCAACTGTATGAGTGCCCTACGGACAGTGACCTCATTTTGTGCTTCCCTCCTTCATTGTTCATAGCACATATTAGATTTGTTATAAATATCAAATAAGAAAATTCCCCGTGGCTTAGTTTCAATTCCCCCTGAAGCAGCCCTTGAGATGAGGTTGAAGTATAAGGAGTTTATTTAGGAGGGTTTAGGACCATGGTTGGCTTCCCTGGTGGTCCGGAGAGACCATGGTAGACTGGGAGCGAGACCATCCTAAAGACTAAAGGGAATGATCTAGGAATAAAACATACTGGTTTCCATGTGAAACAGGTAATAAGTATAAGTGTAAATAACTGACTTTGGATCAAAATGTGCACACACTGATAGACATACACACAACACACATTAACCAGCTGCAGCCTGGCTATGATTCTATACTGGCTTTACCTGTTGGCAGTGCTTTGTAACCTGTTGTCAGGGCTTGGTAACATAGCTAGGATGACAGAAAATAAAAACTGCTCAAAGTTCCAATCTCTAAAGATTCATTCATCTGTGTATTTATCCAATAAGCACTTACTACATCACTGAGTATCTTCACTGTGCCAGGGACTCAAAACATGCTAACTGTATGAGCAAAAATACATATTTGAGTCTATGCTCTTGTCCCTCCATCTCAACCATCCCATCATCGCCCTGACTCAGCTCCTTCCTGCTCATTCTCTCAGCAGCACTTCTGTCTTCCTTTATTAGGAGCTATGCCCACCAAAGGGAGTAGTCAGACCAAACTCATTCTGGTAAGGGAGCCTATCTGAGTCACACTTCATCTCCTTTGATGATAACAGCTTTGAAATTTGACCTGTACCATCCCCAGCTGTCCTGCTCTTAATAATGACAAAGAAAAACAATGAAATTAGCATGAAAAAGCAGCTTAAACCTTTAAAATATATTTGCCCATTCTATAAAGTTTCAATGTTTCTGCTTTTAATTGCTCAAAGTAATAAGGCATGCTGAGAGTGTGGGTCAATGAAATCTAGAGGTAATCACCATAAGTCATTTTAATCAAAGATCTAATAAACAAAAGATACAAAGTACACCACTTGATCTCTCTCTTGAAAATAAGCTATGACATTGCTGACAGAGGGAGCAAAAAGATAAATGGAACAAAAACTTTGAATAATCAGTAACTATATCAGGGGCTGAAATCATGTTTCTATCATATTTTAATAAACACAAGAAGGTTTTCTGGGGAAAAATACCTTGAGAGATGAACCTTTAGGAGTGAAACATTTGAAGGGCTTCTTGTCCTCTGATAAACCATCTTCTGGCATCTTCTGGCGTTTCTCAGCAGCTTCTGCCCTTCGCCTTTCAATCTCTTCCTTTAGCCTCCTCTTCTCTTCCTAAGAAAGAACAAATAACAAGGATGTTAACATCAGCTTCAAGCCAAAAGGAAAGAGTGCTGTATGGGAATGGTCATAGTCTTAGAAGAAAAAGACCCGGGTTCCAGAAGAGATGCTATCCCTTCCTCAAGGGTGGCACCAGAGGTTAAGCCTGAGCACTTGAGTCCAGCTGCTGATGTGTACTCTGGCACTGCCCCTTCTAAACTGTGTGACCTTGGCCATGTTACTTATCTACCCCATGCCTCAGTTCCCTTGTTTTTAAAATGGGGATAATAATAGTATCCACTGACTAGGGATTTAACACAGACTAAATGAGACGGCCCAGGTAGAATGCTTAGACTCATGTTCAGCAGGACGATCATCATAGTCATCATCACCTCGTCAAGTCATCAAACACTGGCCTTCCATTTTGTGTATGTAAAATAAGTTATCACTTCCACCTACTTCCTAGGAGAGATGTGAAGACAAATGAGATGATTCATATGCTAAGGTATACAAATGCACAGTACCATTTTTACTAAATTGTACAAGAGATGGTTTCATGCTTATCCCTTCCTTAGCTGAGTAGATTATTTCTAGATAGTTTGACAAATCTGAAATGGTGTAGATACTGCTCCCTAGTGGTGAAATCACAGATGTTTACAATCCCTTTCATCAACCCTTCCATGCCTTCATTCCTGGCCTAGAACACTCTGTCTTCTCATCAGCCTGAACATCCTCTAGGAACAGTTTTCTGACAGATTTACGTAGTCTTTGTAGTTTTCAAACTGGATGTTCTCAAGCAGGAACTGGATGTTCATGTGTCAGAGGATGCTGCAGAAAGATCCTGTGTATTGTGGACTGAATATTTGTGCCCCCTCCCCCAAATCCCTGTGTTGAAATCCTAACCCCCAGAGTGATGGCATTAGGAAGTGGGGGTTTGGGGACCATGAGAATGGAACCTAAAAGAGGCTCCAGGGAGCTCTCTCACCCCTTCTGTCCTGTGAGGACACAACGAGAAGACTGCTATCTGTGAACTGAAGTCGCACCAGACACAAAGTTTGCTGGCATTTTGATCTTGGACTTCCTAGCCTCAGAACTGTGAGACAAGCATCTCCTGTAT
This sequence comes from Moschus berezovskii, assembly GCF_049115385.1. Lineage (NCBI taxonomy): Eukaryota > Metazoa > Chordata > Mammalia > Artiodactyla > Moschidae > Moschus > Moschus berezovskii. The sequence continues at coordinate 108,662,536 of NC_142462.1, read as the reverse complement.
GTCTTATCAGCCACCTAGTCTATGGCAATTTGTTATAGCGGCTGCCACTAAGACACCATACTTGGTAGGAGGTTAGACCAAATCATCTCTGAGGTCCAATCCAGGTTTCAGAGGGCATGGTTCTCCTCTGCTTTCATTGATACTTTGCTCCTCTAGAGAACAGCCATAACAATAATAACAGGAATGAAAACTGACTTCCTGAGTGTCTATTATGTACCAGGCACCCTGAATACCATGATTTAATCACCACCACAGTCCTGAAATAGATATTTCACAGATAAGGAAAAGAGGTCTCAGGGTCTAGTGACTCTCCCAAGGTCCCAGCTTGCCAGCAGCAGAGGGTCTGATTCTAAAACGATCATTCCAATTACTTTCTAACCAAAGGTCATAGGCTCAAGAAGAGCTGGAGCTGAAAGAGACCTTGGAGTAATGTATCCAAACTTTCCACACAGTATGGGGAATGTTTGTATAGGATCCATGTCAGAAAGTCATCTAAAGTCTTTTTGCATATTTTAAATGATGGGCGATCGCAGTCTCCGGAGATTTGTGTGGAAAGCTCTAGGCGCAGTTGGAGAAGCTGGGTCCCAGTAGCAAATCTATCACTTATTAGTCAAGTGACTTCACACAAGTCAGTCAAACTACTTGATTCCCATTTCTTTGTCCATAAAATGAGGATAATAATGTACCTCAGGATACAAGGAAAAAATGCTCTTTGTGAACTACTGTGATGCTTACAGTAGTTGGTTAAGCACTTTTTCAGTTCTCAAAATTTGCCTTCTTGCAACTTTATCTGTCATTTTCAGTTCTGCTTAAGAAGATGGAACAAATTCATCTGCTCATAATCACTGGGCTCCTGCTACATGCCTGGCGCTGTGTTGGGTCCTGGGTGTTCAGCAATGAACAAAGAAGGTACTGTCCCTGCCTGTGAAAATCTAATTACTTACTCTTCCACTTAAAACACCCCCAAAACGATTTTTGGGAAAATCTTCTCTATAAAACCTCTTCAAAAAAACAAACAACTGCCATGTGACTCTTGGTTCTTGTAACTGACCTGCAGGCTTTTTCATCCTTCCCTGTTCTCACTGTCTTTGCTGAGGGACATTTATAGGGTCACGCATTAAGACAAAGACAAGTAGGACCTGCGGAAAATTAGGAAACCTCTCGGTTCCTTAGTTTCCTGATCTGTAAAATGGGGATGAGAAGACTACCTATATCAGAGAGCTCTTAGGAGAACTGAATAAATTAAGGTGTATAAACGTTTTAGAACCACGCCGAGCAAGCACACAGCAAGCTGCTGCTGTCGTTCAGTCGCCAAGTCGTCTCGGACTCTGTGACCCTAAGGACTGCAGCACTCCAGGCTTCCCAGTCCTTCACTATCTCCCGGAGTTTGCTCAGATTCATGCATTTGTAAGAATTCAAGTTCAAAAGGGCAGCAGCAGTTCATCAGGGAAGAAACTATTTTCCAGGGCCAGAATGTTCACGGGGAGACGCGCACTCGAGAGCTTGGGTAAGTGAAGGCGCTAGACCACCGCGCTGCGGCCCGCCTTACCTCCTCTCTCACTTTTCGCTCTGCTTCCTCCTGCTTCTTCCTCTGCTCCTCCTCCTCCAGGACTTTCCTTCGCTCCTCCCTCTTCTTCTTCAGCTCCTCCAGCTCCAGGGCTGCCTCCTGCTGCTTCTGCTTGAGCTTCTCGAACTCCTCGCTCTCCGTCTCCCCGCGGCGGCGGCGCAGCTCCTCCAGCCGCTTGCCGGCTTCCACCTGGGAAGCGCCTTCAGCCTCCTTGGCCTCGCTGACCCTCCCTCCAGCGCGGCTGCAAAGGAGTGGGACACTCATCTGCCTTGCAGCCTACCCTCACCGCCCCTGGAAGCAGGGGAGGTCGGTCTGCAGGCCTTGCATCCCACACGGAAATCTCCACTGCCCTCACTGGACAGCGGATCCTCATGGCTAAGTTGGGGTCCATCTGGAATTCCCAGGTCTGAATCCGAGTCCCCTCTCTGTCACTTACCCTGGGTTTTCTAGGTTGCACAATGGGAGCAAACAGGCACTGTTGGTGGGGCTGTAAATCGGTACAACCACTAGGGAAAACAATATGGAGGTTCCTCAAAAAATTAAAAGTAGAACTGCCATATGATGCAGGAATTCCACGTCTGGGTACTTATCCAAAGAAAATGAAAACACTAACTCAAAAAGATACTTGTAACACCCATGGTCATGCGCATCATTTATAATAGCCAAGATATGGAAACAGCCTAAGTGCCCATTGATGGATGAACGTATTACAAAAATGTAAAAGTACATACAATGGAATATTATTGAGCCACAAAAATGGAAGAAATCTTATATAAATACTCATTAACAGGTAGTGAGGGCATTCTTAACTCTATCTGAACATAGGTGGCCCATTTCTGAGAGTTTTGTGACAGATGAATTACCATGGTCTATCATTTATTCCATGCAGAGAATAGCACTGGTGTTTCTAGCTATGAAGCAAGAGGAGGAACAGAAAAGGAGTTCAAGATTACATAGTTACCGATACTGATTTTTTGTGTGCATCTCATGCTTTTAAAATAGTGAGATAGTTCTGAATAAACTATGTCCTTTAGTACTATGCTTTTCAAGCTGCATTTTGTAAAATCAATTTAGTGGACTGTGATTAGCATTTAAAAGAACCAACGAGAAAACATCAGAGGGTATTGCATGGAACAAGGGAAATGACCTTTTCCTGACATTCTTGTTTCAGTTATAAATACATATGTAGATGTGTACCGGGATATGATGTAAAATTTACATCTTACTAGGAGTTGAGGTTAAAAAGTTAAAAAATATCATTCTAGGTTCTTGATAGCTAAAGATCAACTCTTATTTTTAACTCAGTCAAGGTTAGTGAAGTGAAGTCGCTCAGTTGAGTCTGACTCTTTGTGACCCCATGGACTGTAGCCTACCAGGCTCCTCCGTCCATGGGATTTTCCATTAGGGGACCCCTTAAGACTTGATATTGCTCTTTAAAAGTCTTAGATGTCCATAGGCCTGTGACTCCAGAGAGGAACCCTCTCCTTTCAGTTAAAGCCTCTCCACCTTCAGAGTTGTTTCCTCCTGTTCATGGTGTTAGCGTTTGGTAGGACTGCTAACACGTGCCTATAGAAACTTTTCTGGACTCCGCTAGGTGTCGCTCAGTCTTCATTTTGGACATTCAGATGCCCATCATTAGGGACTCATTGAATCAGTCATGACCCATACACCCAGTAGAACACTCTAACATTAACTGTAGGCACATACTCCCTGGTGTAGAAAGCTAGCAAAAAGATACACTGTTATGCTCAGTGAAAGAATCACTTTAAAACAGAGATTTATAATTATACACATATAAAGAGTCGGACACGACTGAGCGATTGAACTGAACTGAATACACCTATGTCTGTTTTGAATGTACACACATAAAGAGTATCTGGGGAAAATGTTACTGGTGGTTTCCTTAGGTGATGGGTGCTTAACTTGCTCCTGAATTGAGATTTTCATATCATATTTTAGAGAAAACATCTATCTATAAGAACATGGGCCCATCAAAGGGAAAAGTAATTAAATCAACAAAAGGAGCTATGCTCAAAACAGGAACAAGAATTTTGGCCGCATCACATCTGCTCAGATGTGCTGGCATGGCCTGAGTGTTAGGATACCACTAATATGGAAATTTCTTCCAGAAGGTTCTTTCCTCTTTCTGTGGCTTCGCTAGATGAAAGTCGAGATGAATATAGACCTTTCACTATGAACACAGCTAGTTTTCAGTTAGACTAATAGGTACTAAGCTAATCTAAATAGAGGCTCTCACTCCTCCCCAGCTCCCCTCACTCTATAACTATGTGGAGCAAAGTGAGTTGTCTCTGCTTCTATAGGGATCAATTTCTAATTGATACTACAACTAGCGTATGTTGGCAGCTAAATTAAAAACTAATAATATAGTAGCAGTTTGTTTCATTTTTTCCTGTCAAAACATAGCAAAGTTAAAGCAAGAGTCCTAATTATGGGTTTTCAGTCCTCAGTCTGTTGCCGTCTCCTGTGAGTTATCTTTCCAAGTTACCCAGTTTTCTGGATTTCCAAACAATGGGCATGTTAACTGTCAATCTGAGTTTTGACTAAAACTGGTTGAGAAACTTGCTAATTGTTAACCAAACTTCTTTCTACTGACAGATTTTTAAAGTTATTTCTCTTAAAACAATTGTACTTGCACCTACAGCTCATATTTTAAACTATCAAGTAATTGTGGTTGCTGTTCAGTCGCTAAGGTGTGTCTGACAGTTGTAACCCGATGGACAGAAGCATGCCAGGTTCCCTATCCTTCACCATCTCCGGGAGTTTGCTCAGACACATGTCCATTGAATTGATGATGCCATCCAACCATCTCATCCTCTGTCACCCCCTTCTTCTCTTGCCCTTAATCTTTCCCAGGATCAGGGTCTTATTTAAGTAATTAAACAATAATATTTTTAGGTAATATTCTTTGAACACTTTTCATGAACTTGACACTGTTCTTGGGCTCTAACACATTAAAGGACTGGCACTTCAGCAAGCTCTGCACTCAGCTTACCAGACTGAATCAGCTTGATTTCTAGATTTTCTATGAATTCCTAATAAACTTAATTTTACATCTACTTTCTTGCCAATCCCAAGTAACATCTATAGGTTCTACCCTTCTCATTCTTTCACACTTTATTTAGGCTTTGAATACACATCTTTTCTTCCATGTGCTTTCACCTCTCTTTTGTAAAACTATGACTAGATTTCTGCTCAAACTTTTGTGTAGAAAAATTGTGTGCATAACAACTATATTTACCTAACACTTTAGCATCTTAAAGCGGCTAGAAATGTCCATCCCTCAGAGTTGTGCTTGCTTCTGAGTGTCACCCATGCTTTGGTGTAAGGAGCAGTCTGACTTCCATACAACACCTGCTTGGGACTTTCTTATTTGAAGAGTTCCAAAAAACAGGGTCTACAGGCAAGGCGGCCGCCAAAGATCAACCCTCTGAGAATCCACATTACAGGGACCCCAGACTCTTTTCCAGAATGTTTGGCACAGCAGCCAGTGACATAACAGAGATTGCAATTTGGCACCAGCAGTTGGAGCGAGTGTGTGTAGGAATGAGGCACAGAGAGTCAGGTAGCCAGGTGTCCATGGCAGGCTTCTGTAACTTGAGTTCTTCTACAAAGCTGGGGGCGGGGCGGGGGCAGGGGGAACTCTCCATATTCAACGTAGAAGTGAGAATTTGCCTGCATATACTTTATCTCTGGGTCAGGAAGATCCCCTGGAAGAGGGCATGGCAACCCACTCCAGTATTCTTGCCTGGAGAATTCCATGGACAGGGGAGCCTGGTGGGCTACAGTCCATGGGGTTGTGAAGAGTCAGACAGGACTGAAACGACTTAGCATGCACGCACTTGTCTATCTGTCCTAAACTTAATCGCCCAGATCTATTCAATGTGATAGGAGAGGGGATGAAAAAGGGGAATCTGAAGCTCCGCAAGAGGGTTTTCCAAACTGGAGCATTAGTTGCTCACCCTCTTCCTCCCTCTTAGAGATTCCCCAAGGCAAAATAACATCAAAGGCTCTCTAAGTCCTGCGGTTTCTAAGTCCTGCGGTAAAGAGACGGAACTTATTTAGTTTAACCTAATGTTTGCAAAGTATCTGGCCATAGGGCACTCTTCCTTTTCTGCAACATTTACAACGTTTAGAAAATACATTCTTGAAAATGGTATTGAGAAGTTTCTTTTAGGAAGTCTGCTGGACCCTGCGGAGAATGAATCAGTGGCATGAACTCCGGTGACAACGTTTTCTAATAAGCTGATCTTATATGCATGTATTAGGTCAGTGAACAAAAGCACGGATACCACGCAGGATTGATCTGCCTTGTCAAATAATGGGAAAAGCAGATCAAACCTTGTCTGAGCAGGGCCTGCTGTTCTCCTCTTAGTGATTGATAGCCTGATCTGCTGATGGAGTATCTCTAAGGCAATGGCCAGTGACCTCACAACAAAAGTATGTTGCCTGTTAGCACGTTTCTGTCTGGAGTCACAGGGTAGGGAGACTGACTTTTTTTTTTCCACACATGAGCACAGTCACTGTTAGCTAGCCACTATGTCTTACCTGAAAGTATTCTCGGTGTGTTTAAGTTTGTGGGTCATGAATTCTCCATTCTGAGACTTCACTTCTGTAAATCCCTTCTTTGCATCCAAGAAGCTCTTAACGTCTTTGCTTTCTTTGTCCTTTTTAGTCTTCTCGTCTTTGAGCTAACCAATGGTACATATCAGGAAGAAACATAACGATAAAAATCTTATTAGGTTTCGGTTGGTATCACCAAATAAAACCCAACATTGTTAGGAAGCCAGAAAACTGAGAACTAAAACAAACCACTGGAGAATGATGTGGTAGACCTGGAATCAGAGGAAATTCTTGGAGCATGAGCTATGGTCCTCCAGCTTCTGAGCAAAGACCCTGACCACAATTTTAGGAGGTCAAGATCATCCTTTATTTCACTGAGGTTTTATTTTCAAAAGTGACGGAGGTGTTACCATTTGGAAACCATTATGTTATGGAAACTCCACATGAGAGGGGTTGTTTTCAGTTCCCACTGGGAAGAGCAATTATTAGTGTGGCCTTGATGGGAGAATGGCCAAGTTACTTGGATAGATTTCTTCTTGGATGAAGGGTGCTTCTTTGAGAAGGACTTGAATGTGTTGAGGAGGAAATAAGAAACCTACTGAGTTAGCCAGATCTGTCAAGTCAGTCTTGGCAGATGTCAGAGGAAGACCACCCCAGTATTTTAATCAAATGAATAACTAGGGTCTTCAGGATAGAAGACATAATAACCCTACCTTTAGAGGGATGACACAGAGACCTGGGGGGCCATGTTTGTAGTCATCTAAAGCATTAAAGATAGAACGCAAAGGAAAAATTCCAGGGCTGACCTTGACTTCCACTGAAAGTGATAATTTAGTCTCTGAAAGTGGCTTTGCGATTGTTGTGGGAGCCAGAGGAAGGTGGTAGATGGAGGGCAGGTATTAGCTCTAATTTTTGTGTGCACGCGTAGGCTTTGTGTTACAAGTTCCTCACAGTGAGACAGATTATTTCAAAGTATACTGAATTTGCACAGCTTTTTTGGGGACGTGAAAGGAGTTCAAATTACCTTTATCATCTCACCCATTCTTAAAAAATGAGTACGAGAACAGGTGAGGTTCATTACTGCTCATTTGAAGGCTAACAGTGACAAAGCACTAACATTCTAAAGAGACCAAAGGAGGAGGGTTTGGGTGTAAGAACTCAGGGATCCAGGGGCTGCCAAGAATGGTCCCACCCCTTACCTGATCACTCACCTCTTTGAAGTTGTTATGCTTCTGATACCTAACCCCTACCAAAGGGCATGTTTTCTTAAGAAAAGGATTTTCTTTTTTTTGCTCTTTACTGATGAGTCTTCAGTAGTCCTTTGCCTGATTGCCTTTGCTGAGTTTATTTGATTAGATTACTATCGATGGACTATTCACTACCACGGTGCCTTAGCTAGTTAAGGCTTTTAATCTTTTTCCAAGCGGCATATATCTAGGACATCCCTTGGACTTGCTGAAGAGGCAGGCTGTTATTTTGCTATTCTTTCTGAGAGCTTTGTCTGAAAGTCAGGAAATCTGAGTTTTAGTTTTAGTGTTGTCAACAATCTGTTACTTTAAGTCACCTAACATCTCTGGAATGCTGGCTCTGTGTGCATGAAAAGAGAGGGTTGGGCTAGATGATCCCTTCCTAATCCTTCATCCTGTGCCTTCCCTCTTGGCTCCAGATTTGTGCTAAGAGGCTCAGAGAAGAGAAGGAAGCTCCTGGTCTGTCCCGCAGCTTTAATTCTACTGTCCTTGCCTGGTGGTCAGTCAGTATTTATTGGGCAGGCAGGAGCAAGCAAAGTCTCTTCTCATTCTGACCTATCATTGTTGGGAATAGCCCCAGAAACTATGGATGGGAGTTTATATCCTGGTTAAGAAGTATCTGGGGATATATATTTAAGGGTGAGGGAGTCCCCTTGTAGTGAACCCATGAAAGAAATGGTGAGTCACACCTTACAGTTTGTGGCGGAGTATACAAAGAGAAAGTCATTTCTCCTATTTTGAAGTCAGAGATATTTCCAGTCTCCCAAAATGCATTATCTAATTTACTGACCAAGTGTGTAAAATAGATTTGTAAAACAATACATGTCTAACAGAAGAAACATCCCTTTTTTTTCAAGTTCTGCCTGTATTGGCAAAGTTGTGGTAGATGGTACGTTTATATTCTCTTTGGAAGACTTTTCCCAAAGAAATAATGATAATTTAATGCTGACTGCAAATTATTTTTTCTTTCTGGGAAATGAATAAATAAATTCCGTAACATTTTAAGGAGCACAGTGGGCTGGCTCCTATAGCAGATTCAACCTAAGCTAATGGGATATTCTGAGCCCACTGGGAAAAGCATTAGAGCCTCTAGATCAAAATGTTACCAAGAAGAGAATCTGTGCTGATGGATTAATACAGGGCCATGTATCCTGAATAGGAAATGGCAATCTGCTCCAGCATTCTCACCTGGGCAATCCCATGGATAGAGGACCCTGGTGAGTTTGTCTGTGCGTGCTAAGTTGCTTCAGTCATGTCTGACCCTGTCAGAGTAGCCCGCCAAGCTCCTCTGTCCATGGGGTTATCCTGGGTGAGAATACTGGAGTGGACTGCCATGCCCTACTCCAGGGGATCTTCCCGACCCAGGGATTGAACCCATGTCTCTTGCATTTCCTGCATTGACAGGCATGTTATTAACCACTAGTGCCACCTGGGAAGCCTGGGCTACAATCCATGGGGTCACAAAGAGTCGGACACAACTGGGTACAGCACAGCAAAAAAAAAAAACACCTGTGATCAGTGGGGTAACACATGGGTGTATGTGTGTAGGGCTAGGAATTCCAGTGACATACTCTTTTGCAGAGAGACACTCAAAAAGTTGTGAACAAGTCTAAAAGGACTGAGGCACCAGTTTCTCTGTTGTACTGCTTTGTATCATTTGATTCCAGAAGAATGATAAGAACTGGTGCAAGTTACACTTTTTCAGACTAAGTTGAACATACTTTTGTTAGATTCAGAAGCCTCAATTCCTTTTCCAGGCCCAATGTCCATCACATGAATGGCCCTGTCCATGGACAACATGGACTTCCCTGGGGAGCTGAGGCTCTACCCAGACCCACAGAGTCAGAGTCTGTGTTTCATAAGATCCCAGGTGACCAGCATGTACCCTGATGTTTAGTGAGAGGCTCTGGCCTACGTGATATGAATATTAGTTTCATTATTATATGAACAGCTCTGCTGGAAACTGTTTTCCTATTAGAGGCCAGAACAAAAAATGAGCTCTGGGGTGAAGAACTCAAAGGAGGCATTTTACAGGGAGGCATTTTATATTCAATATCCTATGATAAACCATAATGGAAAAGAATGTATATAAAAAAAGAATATATGTATATGTAGAAAGGGCTTCCCTGGTGGCTTAGGGGGTAAAGAATCTGCCTGCCAATGCATGAGACACAAGAGATGTGGGTTCGATTCCTGGGTTGGGAAGATTACCCTGGAGTAGGAAATGGCAACCCATTCCAGTATTCTTGCCTGGCAAATCCCATGGACAGAGAAGCCTGGTGTGCTACAGTCCATGGGGTCGCAGAGAGTCGGACACAACTGAGCATGAACTCACGCACACACGCAATATATGTGTAACTGAATCACTTGCTGTTCAGCATAAACACAACACTGTACTTCAGTAAAAATTTAAAAAAAAATGAAAAGAAGGCATTTTATAGTTGGGGAAGAGAAAAAGTTAAATTAAGTTTCAGGGTTACTGGTCATCTGTGATTCATTTCTGCAAACAGTTAAACTGCACTGGGAGAAAGAAGGTTTTGTGTAAGGTATTGGAGTGACTTCTGGAAATGTAGCTCACCTGACGTTTGTGTTTCCTTGTCTTGCTAACTCCATGAGAGGAAAGACTTTTGTTGAAAGTTGAGAACAAAAATGGGGATGGGGGCAGAAGGAGGGCGTTTAAAATGGCCATATCGCGTAAACTGTGATGTAAAGTTATCTAAGTGGAGCAGCTACACAAACAGGTGGAGAGGGGAAAACCTAGTTATTCAACTAGTAATTTATGTATGCAGTGTTAAAACAGCAATGGCAGTTTTTGTTTTTTCTTTCCAAAGTTTGGGTTAAGGAGCTAATCTGTTCTTGTGTCAAAAAGAGGCCAAGTTTTGGGACACTGGAATGTGCTGGAGGGCAGACTGGGAGAGGGGCAGGCAGGACTGAAATCATGGAACCACGGCCATCGTTGAACTGGGGGCCTTATCTGAAAAGAGGCTAAAGGATGATGGGATGACTGCTGGTGAGCTCCTTCTAGTTCACAGACACAACACGTGGACACAGAATGCCTTGGTCCTTAAAAACAATCCACATCTTACTGAACTGAATGAAATGGAGAATTCATACAGTCATTCTGCCTCTCCTGCTCCACAGAAACGTAATCCCCAAGCTATGATTTCATGCCCTCTTCCTCCTGTACTTAAAGATACTCCCCTTAAGAAGTTTCTGTATTGCAGAGGGAGCTCAGCTCTGCGCTCTCTGATGACCTAGATGGGTGGGATGGGTGGGGGGAGGCAGACTCGAGAGGGAGAGGATATACGCATACACGTGGCTGATTTCATGCTGTTGCACAGCAGAAACTAATACAGTGCTGTAAAGCAATTATACTCCAATTAAAAAATAAGTTAAAGATATTCCCCCACACAAAAGGCTAGCTTTAGAGATGAAGCTAAATAATAAATGTGGGATATATAAATATATATTTGGGAAGCCAAATAAATAATATATGTGGGATATTTCTGAGTTTAGTCCCAAAAGTAATGTTCATTTTTTGGAAATGAATTTGTCGTTGTTTTTCTGTTACAGAATGAGAACAGTTGTTTCCCAACATGTTCAACAAATTTCTCAGCAGCCTCATTAGAGCCAAATTTAGTTTTCTAGTTTTTAGCATTCATGCTTTCTCCTTCTTTTAACTGGGCAGTGTTCACATTTGGTTTTTACTCCCAAGCCACCACAAGTTCTACTAGAAAATGGGAGGAACACATACCAAAAACAAAATAAATATAACATGAACTAGAGTTCTTTTTACATGAATCTTAAGAAAAAAAGGTTTAAGAAAATAATCATTCTCTTATTAAATCTCATCTATTTGCTAAATATAGATTTGTCTGTGTCTTATTCTGTGCTATAATGGGCAGAGAAATGTAGCAAAAGTCCATCTGAGTTGGAGCTCAATAACTACAATTCAGTCCCACAGGCAGAGTAATTCAAATCTTATGTTTGATAATTCAGTTTACCACGATCAAGTACTTTGAGCTTATTAAATACTATCATCATTTTTAGGATTGCTTGGAGCTAACATAAGCATGATGGTTAAAACAAGATCAGGCTTGCTTTCTTTCTCCTTTTTTTTTTTTTAAGCTGTGCTATGTGGCGTGCAGGATCTTAGTTCCCCAACCAGGGATCAAACCTGTGCCCCCTGCATTGGGAGTGAAGAGTCTTAACCACTGGATGGCCACGGAAGTCCTGAGGTCAGGCTTTCTGATGTGGCATTTTGATTATGTCGGGACATAATGACATGCTCTCTGCAGCAGCCTCTGGTCCACCGACTTGTTTACTACTTACCTACAGTCAAACACCCTGGCACCAGCTCCTGTGTGTGCCTCAGAAATGCAATGCAGAACACTGTGCCAAACTTTTCTTTTGAAAACCAAATATCATCTTCACTTCATCAGATTTTCTACTGAGAGGTGTGGGAGTGTTTTCCCTTTGAAAAGTTAAATCATTAATCAAAGCCAGTTGGAAATATTTCATAATTGAAATGAAAGTAGGATGGCTCAAAGGAAAAAAATAATAGCTTTTTTGGAGGAGAGTAGAAAGCAGGAAAGGTTGATCACAGAAGTCTTTTTCAAGCTTTCTGACTGTGACCCATAGTAGAAAAGACAATTTATATCACAATACAATACTTAGTGGCCATGATGCCCTCTGATATTTTCTATTCTACTTCATTAAAAAAATGCAGATTGACATTTTTAACTAGTTTTGCTTTAAGTTGATTTCACCATTCAATGGATCATGAGCCATGGCTTGAAAAATACTGGGTTAGAGGTTACAATTTTGAGATCATCTGACCTGAAACGTCATGGAACACTGCTCTCTGTGCTTTATGACTAGGTTCCTTCTCAATGATATTTACCTCTTCTTTTTTGAAGGCAGCCTTGTCTTCTTGGGACTTTTCTCTTTTAGCTGGCACTTTAGCCCCCCTTTCTTCTTCCTTTTTATTTTCAAGAATGGTAAGGTCACTTATTTAAAAGCAAGAGTGAGAGGGTGCTCAGGTCACTCTGCATGTGGCGTGAAGTGACTTCTCTGTGGCTGTACCAATACTCACATTTCCCCAGTGCCACTGGTTCTAAACAGCAGTGTGGGATAGTTTCCTCCCACCAAATCTTTCCTCATGTGCCTGCCATCGTGCTCACTGAAGTCCAGCGTGATGTGGTGCTTCTAGTGAGTGTTGAAAACCTCGTGAGTGTTTGGTGCATCTAGTTCCTGATCATCTCTTATGATAGCTGTGTTTAGGAGCCCCTTGTAAGAAGCAGAAGTGAAAGATGACTTGAGTGCAATGCAGACTTAGCGACAGAGAGTTCTCTTTGGAAAGCTGAATACACAAGCACCTCTTTTCTGGTTAGGTATAGTGCTTTTAATGTAGCCTTGCAGACAGAGGAAAAAAAAATGTTTCTTAGATTACAGACATTCCCCCAGTCCCAGTCCACTCTTCTTATGCTACATAAATCTGTATCACCCAGATGGTAAAAGAAGCAAAATGTGCTTGTGATTACCAATCAGTTTTAAGTTGATGCTGCCCCAGATGAATGGCTTTCTGCAAGTCTACATTAGGCTCAGGTCTACATGACGGCAAGTCAGGGTTTTGACCTTTTTTTTTTCTTAAAAAAAAAAAAGGTCCAAAATGGCCCTTTCCCTTCTTTATTACCAGTTAATTTCAAGGGGGTTATTTTTGCCTTCTTAAGATATTTCTGACCATGACTCATCATGTCAGTTTCCTACCCCAACTTTTAGCATCTTTTATTAGATGCCAAACATGCAGATGAGGTGAGGACTTATGGTCCCCCTGCCTCATGTAGACCTGTGCAGAGAGGTAAGTTGTTAGAAGGAGTGAGTTTAGATGCAGGTGCAGAATCATTTCAGTGCAGCACCACCACACTTGTCGTCTTTGGGTTAATTCATTTTTTCTGGTATTCATAGCAATCAAGCACAGAGCAATTCACTTCTCTCTGGTTGTACCAGTAAATTTGGTTGGTGGAATATTTACCTCTCAGTTGATTGCTCTATGCTTGCATATTGCTATGACCGAAAAAAAATGAACAGCTTGCCAAATGATTAAGCACGTGGGGCCTTAAGAATGTGGCCTCAGTCCCAAATTTGATGTGCATTACATTTCTCGCAAGTTGCAGGCATCACACACTTGGTGCAAAAGGTTTACTGTACCTGTTTCTTTGGGACAGCTGTATGAGGTTTATCTTCTTGTACTTTCTTTTCATTGACCCCCTTCCCTGCTGTTTTCTCCTCTACCTTTCCCCCTTTAATCTTTTTCTCTTGTATTTGCCCCTTTTTCTCTTCTAGTTGCTTCTTACGTTTTTGCTCTTCTATCTTAGCTCGCTCTTCTTCCTCTGCCTTTGCCCTCTGCCTCTCCTCTTCTGCCTTTCTCTCCTGCTCCCTGATCCTGTTCCTCTCCTCTTCTGCCTTTCTCTCCTGCTCCCTGATCCTGTTCCTCTCCTCTTCTGCCTTTCTCTCCTGCTCCCTGATCCTGTTCCTCTCCTCTTCTGCCTTTCTCTCCTCCTCCTTAATCCTGTCCCTCTCTTCTGCCTCCCGTCTTTCCCTCTCTTGGGCAGCTGCTTTTTCTTCTGCTTCCTTTTTTGCTTTCTCCTCTGCTATGATTCGGTCTTGCTCAGCTTTAATTCTTTCTCTTTCTTCTGCTTCCAACCTGGCCCTTTCTGCCTCGGCTCTTTCCCTGGCTTCCTCTTCCATCTTTTCATTTTGGAGAATCTCATCTGAGCCCCTTTCCCCCTCCTCCTCGGTCTTAGGCTCATCTGCACTGATCTGCCCATTTTTCAGTGGCATTACTGTTTCCGGCTGGGTGTCTGCTGTTTTCTCTTCTACCACCACCTCTACCTGATTTTCTTCAATGCTCCCTGGCTTTGGCTTCTCTTCTTCCTCTTCCTCCTTTTCTTTCTCTTCTTTCTTTTTCTCTTCCGCTCCCATCCAATCATTCTTCCGGTGTGACTTGGTGACTATTTCCGTTTCCTCCAGCTCCTGTTTTTCCTGGCGACTTTCACTTTTTCCTTCCTTCTCTGCCATTTCATTGTCTGTTGTGTTGTTTTGCATTCTTCTGCTGGAGAGCGACAAACTTGCATCTGTTATTGTTGGGTCAAACTCCTTCTGCCGTTCCAGGGCTTCCTGGAGGCGCTTTTGGCGTCTTTCCTCCCGCCGAGCCAGTCGCTCCAGGAGAGCAGCCTCATCATCGCCCTCCACCTGAGTGTTGGTGGTGGCTGTCTTGATCTCCTCGTCAGGCACACTGGACAACAGAAACAACACCAAGGACAGCTTTCTGATTAATCGGTCAGCTGGATTCATGTACTGTGCCACGTGGGAACTATAGCAGATACATAGAGAAATATATATACACACACTCCCCATATATAACCCCATATTAGTACATTCCTGCTTAGCTTTCAATGACAGCATATGCAAACCTTTGTCCATGGTCTTTCTCTGGCCATGGTGAGTCTATTCTGTAAACAGAAGAGCTGAGTATTAATGCCCCCTGGGCACTGTGCCTCTAGCAAAAATTGATGAGCATTAGTGAATAAATACCTCAGCTCCCCTCACCTTTGGAATCAGATAGCTCTGAGGTACCTGCACCACACTGGATGTTAGAACTCCCAGTGCAGTTAAGCTCCAGACACTCACAGTGGTAATTTTCTCAGAAAGAAAACCTTTATTTGGTTGCGCTGCCATCTCTGCCTCACTTTTCCACACTGCTACCGGCTTTTCCTAGGATCACTTTACAAATAAACTGTTTGTGCTCAAATCTTTGTTTCAGAATCTGATTCTTGGAGAACTCAAATTAAGACAAGGACCAAACTGAAGAAACAAATTCCTCTCATATCATATAGTGTTCCCACATGTTGCCAAGTCATCTGGAATTCCTGATCTGGATTTCTGGAACACAAAGTACTTTGAGAGGAAGGGAGTGTATGTATTAATAATAGTGCAGAGATGCTATACTATACTCAAGCTAATAACC
Organism: Moschus berezovskii; assembly: GCF_049115385.1. NCBI lineage: Eukaryota > Metazoa > Chordata > Mammalia > Artiodactyla > Moschidae > Moschus > Moschus berezovskii. The sequence goes on along the minus strand of NC_142462.1, from coordinate 108,647,112 downwards.
CCCACGGTGGGGACAGCCAATTGTCCACCACAATTCATGGTCCTCTTTCCTTAGTCACATGGAAATCACTGCCCATCAAGTCATTGCCTAACCCTCCTTTCTTCCTTGCATTTGGGTGGGGCCACAAGACCAATAATTCCAATGAAGTATGAGCAGAAGTGAGACGTCCAGGCCAGGACAAATAAGACGCAGAGGTACATTCTCTTCCTTTTCAATCTCTGTCTGCTGGCTAGATCAGAGAACTCCAGAGCCCCTGAGGTTGATAGACTCACAAGAGGAAAGAAGATAGTGGACCAGTTCTACCAATCAGAAATACCCAATTTGGGAACTCATTGTTAAAGCAGCTGACGTTACCCTAACTAATATATATGTAATATACCATCTACATTCTTTGTCAAGATTTCCATGAGTAAAGGGGCTCTTGCCCTTCTTTTCTACAGTAGACAAAGAACAGTTAGATTTGATGTTTATCAAATAAGAAGAGAAAATCCCTAAAAACCAAATTGCAGCATGTCCATCATCATGCTCACTACTGTGGGATGCTGGCTGGACACTGCCGAAGCCAGGGACACTGCAGGAAACAACCAGTCATGTGATACTAGGCCTGTGACCAAGTTGGAAAAGTATGTCTTGCAGTGTTTTGAAACTCCATCAAATTTCATGGTTCATACCAACCTTGGCCCTTTCGAAGTTCAAGTTCACTTAATTTTGGAAAAATACACTTCACCTTTAACAATAAGAAATGGCAGAGTAGAGGCTAGATTTAAACTTTCTTGGCCTTCGCTGTTGTTGTAAGGTACTGTGTTGATGAATTAGACACAAAAGGGTTAAACATCTCTGAAAATGCAAATAGTTTAGAATTTAAGGGGGAAAATCTATGTATATGAGACATTCGGATCAACTGAATTTAAATAATTTTTAAGAGGTATGCCAAATTCCAAAATGCTAGTTGGCTTAAAGAACTCTTAAGAAACAACAGACTCTACTGAATCTTTTTTTGCTATTTGCTATTTATAAATCAGGACAGCTATTATCAGTAGAAGCTGAGTACCAATTACAGTTGCTTAGCCCCAAGAAGCAGAGAAGGCAATGGCAAGCCACTCCAGTACTATTGCCTAGAAAATCCCATGGATGGAGGAGCCTGGTGGGCTGCAGTCTGTGGGATCACTAAGGGTCGGACACGACTGAGTGACTTCACTTTCACACATTGGAGAAGGAAATGGCAACCCACTCCAGTGTTCTTGCCTGGAGAATCCCAGGGATGGGGGAGCCTGGTGGGCTTCTGTCTATGGGGTCACACAGAGTCGGACACGACTGAAGTGACTTAGCAGCAGCAGCAGCAGCAGCCCCAAGAAGAATACTTATTCTTCACATCAGAGGTAAATTACATGAATATGAGCTATTAAAAAAAAAAAGAATTTTGTACTCAATCAATAGCATGAAATAACTAGTAACAGTAAATTGTGAATGAAGAGAAATAGAAGTAGGAGCAAGATTTTAAAAGCAAGAAAACTACAGGCACTAGTAACTTTTTACGGCATTGTTGATTACTCCCTAATAGCCAGATTCATGGAAGGCCTTAAAATGTAAAATGTCGTGTTTAAACTCTTTTTTCTCATCTTCCTCAGCTCAAAAATGGAAAATGAAGTGATGACCATGCTGCTCTGATTTACAAGATTCTGCTACATCTTCCTAATAATGGTCAAGATTACTATGTGCATTTTACATGTGTTATCATCTCATTTAAATTTAATGACATGCTTAAAACAAAAGTATAATTTTTATTTCCATTTAACTGAAGAAATAGAGTTAGTGAAGGGAGGGTCAGGTTGGGATTCAAAGCCAGGTGGTGAACCCCAAAGAATAAACCTCAACCTCTTGGCTATACACCCTCCCTAATTAGGAGCTACTTACTGAGGGATGAGGTCTGTTTGTCCACCTAACCAAGAAACTTCCTAATTGAGTCATCCTGCCAGCATTTTCACGACTGCCTTCAGAAACCTTCTGTGTACCCACTGAAATTCACGTTAAAGAGGTCAGAACTCTTTCCCTTCAGAATTTTCTACATAGATTGAATGCAGGGGATTATCAAATACAGTTCCCTCCCAACATGCACAAAATAAGAGAATCTAAAACCAAAACCACACAAAAGATCTTATATGATGATTTCATTACATGTAACCATTCCATAATTTTAAAATAAAATTATCTTTTGCTCCATTCCCCCTCAAACACCCTCATCTTTTCTGCACCTTGGAGCATATACATGACATATACTAACTATTAGCATAATGCACTGAGTGACCTTGCATGTGTGAACTTTTAAAAGTCCCTTTAGAAGAAGTTAGGGCTTCCTTGATGGCTCAGATGGTAAAGAATCTGCCTGCAATGCAGGAGACCCTGGGTCAGGAAGATCCCCTGGAGAAGGGAATGGCAACCCACTCCAGTATTCATGCCTGGAGAATGCCATGGATAGAGGAGCCTGGTGGGCACAGTCCATGGGGTCGCAAAGAGTTGGGCACGACTGAGCAACTAACACACATCGAACTTACTACTAAGAGATCTCGACTTTCCTGATTTCCAATCGGACTGGTGTAGGGAAAAATGCAGTACTAAACTCATAAGCATGTTTGAATAACTACATTAAATTAAACAGGATTCTGCACCTTGCAGAATATTACAGAGAATAGAGAATACTGGGTTAGGGTGTATATTAGGAAGAATAAGAAATCTGTAATTCATGACTACTTTTAAAACTGAAGTATTATCTCTGCTTCTGGTAGGTACAGAGGACTATTAAACTAATATATCTTTAGTTCAGAACAGATAACAATACCTTAAAGAATGAATGTAAATAGTTTTCCTTATTTAAGAATATGATCCATGATTTTTAGTAAATAAAAAATTTACTAGATTACAAATAAAATATCCTTCAATTGGGGTGTGTTTAGGGGATGGGATAGGGGGTGAGAAGAAAGGAGTATTGGTGTCCTGATGTCTAAATCAGATCAACTGTCCAGTCTGGTGAGTTGCCAATAATGGCCACACAAGAATTAAACAAGTTAGAAAGAGTGAAAGAGATTGAGTTGGGCTGAGAAAGGAGTGCTTTGCCCAACATATTTCTTTCATCAGACTGGCTAAGAAGCAATTGAGAAATGTGCCCTTTTGAAGAGGACAGTACCTGTTCTGGGTATTGACCTCCACCTGGTCAGTCACCTGCCCCAAGGCTTCTTCCTCTTGCTTCTGCCGCAGCCTTTCCTGTCGGGCGCGGCGGCGCCGTTCCCGGGCGGCCTCTTCCTCGTCATCGTCATTCCGCTGGTAGGCGATTCTGCAACATTGAAAACACCACCTCTTGAGTCAAATGCCAACCATCTTTACCAGCATCTTGGCAGGATCGACCCTGAACGTGACTACTTACTGAACCACAGAGTTCTAAGAGGACGGTTCTGTTTCTTAACATTTAGAGAACTGATCTGATGAGTTTTTAAACTTTTAAGTATATGAAAAGCATTAGTCCAATAGCTACAGAGGATAATTGACAATGATCAAATAACAGCTTAAACTGAAAAAATTTATACAACAGTAACTGCCTTTGAAGATTGTGGGTTAGCTTATTTAGATTTCTTTACTAAGCTGATGATTAGTAAAGATTTAGAAGCAGAAATCCAAAGAATTGAACTGAAAGTAATCAAAACACTTCTCGAAAAGATTCAGCATGTTGTATGAATTATTTGTGGATACATTTTCACAGAGGTCAGAAAAGAATCAAGTTATGTTACCAAGCCAGGAATCTGGCATTAACAAGCCAAATAGCTAAGTAAGAAAACCAGAGCAGGATATCCTCTTTGCTTGGATTTATTTTTTCCCTTGTCATTCCTTTTCATGGAAGAAAGAAGGTATCATTGACAACTGAGAAGAGGCTTCACTCTCAGGGCAGTGCCCTCTATGTATATGTGTGTGTGCTCATTGTGACCGACTCTTTGTGACTCCATGGACTGTAACCTGCAAGGCTCCTTTGTCCATGGGATTCTCCAGGCAAGAACACTGGAGTGGGCTGCCATCTCCTCCTCCAGGGGATCTTCCTGACCCAGGGACCCGACCTGCGTCTCTTATGTCTCCTGCACTGCAGATGGATTCTCTATCACTGAGCCACTGGCAGTGCCCTCTATGGTCCCCTCTTATTTTTTGTTCTAAAACTGCCTTAGTGTCCCACCACCCTCACACTGGGCACCTCATGGGAGCTTACAGGTGTGTATTTAGATAGAACCTGTGGGCTAAGGCGTGCTGCATTCCATGGGATCACAAAGAGTCCGACACGACTTAGAGACTGAGCAGCAACAGCAACAATAGCAAGTAGAAGAGGCAGAGAGGGTTTCACAGGCATATGTGATACTTAGCTTTCCTAGTCTATCTGAAGCAGAGAGCTATTTAGGGAAGTTATGCAATTGGAATCACTAGTTAGATATGTTTCCTCTAATATTTATTCCCAAGTAAAGAGTTGGAGCTGGAGTGCTGGAGATGCCCAGACGCAAACGGAGAAGGCCTACGTGGTTAACCTGGCTGTTCTGGAGGGAGGACTTTGACAGATACAGAGCGCTGAGAAGGCACGGCAGTGCTGGGTGACCTGATGGTTCCATGGCCTGGGATGCAGCTGCCTTGTGCACCAGACTGCTTTTTACATTGGAGAGCTCACGTGCTTTTTTTTTTTTTTTAACAGTGTTACTTACATATCTACAAATAGAAAATGCAGATACGTAAACATTACATGCCTATCAATCACGACTAAGCTAAAATAATTTACAAATGAAATCATACAGTTTATACCAACAAAACAAACCTAACAGAACAGATGAAGTTTGCTCCTGTTGGATTTACAAACTAGGTATTTTTAGATCCAGTACTTTATCTTTTGACTTCAGTAATACAAATGCTATGAATGTTTTTGGACCTAGGTATCTTACAAAATAAGATGAACAGTTCTGAAGGTTGGTTGGTTTGCTCTTTGCTACTTAAGAAACTCTGACTTCATACTTGCTAAAATGTGCTGGTGTGCAATATTCAAATGCCAATATAAATAAACTCTTACTTAGTAATTCTATAAAGCTGACTGGTTTATTTCCACAAATATGGAGAGAAGGGTTGTGTGATACAGTTAAAGGATAACTAGATTAATATTCAGAAAACCTGGTTTATACAACTGGTCTCTCCCTAGCCTGCAGCTCTTTGATTAACTTGTGTTACACTGCCTTGTCTGGAAGTGGGTGATAATCAAAAGAAATCATGGGTGTGTTGTGGTAAGGCAAGCTACACTGTAGTATTTTGTCGTTATTAGGAAAGTGCAGTGGAGGAGCTGCTTTGTGAGGAAAGATGAGTTCAATTTTAGACTTGTTGAATTCGAGGTGACAGCATGACATGATTCAAATGTTCCTTTCTAATTCAATCACATTGTAGTTTGCAGTCAAAAGCCCTTCCCAGTGGTTTGGCTTCAGTCTTCAGATTCTTGGCTTCATATTCCTTTGGCTTATTTCTCAATAGACAACTTTAACCACAGCAGGGAGAATGAGTCCTTAATGACGGCTTCCCAAGCTAATCAAACAGAGTCTTAATTTGCCCTTCTACATCTCTGGTTCAGCCATGAGGTCTTGGCTATTACTTGGGGCCTTCCTTTTCCAAGACAAGCAAGACACAAAAAAGCTCCATATGGGACACTTTATGCCAGAAACAAAACTCTCCCCTCTCCTAAAAATGGAATCTCATTTGCAGCCATTAATTTCCCATTACACTTGAACAATTTGAGATGTTACTGTCTCCTCCCACCCACCCAATGAGCTTCATGGTGGAGGCTGTTGGCTTTTAGTTCTGACACCACCTAGATCGGCCATCTGTCTTGGCCAGGTCACACTCAATCTTCCTTCATCTCAGATTCCTCATTGGAGGAGTGACCTTGAACAACCAGATCATCTCCACTGTCTCTTCTTACTTCATATGGCTTCAGTTCAGTTCAGTCACTCAGTCGTGTCCGACTCTTTGCGACCCCATGAACCGCAGCACGCCAGGCCTCCCTGTCCATCACCAACTCCCAGAGTTCACCCAAACCCATGTCCATTGTGTCGGTGATGCCATCCAATGATCTCATCCTCTGTCATCCCCTTCTCCTCCTGCCCTCAATCTTTCTCAGCATCAGGGTCTTTTCATATGAGTCAGTTCTTTGCTTCAGGTGGCCAAAGTATTGGAGTTTCAGCTTCAACATCAGTCCTTCCAATGAACAACCAGGACTGAGCTCCTTTAGGATGGACTGGTTGGATCTCCTTGTAGTCCAAGGGACTCTCTAGAGTCTTTTCCAACACCACAGTTCAAAAGCATCAATTCTTCAGCGCTCAGTTTTCTTTATAGTCCAAGTCTCACATCCACACATGACTACTGAAAAAAACCATAGCCTTGACTAGATGGACCTTTGTTGGCAAAGTAATGTCCCTGCTTTTTAATATGCTGCCTAGGATGGTCATCGGAGAAGGCAATGGCACCCCACTCCAGTACTCTTGCCTGGAGAATCCCATGGATGGAGGAGCCTGGTAGGCTACAGTCCATGGGGTCGCTAAGAGTTGGACACGACTGAGCGACTTCACTCTCACTTTTCACTTTCATGCATTGGAGAAGGAAATGGCAGCCCACTCCAGTGTTCTTGCCTGGAGAATCCCAGGGACAGGGAAGCCTGGTGGGCTGCCATCTGTGGGGTCGCAGAGAGTTGGTCACAACTGAAGCGACTTAGCAGCAGCAGCAGCAGGTTGGTCATAACTTTCCTTCCAAGGAGCAAGTGTCTTTTAATTTCATGGCTGCAATCACCATCCACAGTGATTTTGGAGCCCAGAAAAATAAAGTCAGCCACTGTTTCCACATCTATTTGCCATGAAGTGATAGGACCAGATGCCATGATTTTAGTTTTCTGAATGTTGAGCTTCAAGCCAACTTTTTCACTCTTCTTTCACTTTCATCAAGAGGCTCTTTAGTTCTTCTTCACTTTCTGCCATAAGGGTGGTGTTATCCGCATATCTGAGGTTATTGATATTTCTTCTGGCAATCTTGATTCCAGCTTGTGCTTCCTCCAGCCCAGCATTCCTCATGATATACTCTGCATATAAGTTAAATAAGCAGGGTGACAATATACAGCCTTGACGTACTCCTTTTCCTATTTGGCTTACAATTTACCATTACATTCCATTGGTAGACTCTTGTCTAGACACACAATTGCCAGAGCTAGATTTTTGAGGACATTTATTTATTTTTAATGTTTTTTTATTGTGGTAAAATATAATATAAGTGTACTATTTTAACCGTATTTAACTGTACAGTTAGTTCAGTGGCACTAAGTATATCCACACTGTCATGTAACTCTCACCATTATCCATCCCCTGAATGTTTCACCTTCCTAAACGGAAACTCTGTCCCCGTTAAACACTAATTCCCAATTCTCCTTTCCCATCCCCTCACCCCTGGCCCCTGGCATCTACCAGTGCACTTTCACTATGTACTTGACTATTCCAGATATCTTGTATAAGTGGAATCAAACAGTATTTGTCTGTACCTAAGTGTATCGGGGCTTCCCTGGTAGCTCAGCTGGTTTAGAATCTGCCTGCAATGCAGGAGACCATGGTTTGATTCCTGGGTTGGGAAGACTCCCTGGAGAAGGGATAGGCTACCCACTCCAGTATTCATGGGCTTCCCAGTGGCTCGGATGGTAAGAAATCGCCTGCAATGTGGGAGACCTGGGTTTAGTCCTTAGGTTGGGAAGATCTCCTGGAGGAGGGCATGGCAACCCACTGCAGTATTCTTGCCTGCAGAATCCCATGGATGCAGGAGCCTGGCGGGCTACAGTCCGTGGGGTTGCAAAGAGTCGGACACGACTGAATGACTGAGCACAGCACAGCATAGCAATGTGTATTGGGATGTATTTTTAAGGTTAGCTTCATTTATGTCCTACAGATTGTACCTTCCTCTTCCCCTGTGCTATATAGTAGGTTCTCATTAGTTATCTTATTAATACATACGGGTATTAATAAAGAAACATGTTAAAATTGTTTTCAAAGTTAAAAACAAAAAAGGAGACAAAATGATTTCATGGTACTTTGAATTAGAATGTGCCCAGTTGCTGGCTCAATGACTTATCAGTTGACTTTATATGTGAAATTGTGTCCATGCCAAATGACTTGATATGTGTGGAAATTCTTTGAAAGTGAGCCTTCAATGGCAAGCCACTTCAGTACTCTTGCCTGGAAAATCCCATGGATGGAGGAGCCTGGTAGGCTGCAGCCCGTGGGGTCGCTAAGGGTCGGACACGACTGAGCGACTTCACTTTCACTTTTAACTTTCACACATTGGAGAAGGAAATGGCAACCCACTCCAGGGTTCTTGCCTGGAGAATCCCAGGGATGGGGGAGCCTGGTGGGCTTCTGTCTATGGGGTCACACAGAGTCGAACATGACTGAAGTGACTTAGCAGCAGCAGCAGCAGCTTCCTACATCAGCTCTCCAAGGTCAGAGCTGCTTAGCTTTCAGGCCTCTCCCATGACAACTACCCTTCATGCTACTACCAGAGATTTCTTTCAAAATTGAAAAAACTTAATTGTTAAATTTTTTTCTGGCTCCAAAAGTAACATGCATTTATTGTTTTCTTAAACCATTTAAAAATGTATAAAAGAGAAAGTAAAAATCAGTTTCCTAATCACACCCCTCAGATATGAATAGGATTAATATCCAATGTGATCTACCAGAACTTCTCCTATCTTTACATAAAAGTGTTAGTCTCTCAGTCATGTCCAGCTCTTTGCGACCCCATGGACTGTAGCCCACCAGGCTCCTCTGTCCATGGCATTCTTCAGGCAAGAATACTGGAATGGGTTGGGTTGTCATTCCCTTCTCCAGAGAATCTTCCTGACCTAGGGATCGAACCCAGGTCTCCTACATTGCAGGCAGATTCTTTACCATCTGAGCCACCAGAGAAGAACTATGCATGCATAGATATTTTAATTTTTAACCAAGTAGGATCATGATATATACATTATTTTAGAAACAATTTCTTTAATTTACCTTATTTATTACTATTTTAACACATTAGCAAAATATAATTTTCAACAGCAACACAGTATTCTTTGACTGGATGTATGTAGTAGATATATGTATATGGTGTACTATAATCTATTTAACCAGTTTTCTACTGACGGGCAGTTAAGATTTTTCCAAATTTATGTTCTTATAAACAATGCTGCAAAGGACCTCACTATAGATATACTTTTACCACTTCTTCAATTACTTATCTAGCAAATATTCTCAAAAGTTAGAATTTCTGAGTTTATGAGTATGCTCATTTAAAGGCTTTTTGATATACATTGACAAACTGCTCTCCAGAAAGGTATGTCACATGTGAGTGTTAATTTCACCATAACAAGAACTTACTCAAAAAGACAGATGAGAACACAGCATCCTTAATACACCCACATGATAGCACAACTGCTTTAGGCTTTGGTTAAAGACAAAATGTTAACATTTCTGATTTTCCACACACCACATTTACATGTATTGAAATGCTGCTGACTAGTAAAAATCATACCTAACCGCCCACTGGGTTGCAATGAAAGCATAACAATCCATTTGTTCTTTCTGTGAAACTTCAGCAGATGCTGGCAGTAACCAGTCTACTGTATCCTACACTACAAAGATAATTGATGTTCCCAGATGATTCACAAGCAGCGGATTTCCTCTGAATCATCTGAGAAAGATTAAACTATGTTTATTAAAGTTTTAATCAAATGCACTTTATTTAAAAATGAGTAATCCCAAATGATCACTTGATAAGGGTGAAAGAGGAGAGTGAAAAAGCTGGCTTAAAACTCAGCATTCGAAAAACTAACATCATGGCGTCCAGTCCCATCACTTCATGGTAACTAGAAGGGGAAAAAGTGGAAACAGTGACAGATTTTTATTTTCTTGGACTCCAAGATCACTGTGGATGGTGAGTGCAGCCATGGTATTAAAAGACACTTGCTCCTTGGAAGGAAAGCTATGACCAACCTAGGCAGCATATTAAAAAGCAGAGACATCACTTTACCAACAAAAGTCTGTATAGTTAAAGCTATGCTTTTTCCAGTAGTCATGTATGGATGTGAGAGTTGGACTGTAAAGAAGGCTGGGGACTGAAGAATTGATGTTTTTGAATTGTGGTGCTGGAGAAGACTTGAGAGTCCCTTGAAAAGCAAGGGGATCGAGCCAGTAAATCCTAAAGGAAATCAACCTTGAATATTCATTGGAAGGACTGATGCTGAAGCTGAAGTTCTAATACTTTGGCCACCTGCTGTGAAGTGCCAACTCATTGGAAAAGACCCTGATGCTGGAAAAGATTGAAGGCAAAATGAGAAGAGGCCAGCTGAGGATGAGGTGGCTAGATAGCATCACTAACTCACTGGACGTGAGTTTGAGCAAACTCTGGGAGATAGTGAAGGACGGGGAATACTGATGAATGCAGTCCATGGGGTTGCAAAGAGTTGGACTCAACTTAGCAACTGAACAACAATAACAAAATCTCAAGTGATATTGTAAAGCACCTCTTATTAAATCAAATGTTCAATTAACCAGAATCTATGACTTTCCCACCCAGGCTAAGTGTAAGCAGGTTTACTCTGGAGTATTATGCTTTGTTTCTGGGTAACTGCCTTTCCTCATGTTTTAGAGAACACTTGGAGAAGGTTGTGATTGATCTTACTGCAGGAAGGCAAGCGCTGAGGCAGCAAAATGGCACATCAGATGTCTGGGAGAGAGACGATCTTGCGCGTGTGTGTGTGTGTGTGTGTGTATGAATAAGTGTTGACCAATCTCAAAAGGCAATAGTAATGACATGATGTTATTTGATTGTGTCAGTGGTATGAAAAAAGCAGAAAGGACTGGCTTTTCTTCCATTCCCAGAACCACTGCCTAAATATCCTGGTGTTATATTATAAGAAAAAACAGATCTATGCACTGGGCAAACTCTCTTGGAATGCTGTGGCTTTCACACCAAAGACTTTTTAAGTCTTTGCCACCAGACTTCTATTGCCTCAGTGTATTCAAGTAACACAGTAATCATGTTACAAGCTGTGCCTTTTAGATAGAAAGTTCAAATAAATAAAATTTTGCAGACATGGCAAATAATGAAACCACTGAGGACTCAGTGTCTTTACATTTGGCTGGGCTAGGGTCTAAATGTATACTAGATGAAAGAGGAAGTGGCAGAGGCTTCCACAGTCAGATACTGGAGCAAGCCACTAGTTGTCAGCTTGCCCCAAGTCCCCTGCATCCCATCTTCTCCAATAAACACTTCTCAAGACTTGCTCAACACTGGCAAAATTCTTTTTATGATTTCATCTACAGTTCAGAGTTTTTTTTAACCTCATGTTCTCCACAGTTATTACTCTCAATTTCCTTTGATTTTTTTCTTAAAAAAAATTTTTTTTTTTCCTGTTTTCTGATTTGAGACTCGTGTACACGATCCTTAAACTTTCAACTTAAAATTCTGGCAATAACATTTTATTAACAAGATCGCTTATTAGGAAACTATGTTTAAAAATAGAACAAAAGAAAATAATAACTATTTTTGAGAGGGCTGATTTTATTAAAAGGTTAACAGCACTACAGAAAAGATTTAATTTTCCATATCTTATAGCAGTAGTTAGTAACATTTGAGGAATGTTAATCCCTTTAAAATATCAAGAAAAAATAAAATATTATGACAATTGCTTATACGTTTGTTATCTATTAAAAATGTCTTATAAAGTGCCTATAAATTCAACAGTGTATAGAAAGCAATCTGTATTTTATAAAACAGTGTATGAATACATATTTGGAGAACAGTTTTTCACACCTTAAAAAATTATTTATCAGACTACAGAAAACACTTGGCGTGGATATAAACTTGGGCCTCTTTCAGTAACTTCATTGCTGGAGAACCACTGGTGTACAGAAGATTACCAGAGTGCCACTGGACACTGGACTTGTCCCCTTCAAGCCCTTTTGCATCCTTTAACTTTCCTTGTTCTCGGTAAGCACACATGCAGACCCACTGATTAAGTGATGAAACCCTCGGGAAAACAAAAGGCTCAAGGCACTAAAATGAGGCCTGTGTCAGTTCAGTTCAGTCGCTCAGTCGTGTCCGACTCTCCGCGACCCCATGAATCACAGCACACCAGGCCTCCCTGTCCATCACCAACTCCCGGAGTACACTCAAACTCATGTCCACAGAGTCGGTGATGCCATCCAGCCATCTCATTCTCGGTCATCCCCTTCTCCTCCCGCCCCCAACCTTTCCCAGCATCAGAGTCTTTTCCAGTGAGTCAACTCGTCGCATGAGGTGGCTAAAGTATTGCAGTTTCAGCTTTAGCATCAGTCCCTCCAATGAACATCCAGGATTGATCTCTTTGTACAAAAGACTTAAAGAGAGCTCATTCAGATCAAAACTTCCAAGTCTCTCTGTGTCCCTTGATTGTTTCTGCCACATTCTTCTACTTTAAAAAGAGAATGTTGTACCTAAAATTCCAACAGAACAAATAAATTCTCTGCCTGAAAGAAGGACTCCTACCAGTAGCTCATCATTTGTGGATTTACAGTAAGTTGCAGACCAGTAGACACTTAGCTGAACCCCAAGTTCAGCTTTCATCTCCCTGTATCCCTCCATAACTCTGCTTTCATGCAAGGAGTCATCTGATAGAAGGTGGTGCTGGCCGAAAAAGATTCCAGGTGGTAACTGAGATACTCAACCCAAAACATGATCTTGCCCCCAGTTTTCTGCAGCTGTACATTCCCCACACAGGCCAGACTCAGGAGGAAGACAGCCTGGGGTTTAGCCACAAAGGCCAACTTCTTAGCCAATTACATTTCTTTGATTTCCATCATTCTTGGTTCTGACAATGTCATTGTCTTGACCTGGGTTTTACAATGGGATCCAACTTAGAGCTAAAACATCCTATGGGATGAAAATGTACTCATCAGCTATTAGGAGGCAGAATGATTCATACATACTTTCAGTATTGTTTTTCATGTACCAAAATACCCCAGTGATTTTTCTTTCTTTTCATAATATGAAATGCAAGCGATTCTCCAAACATATCCAGTTAGTTCTGTGAATTGCTCAAATGTTCTCAGTAAAATTTCGGGCGATGCTGTGATCAGGAGGGAAAAAATCCTGAGCTACTGAAATGAGTCATATTTGCTCTACAGATTTATTGTGTATTTGAAAGTTAAAAAGAGGTTTACAGATACATTCCAGGCTCTTAAATATGATTTTGTTTATATGTGGTATCTGTAAAATGTTGTGGCTTCATTTAATGCACATCAGGTCCAATTCTGAATTTTTTTCCTTGGATTCCTTAAAAGAAAGGCATTGAAAATTACAGTGGAGGAAAAAAATCAAGAAAATAAAAACACTTTCAGGTCAGAATATGTTTAGAAATGGATTAATAGCCAATAGTCAATTGGTCTATTAGTAATTAATGCAGACCGAAATGAAAGAAAGCCCCTCTTTTTAGAATATATGTGTGTGTGTATATATATATATATTTTTTTTTTTTTTTTCTGGTAGGGGAGGTAAAAATATGCTGAATTTCACTTTAGGATTCATTGCTATGTCAGGGTATGCCTTTTGTGGAAGTGCTGGCATGCAAGGGGATATGATATTCTGAAGAAGTTTACTTAGGAATAAAGGTATGTCCCACCCCATCTCCTCAAACACACACATTTGAGAATTACTAAGTTTGCAAACCAGCCATAAATTTTGGTTCTCAGTAGTAAGACACTGTATGCTTGCACACTTCAGGGTTCTTATATATGTTGTCACCACAAGTCATCACCACCAGCCTACCATATGCTTTATATAATGGTGACGGCCATAATCACATGAGCTTCTATAACCACAGACCATGATGGGGAAACATTTGTTGCAGAACACAGTAGAAAGAAACAACCACCAGGCAGTGGGAGGAAAATCTCTTCACTTGCCTCCTCACACTCTCGGAGCAGGCTGATTCTTAGAATTGTAACTGTGACGTCTTGTCAGACAAATAGATCGGGTCTGATTGATCACATATCGGGGAGTACAGGGAGTTCTGACTGTGACTCAGGTTTATATGGCTAAGGGCTTATGTGAACACAGTTCTCAGAATGGTCCTACCCTGGCAGATTCCTAAGGTTAGAGACTCACTTCTGAATTGATACACATAGTCACAGGAAAGTTTTAATAGATGAACTCCAGTTGTTTGGATCGGTGTTTTAAATTAAAAAGATATTTAGAATGAAATATACTTTACCTATGAATGAGTGTATAGTATATGACCACTTAAAAGAAAAATAATGAAACAAATACCATTTGCCTTCCATCCAGCTTATATTGCACCAGCACCCTGGAGAGCCTCACGTGCTCTTCTTCAACACCACCCGCCTCTCTTTTTCAATGCCTCCAAATAACCTTTAGCCTGATTTTTTCCTATTTTAATTATTTTCTTGCTTTACTTTGTAGTTTTACCCCAACAGATGTACCCCTAAACAATCGGTTTTCAATTTTGCCTTCTCAGAACTGTATATAACTGTATGAATCCTGTGATTAGTTTCTTTTACCCAACAGTATCCTTCTGAGATTCATCTATATTTATATAAATAGCTGTAGTTTATAATGACAGATGAGACATAGGTTTCCTAAACATTTCTTGAGATTCTAGTTTGGATGAGATAAATGTCTAATTTTTTACCCAATGGGTGCCATGTTTTTTTTAAAACTCCACAGACGGTTGGTGATATTCAGTAGAAATAAAATGAATAGAATCGGGATTTATTTCTTTTTGAATTGCTTTTTTTTCACATTTTTTAAAAGAACAATGCTTCTGTCAAATCTATTAAACACGGATTTTGGAGGGATAATTCCATGGCAGTTTCCTGAGATAAAGTAAACTCTATTTATTCTGTCACAAACAGGACTGAATTTGCACCACTCCCACGATCCCACCCTATTCAAACAATAAGCTTGGTCAGATGCAGTTCAGTTTTTAATTTATAAATGTTTAGAAAGTGTAGTTATGGAAAGAGAAGGTTGATGATGGAGAAGATATATTTTACTTCTCACATGATAATTCAAGTTAAGCTTTGATTTGAAATGAATGACAAGGAGTAAGGGAAATGTTTAAGTGGCTAGTAAAATAATATTTATCAAAATAAAGCAACCAAACTTTCCTCTCTTAACTCTAATTTGAAATTCAACTGGTATAAAATGTGGCTGGGGGATAACCCTAATTATTACTTGTGTTTTCATAAACATTACTTTTTCTTCATGCTCAACCTAGGATTCTTTGTCTAGTAAGAATCTTAAGTAAAATATGATCATTAATAAACTTAGACTTTTTCAAATGCTATCAGTCAAAAGTAAAATCTGACTTGGGGCTGTTTCCTGAGGTATCTATGAAAGGACAATCCTGTTTTAATGTGCATAAGAGATGTGGACAATAAACCTTGGGCTTAGGTAATTTATTTTCAAATGAAACATGATAAAATAATTCATCTGATCCAGGTATCTATGACTGGCAATGCTACATCTTGCCAGTTCTTTCTCTTGCATGTAGGTCTGAATGTGGATATACAACTGATTGGAAAAAAAACTACATGAGAGCAGGGTGCAGGCCGATTTGGATGCAACTACATCTGACCACAGATACATAAACAAGCAAATTCTTTTCACAGTCAAAAACAATCTCCTAGAAGCAGAAATTTTCATTTCCATCTTCAAATGTGAATATATGAACTCATTTTAGATGAGTTTTAGTGTGATCTAGAAATTCACATATTACCCCTAAATTTGAAATACTTGTATGATGCGGTACAAAGGCCCATAATTCCATGTGGTGGGGCTTTGAATTATGGTACTGCTATCACATTGCTAAACATCGAATAAAAGACACAAAGTGACTGGAAAAACAAAAACAAGATGTCCTTAAGAGAAGATGATGAACCTATGAGTAATTAGAAGGAATTCTTGTAAGGGAAAACAGTATTTCAGACATGCTGATGGAAATGGTACATGGTGTGTGGGTATTGCTAACTGAAGTCACATGTCCTGTGTCAGCTGAGAGGATTCTCAGCATCCTCTCTACATAGGCAGTGCTTAATGCAGGGAAATTTATGGGTAATGGATTTTCATAACAGGCCTTTTAAGATCTTCTCCTCCCCCAAAAGTGCCCTCTGGAGCTTTCCTGCTTCCACTCTCATTTTTCTTAATTGGAAAAAGATTTAGTATTCATTTCCTCTTTTCTAGCACTCTCTTGGCTCCATTTCCTTTTGGGTGGCATGGCCTCCCATCACCACCCCTCCTTTCTCTCCCTCCTCTCTTCTTCAGAAACCGAAAGCTCAAATATACTCATAGATATGACACTGGAGCATTGTTTCTGGCAACTCTGGTGAGTGAAGGGACTGTTATATGTACAAGAAAGTACATTTGAGGGGTGATTACTACCTCCCCAACTCTAGAGGTATTACACAACCTTACCTAACATCTGTGGGCTTCCCAGGTGGCACTAGTGGTAAAGAATCCGCCTGCTGACAGAGGAGATGCGGGTTTGATTCCTGAGTCAGGAAGATCCCCTGGAGTAGGAAATGGCAACCCACTTCAGTATTCTTGCCAGGATAATCCCATGGACAGAGGAGCCTGGTGGACTACAGTCCATGGGGTCGCAAAGTCAGACATGACTGAGTGCACACATACCCATACTTAACATCCAGCTGGCTCATAGCTTCCCTGCTAGGACCACAGAGTTTTGTTTACAAGTAGTAGCAAGTAGAAAGACAAACTTTGGATAGAGACAGGAAATGGAAAATGAAAGGCCAAATCCTGAAGCTTGGACCTGTGGGAAGAACACTTATTCTTGCAGGGGACTTGGGAGCCAACAACTGCTGATGGGCCCAACCTCCCTACGGTTAGGAAAAGAAGTCAAGGGGTCTGCTCTGTGCTTGGTGGATCATCTTCCTCAATCAACAGAGATCTTAACTACACTGGGACCTGCACCATGGGTAAAGGATAAAGCAGACATCTATTTGTTGTGATTTGGTTAAAGAGCCAGTCTGACCAAACCAAACCAGATAAAAACCTTCTTCCACGGTTAAAGTTAATAGAAGACCCCTATAAAAATGTGAACATTTAAATAGTTAATGTAATATTCAATAGCTAAACTCCCACATTTATGCATGTTAATCTAATTAGAATCACCAAAAGCTTAAGAATCAGACAGCCAGGGCTCTGAGAGAGGGGCACATGGGCATTAGAAACATTCTCGGATAACACTTAAATTGCATGAGGTACCTGTCCTGTACCAGCAGGTTGATAATCCAACAGCAGAGTGTAAACCAGCAAGGCTTATGCAATCTTCTGTGCATAACCAGTGAAATCACTAGTTCTTTAAAACTGTTACCTAGTACAGGAGGCACTGCTTCAGTAGGGGAGATAGCCAACTTAAAAAATATATTTTTAATTACAAATTACAAAGTAACAGCATTGGAACTGGTTTATAGGTTTCTGAAAGTGTGTTAAAGTATTAGTCACTCAGTCGTGTCTGATTCTTTGTGATCCCATGGACTATAGCCCGCTAGGCTCCTCTGTCCATGGAATTCTCCAGGCAAGAATACTGGAGTGAGTTGCCATTTCCTACCTCAGGGGATCTCCCTGACCCAGGGATGGAACCTGGGTCTTCTGTATTGCAGGCAGATTCTTTACCATCTGAGCCACTAGGGAAGCCCTTATAGGTATCTAATCTTAAATATTCTCTACAACCAAACCACTGATCCACGCAGAACATAGACTTGGACAAAGTGGGACATCAGAGTGGTGGGCCATGAGCAGTCTAGATTCTGAGGAAGTGGTGGGTGATGTGCCAGATATGAATGTGGCATTTTAACTTACGGTATAGGGGTGCTGATTGTTAATGCTACTCTTAACGTGCAAATTGACACCTAGGTGACTGGAATTAATGCATTCATTCAACCCACATTTACTGAGTATTTACTCTATTCAAGCCACTGAAGGTGGAAACCAAGATGAAAACCCTGAAAAGAGTTTGTAATCTGGTAGGGAAGCTAAAAAATGTATAAGAACGTAATAGTAGGTAGAATGCAGTAAATATCAGCGGAAATGCTGATGAAATGATCTGAAGTTTAGAAGAGGAAGAAGGCAATTCCAGCTAAGGGATCATAAAAGTACATGGAGAAAGTGTAGATCTTTAGGACTAGGGCTGGGAGGACAGAAATGGATCCTCCCGCATACAAAGAGCTCAAATAGCAAGGTTGCAGAGTCAGGAAATATGGACATGAGAAAGCAAACAATCCAGTCTGGCTGGGGCTTGGAGTACATGAAGGGTATTAGTGAGGCTCCAGTTGTGCTTGGCACATGCAGAAGGACAGCTTCCAGTAACTGGAAGAGTAAACTGACCATTTTACAAAGCTTAAGGCGGGAGGCTTCTTTCATGGCGGTGGCCCTACGGAAACACACAGGGAGGCTTTTCTAGTTTCAGCTTCCACTCCAGGTGTTTCATTTCACTCCACAGCTTTCTCTGAGAAATAAAGGGCCAGCTACCCAATATCAAGGGCTTCATAAATCTTAGCTACAAGAGGAGACTTCAGTTCAGCAAATCCTACAATCATTTAGAACAGAAGCACTGTGGAGGATCCTTCAAGAGCAATACACTATGATTTCCAATTTTTCAGAGTGGCATTATGTTCTTTTATATTCTTGCCACATTCTCCACTGTCTCATCTCCACTTTGCCCACATAGAGTAAATCAAATTTTGACTTATTCTGCGTGTTCATCAAATCCCAGATGCAATCCACCACTGTGGCAAACTGGCAAGATATTAAAAACATAGAATAATTAAACTGGAAGGAATGTTGGAGGTTGTTTTCAATCCATGCTATACATGGTAATGGCGGGGGTGAAGAGGTGAAGTGACTCACACAAGCAATTACAAAATCAGGCCTAGACCCAGGTCTTCACAGCCCATATTTGTTTTCTTTCTAACCTGTGACACTATGTTCAGCTTTCTTAGGGTGTTCTGTAGATTAACAAATGGCTCCAGTCATCTAAGTCAGAGATTGGCAAACTACGGCCCCAGGGTTAAATCCAGCCCACATTCTATTGTTGTAAACAAAGTTTTATTGGAGCATAGTCATTCCCAGATTGGCATTCAAATGTGAAAGCAGTCATATATACAGAGTTGGGTAATTATAACAGAGAGTGTACTTTCCACAAATTTGAAAATATATATGTATATACACATATATGCTTATGTACATATATGAACACATACACATACATGTACATATTCACTTATTTATAAATAATATACATTAGTGCTGTTTAAATGTTTATAGATTTATAAAACAGAAAAATAATGACAACAAAATAGAATATTTAAAATAAGTTTAATTTGTTAATGTTCATAAAATATTTTTTTGAAAACTCTTAGTTTAACATACTGGATCAGTAGTTTGAAAATCTGTCTACAAGTTCAATTTATTTTTGATAGTTGATTTTAAATGACAACTATAACTTAATGAAAAAAAACAAAAACTCCTAAAAGGTACATACAAACAGAAAGAACACATTATTGGCTTGGCATTTTTATGCATTATACTAATTGAGTCCATCTCCCCCACCAACTATGCAGTTCTTTAAATTTGCCTAGGAGATTTATGTTTGTCATGTTATCAACCAGTTGTTTGCTTAAAGTCAGTCAAAGCTATTCTAGTTTTACATTTTTAAATAAACAGCTTCAAATTCACTGTTATGTTTTGCTTGGGAGGTTTCTTTTAATAGATTAGAAAAGGCTGGCCCCAAGGTGGTATGAAGACCAATAGTCTTAGGTAGGTTATATGTTTCCATCTTTTTAGATAAAAAAAAAAAAAAAGTCACAAAACAATGGGATTATTTCCCAAATGATTTCTCTGCTGCATGAGCTTCTTCTAAAAACGGCCACATTCCTCACTCTTTGTGGAAAGCTCTCCTTCACTGAAAGGCACAGGTGATGTGCGTGACTCAGTGGCTAAGCACTCGTACACGCATTAGTGACACCTAGAGCTCGTTCTCAGACTTGCCCTGGGTTCACATGGTCAGTATTCCCATCAGGCTGCAGTTTCTACAGAAATACTTCTGAGTCCAGAAATCTGAATCCATTTCACAAAGGCTAGTTTACTTTAAACTAGATAAGCGATACCATTGGTAGATGCACTTACCCAGTTACAAGTAAACTGCAAGGAGTCACAGCATGGGAAAGGACAAGGGTCGCCTCACCTCTGGGGGTGGAACTCCTGTTCTTCCTTCAAGACCAGTCACGCATGACTGGAAATGGGAACTAAGTGATGGTGTCAGGGCCAGAAAGCATAATAAGCATCAGTCAAGCTTCATTTCCTATTAGTTTAACTTCATTTATACCTTCTTGCCTGCTCTTCTTTGACTGCCCTCTTCCAACCTCTCTGTTTTTACCCAGAGAGTTCTTCTCTACCCCTCAGGGCCAGCTCAAATCTGTGTGAGTCTTACCAGACATAATGGAAGTCGACTGGAAGGAACTCCTTCTTCCCTTGAAATCTTTGCAGTTTTTCCAGATATTTTTCAATATTGGCCATTGTTCTTTGTGTAATATCCTATTTCTCGTACATCTTCTCTGGTGGCTCAATGGTAAAGAATCTGCCTGCCAATGCAGGAGACACAGGAAATGAAGGTTCGAGCCCTGGGTTGGGAAAATCCCCTGGAGAAGGAAATGGCAACCCACTCCAGTATTCTTGCCTGGAAAATCCCATGGACAGAGGAGCCTGGCAGGCTAGATTCCATGGGGTCGATAAGAGTCGGACACGACTGAGCACTCATGCATTTCTCTCTCTCATACTATTTCATGTTTAATGAAAGCAAGAGTCATGTTTTATGCATATTTTTAGACCTCCTCCCCAATGTGTTTGCATAAGGTATGTATTTAATAAATATTTTTAGTAATAAATTCAAGAAAGGCATACAGCAAAAGACACTGAGCAATATGGCTAACTAACAATGATGAAGGCTAATTCAGTTCCCTGCATATGAGGTGAACTGCCTAAGTTCATGTGGATTTAACTGAATCAGATATGGAAAGGACAAATAAGTCAACATGAAGCTATTTAAAAGTTTTTGTGTCAAATACAGGACAACAATGCTTCCCCAAAGGACAGATCAATGAGATGTGACTCAGTTTCATGAACAGGGAAAGGTCAACAATTCTACATGAGGCTCACAAGTATTTACTGAGAAAATGATGTTTAGAGTGATTAGAGCTTTATCAGAGGGAGAAGCCACCCCCAAAGGATGCCCCAAAGGCACACGTGTGCATGAACATGCACACTCATTCAGAAGTTTTGTGAGTCTCCAAGAAGGCAGACACTCTACATTGGCTTGTGAATATGAATCAGGAAATCTAGCTGTGCCCATGGTCATACTACATCGGTCATGGGACTTGCTCTCTGACCATGAGTTCCAGCAACTGAAGCCTAATCATTCACAATGGGAAGAAAGCACATCTCAGGTTTGAACTTCAACACTGTGAAGTGATGGAAGACAGCCATATTACTTGGAACTGGGAGTGCCAGTGGCAGCTTCCACACTATGCTTGGAGACAGAAGAGGGTTAGCAAAATAAATGCAGGAGGTAGAACCCCAATATCTCACATTTCTCTCAAGTCCTTCCTGCTGGAGGTTGGGAATAGCTACTAATCAAAGCCATCTTGCAGTGTCTCTGTGGGTATCTGGAAAATGTAGCTCACTGGCCAAAAATGCCAAAATTTTAATGCACTTATTATAAATTTGTTTCTCATTTGAATGCTATTTTCTCTATGTATGAGATTATGTTGTAACTACATACAGAAATCCTCTTAGACTTTAGACTTAGACTCTGAGTTTAGAGCTGGAATATGTATGTTTTCCTGGGTAAGAAGAAACAAATGGTTATGAACAGGAAAGATATTTGACTTTAGAATGTAGTCAGTAGTCAGGGACTAAAGTTAAACTGAGTCAACTAGTGTTTTCTCATTTGTTTGCAGATCCTGGCCTGCTTCAGAGAATTGTGCATGTGAGTGCATGCACGTGCACGCCTGCCATTGGCCTGTCTCTGTTCCTGTCACAGGACTGGCTTCAGCATGGTTTGTGAGCAGAGCAGAAACTCTTTGTTTTCCTGTTACTCTGGCACATGCCTCCCCCCAACTCCCATCACTCCCTCTTGTATCATTTTCCCTTATAAAATCCTTCTATCCCTCCATATTCTCTCTCCTCTCACTATCAAGCTTAGTATTGGTTTTGGCCTTTTGCTACGTGTGTGGAAAGCAAAAATACTTCAGTACAAGTAGGTAAACTAAGCAAATTTGAGTTAGGCAGTCCTTCAGAAATATTTTTATGTGCTCTAGTCAAAACAGATTCTGTAACTCATGGGATAAATCATTAAGATAATCAAAAATAGCTAATTCCACTGTATCATGGGAAGTCTTGTTATTTTACATCTATTTTCAGAGTTAGGCTTCTATTTAGTTTAATCTACTTTGTAGCTAACCGAAACTCACCCAGAGATGTATCTACAAAGGCTAATGAAGTGATTTTATCTCCACGCATCTTGGGGCTTCCCTGGTGGCTCAGACAATAAAGAATCTTCCTACAATTCAGGAGACCGGGGTTCAATCCCTGGTTTGGGAAGATCCCCTGGAGAAGGGAATGGCTACCTATTCCAGTATTCTTGCCTGGAAAATCTCATGGACAGAGGAGCCTGGTGGGCTGCAGTCCATGGGGTTGCAAAGAGTTGGACACAACTGAGTGACTAACACTTTCCAGACATCTTACCCACTTGCCCACCTGATCAAAATAACCAAAAAAAAAAAAAGGAACATTTCAATTTGGTTATTAAATACTCAAGAATTGATGCTTTCAAACTGTGGTGTTGGAGAAGACTCTTGAGAGTCCCTTGGACTGCAAGATCAAACCAGTCAATCCTAAAGAAAATCAACTCTGAATATTCATTAGAAGGACTAATGAAGCTCCAATACTTTGGCCACCTGATGGGAAGAATTGACTGATTGGAAAAGACCCTGATTCTGGGAAAGACTGAAGGCAGGAGGAGAAGGGGATGACAGAGGATAAGATGGTTGGATGAACACGAGTTTGAGCAAGCTCTGGGAGATGGTGAAGGACAGAGAAGCCTGGCAAGCTGCAGTCCATGGGGTCACAAAGAGTTGGACATGACTAAGCAACTGAACAACAAGAACAATTAAATGTCTCCGAACACTAGGTTGACTATTTTTGATCCAGGCATTAGTAGCCATAATCCCCAATGACATTGTATTATTGAATTGTGCTCTCTAGGGCTACATTTTGGAACAGAGTGTTCAGTGGCCCTTTTCAGACCCCATTTTAAATGACTTCACAGAGGTCTTTGACGCTGTTGACCATATTTTCCTACGTGAAATACTGTGCCTATCATTTATGAAATATTTTGCAGTTTCCACCGTGTCTTCCTCAGCTCTAGTCTTACTCGACATACTTGCCCTAAGTAATCCCACCTATGTTTATAACTTGTTAGTCAATTTTTAGGTGATGGCTTTCTAATCTATATTCCATATAAATTACAGTGTAGGCTGTTCTCCTGACTTTCTAAATGATCTTTTTCTTTGATAATGAAATTTCCAGTGAAGAAGTTGAGAGTAATGAGTCATTCTGGACATCTGATTGATCATGACTTTTCCAAAATTCAAAACTTCTCTCCATGGTGGAACTACACTCTCAGATCCTCTTGTTTTCAAAGATGGATCGCTTGAAAATAGTTTTTAAAAATTTCTCAGTCATATCATCCTATCCCTGCTGCAGATAGCAAGTCCACAGTTTCAGGATGTGAAGTTTTGTTAATATTAGAAGAAAAGTCAAACAAAGAAGCATTCATTAACTAAATTAAATATCAAGAGATGAATAGCTTGCATAAACACAGAGAAACCATTAAAATATAGCATCATTACTTATGCCTTTAAAATGGATTAACAGTTTTTTGACTAGTTGGCAGAGAATTTCACTCCTTTACATGCATGGAAAGTAAAGTTCAAATGATACCCACATGTCTAGAAGTTGATTTGGGTTGAAAGCACAAGTCTCTACTGTTAGGTTTAAAAACAACTGAACTGAACTTACCAACCTGAGAAGAAACCTGTCTAACTCGTTTCATATACATGTTGTATTCTCTTTTAAAGAGGTTTCAAAACATCAGAAAGAGAGAGAGGCCGGCCCTGCCATCCAGGACCTTGGACAATACAATAGAGGATGCATTCAGAGCAGCAGTTCTCAACCTTGGCTGCACATTAGAATCACCTGGGGGAGCTTTTAAACATCTTTCTGCCCAGGCTGTGCCCCAAACCAATTAAATCAGACCCACTGTGGGTTACGATCCAGGCATTAAAGCTCCCCAAGTGGTTCTAGGTTGAGAAACACTGATTCATAATGAGTGACTGAGGAACAGTTTGGGCCAGATGCAGTCACGTTAAACGGCAACGGAGGGTCATTCAAAAAACAAGAGTGGAGACAGGAGTAGTGGGCAAGTAGTTTGAGATCAGAGTGGAAATAGATGGGGACACTTGTCCTTATGATCCGAGATATTCTTTTTTGTTTCTTTTATTTTTTAAAATTAGGGTATATCGATATTTGCAGGCAGCAAGTGAATGTTATGTAATACTTTTGTGCAGATAAAAATTTTAAACTTATGAAACACTGGTTAAGTATGCTGAGTGGTCTATTGCATGTTCTCTCCATGACCAAATTTGACTGAGTCTGATGCCACCTTCCTTCTGGTGGCAGCCCCTCAACCTCCATTCAGGATGAAAACTTCATCTCACTCCAAATTCCTATCTTTCCCCCTGTCGTGGATGATCTGTGTCAAGATGATACTCTTGAAGCTCAGCTCAGCTTTAAGTGAGAAAACAATTCTGAGTGCCTGTTTGACAGAATTTGAACTCTAAAAGAGAAAAAAAGAAAAAAAAAAACTAGTTCGGGAGCCAGCCAAACCAACAAGGTACCTGCCAAACCACACCTTATCCTCCTCAATCAGCAAAAATATCATCCACCGCCTGACTCCTCTTAGCTCACCAATAGGAGCTTGTTCATTCCCTTATTAGGACACTGGCAGTGGCGAGGGAGACTGCTCGTGTCTGAGGCCCAGGAGTGACTTCTACAACATGTGCAGTTCATCAAAAATGAGCAGAGGGTAACAGGCACCGAGGGAGGGGACTGGAAAAATTAAATCCTCTCTGTATGGGAGGAGAATCCATCTTGGTAGGCCACAATTATGGTTTTGGATTAAAAAAAAAAATTTTTTTTAAAGGCCAAACCAAAAAAACACAATCTTAATATTTTTTAAATGCAAGGTTTATTTTGGAAGGGTGTTTTTGAAACTTAGAAATGCAGGCAAGGAAATTTTCAGTCGAATGCTTCCAGGGGGTTGAATATGTATAATCAATGAGTACCTGGTCTTAACCTAAAGAAGGGCTAGGCTTAGATGGCCCGTCCCAGTTCTAAAGCAGATACCTGAACCTAGAGGCATCATTGTGTCTTTGGTTTTGAACCTGAAGCAAAATAAAAGCCCTGACTCCTTCTGTCTTTCTACTTCTCACCTGGCTACAAAGGTTCCCCTCTCCATGCTCTGACCCTTGTCCTAGCTAACCACTTTCTTCCTTTTTTCACAGTGTTCCACTGCTTAGACCAGGCTTTTTTTTTTTTTCTAGGACTTATTACAACCGGGAACAGCTTCCAAGTCAAAATGAGATGCCGCCCTGTTATGATCTGTGTCAGCAGGGCTGTCTTGTCAATCCCATCCTGTTGAGTGGCTGAGCTGTTTTCAGAGCCAACTCAGAAACTCAGGTCCATCCACACAATTCTAACTGTAACTAGAGTTTATAAAACACTTCCAGCGCGTACATGCTCTCAGTAGTGAGGCAGACACTGCTATCATCCTTGTTTCGCCACTGAGGAAACAGGCTCGGAGAAGATGAATGACTTATGTTCAGAGTCAGGACATCATTGTAATTTTGAACTATTCTGATTGGTGCTCTCTTCCATCTCAATGATGTCATAGAATTGTGGTGTTCTACTCAGATGGAGCTCTGAAGCCTACCACAGAGATTTTAAGTCCTCAAGCTCCCGTAGGGACTTTTTTTAAAAAAGTGCTTACTCCCCCCAGGAGACTGGAGGTGGCTCCAGGAGTCACCTTGCCCTCTGGGTGCTGTAGCCAACAACTCATTCCATTAAATTTGACTCCGTGTTAAAGTTTTAAGTTCAATATTTCTAAGGCTAATCATCCAAACAAAATAGCCATTATCCATTTGAAATAATAACATTGGTGATTAAAAAAAAGAGGAATGTATAAGACCATCTGACCTTGACTTTGAATGAGTGAAGCAAACAATTTTTTTAAAAAACAAATTGTTTAAAAAAAAATGAGGGGGCTTATTCAATGGTGATATATAACTCCCATTTGTACAGTACAGGAAGACCTCAGCGATACTGCAGTTTCAGTCACAGACCACGGCAATAAAGCAAATATCAAATAAAGCAAGTCACACAAATTCTGTGGTTTCCCAGTGCACATAAAAGTTATGTTATGTTACAGTGCAGTATATTAAGTGTGCAATAGCACTATGTCTAAAAAACAATTTATATACCTTAATTAAATATACCTTATTGCTAAAAATACCAAAAATTATGATAGTAATATCAAAGATGAGAAAAGTTGACTCATTGGAAAAGACCCTGATGCTGGGAAAGTTTGAAGGCAAAAGGAGAAGGGGGCGACAGAGGCTGTAATGGTTAGATAGCATCACCAACTCAACGAATATGAATTTGAGCAAACTCTGGCAGACAATGGAGGACGGTGGAGCCTGGCATGCTGCAGTCTACGAGGTTGCAAAGAATCGGACACGAATTAACAACTGAACAACAACATCAAAGATCACTGATCACAGATCTCCATAACAAATACAGTGATAATGAAAAAGTTCGAAATATTGCAAGAATCAGCAAATGCTGTTGATTAAATGGCATCAATAGACTTACTCAATGCAGTGTTGACATAAACCTTCAATTTGTAAAAAACGCAGTATCTGTGAAGCTCAATAAAGTGAGATCTGCCTGTACTGACTAGGTGTCAGGCAATGCACAGAATGCATCTCATCTAACCCTTACAACAGCACTGAACATACACAACAGTTCCTATTTACAGGCTAGAGGAACAAACCTGGCACAGAGAAGTCGAGTCACTTGCCCAGGCTTATACATGTAGGATCTTAGCTAGCATGTCTGGCCGACCCCAAAGTCTGGGTTCTTTGCACAACTATGGCATAGCTTGTCTCTTTCGTTTCAGGTCTCAGTTCTTTGACAGGGCAGGACTGAGAAGTTAAGATATGGAAAAGGTCAAAATTATTCAAAGAGTTTATTTTCTTTTAAATAGCATAAGAAAGCCATGTGATTATTAATGGCACAGCTCTCTCACCATGGGGGAAAGGTACACTCACTGCCTCTTTGTAGGGCCCTTAAAGCAATCTGTAGTCCCCTGGGTGGGTTGTTTAAGGTAAAGAGTCATGAAAGATCAAAGACCCTCAACAGACCACTCGTCTCACCCCATCCAGCCCTGCTCCACCAGGAGGAGAAGCTTGCTCATCAAGCAGGATCTGATGTCATATTACAATTGCTGCCAGATTCTCCCACTCAAAGACCAGAGGTTAGTTAGAGCTGTGAAAGTACAGGCTTGGAATAACATCCGTGTTAGCTGGAGAAAGGAGGGAGCCACCGGGAGTCAGCCAGCAGGCAGGAGCCATGCATTACACACCCACACAGGGAGGAAGAGGGCTAGTGAATCAACCTCTTTGGCCTCATTTTCCTCATCTGTAAAATGGATATGAGTTTGAGCAAGCTCTGGGGGTTAGTGATGGACAGGGAAGCCTGGCGTGCTGCAGTCCATGGGGTTGCCAAAGTCAGACACGACTGAGCAACTGAACTGACTGAAAATGGAGATAATGGCACTCAACGTGTCATGCTGTTGAAGAATTAAATAAACTCATATGTGTAATGTACTAGCACAGGGCTTGGCACATTCTAAGTACTGTATGAATGCTAACTATTATTATTATTTATTATTACTATTATTTTTGCCTTCCTTCTCTTCCTCCTCTTCATCATCATATAGAAAATAGGTTCTGTGCTTGTATCTTCCAGGGCATGCTGCTGTTTCCAAGCATGAAGGGGAGAACTGGGCAGGAAGATTTTTCTACTCAAGGATCTTAAACTCCTTTTCACTAAGAATATTAACACCAGAGAAGACTTAGAAATGCAGAACAAACGTAGGGAAATATTCTTTTGTTGGTATTCCTTTATTCCTTCCCTGTTGTCTACCTTGTTTCTGTGTTTTTGTTTTTTTTTTTTTTTTGAGGGGTGGAGTGTGGAGAGGAAGAGTAGGAGCTAAAAATGTGCAATAAGTGGAATGTCTTTTATCTCTCATTTTCTCTGTCTCTTAGTCCCCATGTCACTTGTCATTAAAATGTAAAATTTAACATCAGACAGCTTTATCTTCCCATGCCAGAAAACGCATGCTTGCCAGTAGAAGAGGATAATCCCCTTTTCTATTATTCTTTGGGGCTGGCTTAACACCCATACTTAGTGGAGAATTGATGGTTCAGAACTCTACGCATTGAGGTTGGTTCTGAGTGTCACTGGAATAGCTTTAGACAGATGGCCTGACACTGCCCCCATATCCTTCAGTCAGCTGGCATTTTAATTGTACTAGAAAGTTATCCCACTTACTGCTTATGAATTAAACTATGCAATGTCATGTTAAAGTATTTTAAATCTCTCAGAATCTGTAACGGGTTGAAGTGTGTCCTCCCTAAAAATGATAGGTTGGGGGCTTCCCTAGTGGCTCAGTGGTAAAGAATTCACCTGCCAATGCAGGAGACACAGGTTCTATCCCTGATCTGGGAGGGATGGAACATGTCTTGAAGAAGACCCTACATGCCTTGGAGCAACTAAGCCCGTGAGTCTGTAGAGCCGAAGATCCACAATTACTGAGCCCACGAGCTGCAGCTACTGACGTTTGAGCACCGAGAGCCCATGCTCCTTGACAAGAGAAGCCACCACAGTGAGAAGTCTATGCACCTCAACTAGAGGGTAGCCCCCCATTTGCCACAACTAGAGAAAACCTGCGCAGCAACAAAGACCCAGCACAGCCTAAAATAAATAAATAAAAAATAAAATTGTGAAAAAAAAAAAAAGATAGGTTGGTTGGTGACCTAACCCCCAGAACCTCAGAAGGTGATCTTATTTGGAAATAAGGCTTTTACAGATGTAATCAAGTTATGATGGTCATAAGGTGGGCCCTTATCCAATAGGACTGAGTCCTTATAAAAAGGAAGAAAATTGGACACAGAAAAAGACATGCATGGAAGGCAGACTATGTGAAGAAACAGAGAATGTCAGAGGAAGGCAGAGGACTGGAGTGATATATCTACACGCCAAGGACAGTCAAAGAGAAGCCAGGAGACCAAGCGAAGCTAGGAGAGGCCTGGGACAGATTCTCCCTCATGGCCCTGCCTGTTGGTTTAATGTATGTTGGTTTAATGGAACAACCCTGCCTGTTGGTTTAATGTATGTAGTATGTTGGTTTAAAGTATGTAGTGCTTTGTTAAGGCAGCCCGAGGAAACTGAGACAGTACTCAATTTAAGGATCGAATGTTTCTGCTGAAGCTCCAGTACTCTGGCCACCTGATGCAAAGAGCCTACTCACTGGAAAAGACCCTGATGCTGTGAGAGACTGAAGGCAAAAGGAGAAGGGGGCAGCAGCGGATGAGATGGTTGGATGGCATCACCGACTCAATGGACATGAATTTAAGCAAACTCCAGGAGACAGTGGAGGACAGAGGAGCCTGATGTGTTTCACCCCATGGGGTTGCAAAGAGTTGGACACTACTTAGCAACTGAACAACATGGTTCTACTTTGTTAATTTTTCTCAACAATTACAAGCACCTTCTACTGTTTATTTTGGTGTGTGGTTCATTACATTGAATTAGTAGCCCATCTAATTTATGAAGTTGACTTCCATTGTAACTTATAATTTTATTTCCTCATATGCTCAATTCTCACCTTTGCTGTGTTCCTTTTGCTCCTCTGATGTCTGAGGGTCTTGGTTTGAGATTTACCTGTAGCTCCAGGTGGACTCATAAAACTAGCCTTCTTAAGCTCCTGGATGGAGGGAATGTTTTACAGGGTCTCCCTTCCAGCCTGCAAGTCTTCAGATCTGAGAGAGATAGACTTATAATGCTTCCCTGGGTCAAACTGAATGTTTAATTAAGGTCAGAAGTTTAAAAATGTATACAAGGCAGGGAGAATAAGTGGAAAGTAAATCTTTCCCATGATACTAACTTGTACAGGCCTGGCATGGTTCAATTTATGACTTCACAGGCGGTTTCCCTTGGGGTGAGAAGAGGCTATGCTATACATGCATACTTCTCGGGTGCCTTTCACTCACTGAGGTTAAAAGGAAAGCCCCATAATGCTTGAGCCTAAGGAGCTTTTGTCCTTTAGTGATCAGGAAGTACCTTTGTGCATGCCTGCTAAGTTGCTTCAGTCGTGTCCAATTCTATGTGACCCTATGGACTGCACCCCACCAGGCTCCTCTGTCCATGGGATTCTCCAGGCAAGAATACGGGAGTAGGTTGTCATGCCCTCCTCCAGAGGATCTTCCTAATGCAGGGACTGAACTCGCTTCTCCTGCACTGCAGGTGGATTCTTTACCCACTGAGCCACCTGGGAATCCCCCTGGAAATATCTACTACTCAGCAAACTCACATCAGAATACCATTTCCACATAAGGTATCTCCAGGGTACAGAAGGTTTGCTCAATTTGTGGAGACCTCAGCAAACGTTAAAATGTAGAGGTAAGGCCCAGGTTTGTTGCATTTAATTCTAGGAACTCTATGTACCCACATAATTATGTGGGGTCTAATTGTGTTGTCTCCAAAAATGCATTGAAGTCCTAGCCTCCAGTACCTCAGGATACGACTTTATTTGGAATTAAGATGTAATCAAGTTAAGATAAGGTCATTAGGGTGAACTCCAATCCACAATGACTGGAGTTCTTATAAAAAGGAGAAATTCAGACACAGAGACAGCCAGAGGGAAGATGATGTGAAGAGAAATAGGGAGAATGTCATGAGAAGTAATGGAAAAATTGGAGCTATCCTGCCACAAACCAAGGCCCAGCTGGGGCCACCAGCGTCCAGAAAAGGCAAGGAAGAATCTTCCCCTATAGGATTCAGGGGGCGCATAGTCCTGCAGACACCTTGACATCAGGCTTCTAGCCTCTAAAACTGTGGGAGACAATGAGTTTCTGTGGTTCTAAGCCACCTAGTTTGTGGTACTGTTATGTGAGCTCTAGGAAACTAATACAACTCATCACAGTCACTCACAGTTATGTGAATACAGTAAGCCCACTACATACGAACAAGTTCTGTTCCGAGAGGGCATTTGTAAGTCCAACAAAGTTAGCTAGGTACCCAACTATCACAATTGACTATATAGTACTGTACTGTGATAGCATACTTTTCACATACATAATACATTAAAAAAAAACCCACAAAAAATAAAGAAACCATTTTTAATCCTACAGAACATTACCTTGAAAAGTATAGTAGTAAGCTAATATATAGAGGCTGGCATTGAGTGAACAGGCAAGAAGAGTTACTGAGCAGAGGAGGGAGTGGAGGTGGGAGATGGTAGAGCTGAAGGACTGCCAAGGAGACGGAGGGCAAGCTGCAATTTCACGCATGCCTGATGTTGACGGAATGCACGTTCGCATCTTTGAAAAGTTCACTACTTGAAGATTCATGTGTAGGGGGCTTACTGTACCAGGAAGCTACCTCAGACTCATTCCCTCAGGCATCCAGTTAATGCCAGTAATTATTACTGTCTATCACCCCACACACATCTTTTTGAGCTAAGTGCCAGGCACCATGATAACCACTTTACATATCTTTTCCTCATTTTATAGACAAATAAACTGAAAAAACTCAGTGAGATTAGGTAATCAGCTCAAGGGCACATAGTTAATAAAATGATGCAACTAGGATTTGAGTCCAGCTCCAACTTTATCTGCATTTTTTCAAAGTTAATATTCTTAATTTACACTCCCCTTCTCCACTGAGCTTACTTAGAGATCGGTGGCATCAAAGTTTTTGGCAAACAAATTCCTACTTCTTACTATGTCCTCTTTCACAATGTGTTTGGTTTAGGCCAATGGTAACCCACTCCAGTATTCTTGCCTGGAGAATCCCATGGACAGAGAAGCCTGGTAGGCTACAGTCCATGGGGTCGCAAAGAATCGGACACGACTGAGCGACTTCACTCTCTCACTCTCACTCTTGGTTTAGGCCAGTTTTGGAAAGTAGCAATTTTATATTTTGCCCCCAAAGCCTATTTTTAGCAAGTTTCTTTTAACGTATTGCAGTATGGGTTATAGCTTTTAAGTGGGAAGTACATGGAACAACTAAAATCTGAGATGAGGAGCTCTTCTGATTTTTTAAAAATAGATGGATTTTTTTGAACACATGTCAATCACAAACTGAATTCACCTGGCTTTTGCCCCAGCATCTTACACCCTAGTAGCTTTGTTGGTGTAAGATATCAAGCCATTTCTCTTCTAGGGTCTGAAGGAAAAGAGCTCTTACAGAAGAGGAAGGTGGAAAATTTAACACTGACTGATTATCTGCTGTGGTTTATACACCTTCACGTAATTACTTTCTTTAATTTTCACTAAATCTGCAAGACAAATACTATACTTTTCTTTCCCGCTACCCGCTCCGCCCCACATATGAAGAAACTTAGGCCTACTGAAATTGAGAGACCTGCTCAATCACACACTTATCAAAGATCAAAGTCCAAACACATGTGGGAGTGGGAGTGCGATGTGGGAGTCAGGATACCTGGCTCTAGTTTTCACCTGCCAATAATGTGTCCATTTAGTGCTTGGAAAGGTGGGTCTGGTCAGTAGAAAGAGTACTGAAATGTTTCTCCCAGCCAGCAGTGCTATTTCACTCTGGAAAGACTACCTGAGAAATAGCAGAGGTGAGCGATCAGCTCCTCTTTAAAGCCATCTCTTCTGCTTCAAAAGTTCAGTGTACACAGGCCACCTTGGACCTTAAATTTACTCTTATCAAAAAGTTGTGTGAACACCATTATTTTCAATTCAATTAGACATATCATATTAATTCATTAAGTAGCTATGGGAATTACACAAAAGCTATAAATATCATGAAACCATATTAAATGTAGGTTAAAAAATTACTTAAATTTTTTGTATTGCATGTACCCTTCTCTGGAAACTATGCAAGATAATTATGAACTGTGGCCTTTGGTGGGGTATCGCTTATCTGTGCAAGGATGTTTTTACTCTTCAAAGAGCAAAAGTGGCTAATTATCTTGGGGTGAGTATAGTCCTTACTTTATTATATTGTTATTTTATCTCTTCCTGGTGGCTCAGTTGGTTAAGAATCTGTCTGCAATGCGGGAGGCCTGGGTTCAATCCCTGGGTTGGGAAGATCCCCTGGAGAATTGCATGGCAACCCACTCCAGTATTCTTGCCTGGAGAATCCCCATGGATAGAGGAACCTGGCAGGCTACAGTCCATGGGGTCACAAAGAGTCGGACATGACTGACTGACTAAGCACATATTATCTGTTGCATATAAAGAGCAAGGTATAGTGACTGACAGAACTGAGTTCTAGAAAAGGTGAGTGCTATTCCTTGTAACTATCAGAAAGAAGTCATGGAAAGAAAAGACAGAGCTAGCCTGGAAGAGCCTGTCTAGTATGGGTTAGACCCTCAATAGGAATTCATTGGCATAGAAAATACCAGCCTAAAATACCAGGCCCTAAATAGCAATATCAAGAGGTAAGAAGCATTCTAATCAATGTCTGTGTGAGATGAGGTTTACAATAAAGATTATAAAGAAAAAGTGAATGGTCAGTGAGAAAAGTACCATATTTTCTTTAGAAATTTACTGTTTTAAGCCGTTCTTAAGAAAGCTATCTCCTTTACTCATTACTTTTATCTAATGTCAGTTGTTTTTAATAAAAAGCAGTCTTAATAGCAGTGGAAATGAGCATTTATCATTGCAGTGGGCCAGAGCAGATACTATCAGGCAAAGCATACTCCTTCACAAATTGGCTCAGAAGTTAAAAACCCACCGACCACCTAGTTGCTTCCTTGATTTTACAACCGGAAAAAGTATTTAAGGGCAGAGGAAAGAGGATGACCTGGCTGAGCTTCTTAAATACAAACCTAGTTACAACATCCCAAACAAATGTCATTCTGAGATTTTCATTTGTGAAGTTGCATAATATCATGGCCCATGCAAGGATCTTTCCACAACTCTATAAAGAACAAATGGTCTCTCCAAGTTGCTCCTCTGATATTAAATTTTAATTGGGAAAAATAAGGCTATTTAATAATAACTTGCATTTGTTTAGTACTTAGTTTTTTTCCCATATACTTTGACACACATCACTGTACTGGATGGTCTTACCACCCTGCAAGTTACACTGAGCAGACACGAGCATTTCTATCTTACAGCTGCATTGCAGCAAGATGAAGTGGCTTCCTGGAGATCACAGGGCTTATTGCTGAAGGAGTTAGACCAGAATCAAGATCCTCTGATTCCCACTTGAAAAGCCTATCTTTAAGTATCTAGGCTGATCTCTGAAACAGGCAGCTAGCAGGGTCAGGGTCATCAAGATTATGCAATATGTTCAATGGCTTTCAAAATTCAGTTTGCAGCTTCTGAAATCTACTTAGTAGGTTATGACTAGCATTTTTTAATGAAATATAGACTAAAGAAAATATCAGAGGGCAAGAAACTATATCACTATATCAGAAACATCTGTATTTTCATGTTATTGCAGCATTGCTCACAATAGCCAAGGTATGGAAACAACCTAAGTGTCCATCAATGGATGAATGGAGATCCATATACATGTGTATATAAATATATATAATATGGAATATTATAACGTATACAATATATACATAGTAATGTGGAATCTTACTCAGCCTTTAAAAAGAAGGACACCTGAAACTAATACAACATTGTAAATCAACTATAGGTCCAACAAAACTTATTTTTTAAAAAAAGAAGGAAATTCTGCCATTTGCAACAACAGGAATGAATATGGAGAGCATTGTGCTGAGATAAGCCAGACAGAGAAACACGAATACTGCATGCCATCACTTACTTATATGTGGAATTTGAATAAAAAAGTTACACTAGAATAGTGATTGCCAAGGGCTGGAGGCTAGGAGAAATGGGGAGAGGCTGGTAAAATGCTATAAACTTTTAGTGATAAGATGAATAAAGTCTTAATGATCCAATGGATAACATAGTGACTATAGTTAATAATACAGTGTCGTCAACTGAAATATGCTAAAAGAGTGGAACTTGAGTGTTCTCACCAAAAAAGGAAAGAAAGGTAAATATGATAGGTGATGAATATGTTAATTAACTTAACTATGGGACTTCTTTCACAATGTATAGATCTATAGATCGTCATATAGTACATTTTAAATATATTATAAACTTATTTGTCAATTAGACTTTAATAATTGACCTGGAGAAGGGCATGGCAATCCACTCCAGTATTCTTGCCTGGAGAATCCTGTGGACGTATTATAATAATCTTATTTGTCAGTCATACTTTAATAAAGGTGAAAAAAATCAATAGTACAACTTGAAAAAAGAAAACATCAGAGGGCACTGTACGTAGCAAGAGTGAGCAATGTTTTGTGAAATATTTGTTTCGAATAGATATATGTGTGTATATATATATGGTCCCTGTGTGCTTAGTCAGTTCAGGTGTGTCTGACTCTTTGCGACCCCATGGTATGCAGAAGCCCAGGCTTCCCTGTCCTTCACCAACTCCTGGAGTTTGCTTACACTCATGTGCATTGAGTCACTGACATATTGAGTCACAAAATAAACTTAAGTTTATTATATTTAAGTTTATACTCAAGTATAATAGAAACTAGTATTCTTTTAGAGGGTTAGAGGGAAAGAGAAAACAGGGAAACACTGATGCGGCTAGCGCTGATCAGGTGTCTGTGCTGTTCTGACGGCAGCCCCCTGATGGACCGGGGGATGTGTGCACGCTGGGAGGTGGGTGTGGGATGAGAACAGAGGAGCATTCCTGCAGTGGGCGGGAGGTTAAAAGACTAGATAATCTTGAAGCCAGAGCCTGTGCTTTGTTCTTTTTTATGTTCTCAGTGCCTAGTCCCAGCAGCACTAACTGGCACAGGAAACCCTCAATGAATATTTGTTGAATGAATGCATGGAAATGAGTGAGGTTTACAGATTTTTAAAGGCTCCTCTTAAAAACTCAATTAGGCTTGGAAGTGAATTCAGGCAGTCCTACATTTATGAAAAGTTTGTTTCCAAAACCTTAATTTGCAAATTGGTTTTTGGAACTTCAAACATTATTATACATGGCAGTTGGGATCTCAGGCCAGCCCACAACCACCTTTTAAAACCTAGGATATATCTGAAGCTAGTACTGAGAACTGAAACTGCATTTCTACGGGGGAAAACAGCATCCTCACTGGTCCAGTTAGGAATGCCAGAGGCAAATTAGCCTCCAGATGGCAGAGGAACACCTCCCCAGCCCCCATTCCTCTGGCCTCAGCTAGCCCTGCCTCTGCAAAGCCATTTTGGGGGAACTGGGGAGAGGGTGTGAGAAGCAGTACGAAGTGAGGGCTCATGTCAAGGATAGAAACAGGTTAAAGGTAAGGAGAGGGAAAGAGAAGTGAGCAAGGCAAACTGCATCAACCAGGAGGGAAAGAAAGGCCTGTATCCACCAGGCACCGAGTCAGTGTGCTTATGGCCAGGTGGCTAGGAAGACACATGCAGAAAGTCGACACCATTTCCATAAAGATTTGGTATAATCACCATTCCAGCAGAAATTCAGCAGTATCGTTTATAGAGTGCGCCATACTGGCATAACTTCCCGTTTCTCTGCCATTTTTTCTTATTTTTTATCCACTAACAGAAAGTGGTAATTTTACCCTTAATCAGATAAGAGGTCCAGTGAAGTCAATCATTTAAAGCCAAACTTTGAACTCCAAAGTGAACAAAAATGGCCGGTTTGGTATACAAATCAATGGTCACAAAATGTACATGCCCTTTACTTGGTAAGAGAGAAGGTGCCGGAGTGTTCCTCTGCCCAGACTGCGGACTTCTGCCTTGAACACAGTTGTAATGGGGTTTCCTGACAGTCTTGGCTACTGTGAATAGTGAGTTGAACCAGTAGAACTGGATACACTTATTTCCCTGTCGTGCTTTTAACTTAGTTTCTTCAGAAAACTGTGGCATGAACTAAAAAATGTCCTATGTTTCTTCGGTATCATGGTTTAAAAATTTATATACCCTTCTACATTTGTTACAAAATGTGACAAAAGCATGGCTATTTACAGGAAACCCCTTATCTTGACTCAAGAAGATTTCACCTGGGCTTTGGGAAAACGAAAAAGTAAGTGGTGAAAACATTAGACTGCGAGTGACTGAATCTCTCAATAATCGTACCAGGAACAAATTAAACAGCACCTTGAAAACTATAAAGAACTGAAAAACCATTCACAACTGCCCTTGAGAATAACATGACCCTGGGTAGGTCTTGGCATATAGGAATCTTAATGTACCTCATAAAAGAAATACTTCCAATCTTGCTCCGTAGGTGATGAAACTGATAAATTATCTGATGCAAATGCAAAGGAGTTTAGAAATCATTTTGTTGGGCATCTGTTTTGGCATTTAACCTAAAACTTCTTCCGAAGCAGAAGGTCCAGAAGCTCTTGTGTGTTCAAATGACTCCAATGAAAAGTGTGAACTTAGATGAACTGAGTTTGATTTATCCAATAACGGGAAAGTTAATGAATATTTTTTGACCATTGGCACCATGCTGGAGGCTGAAGGTCCAAAGAGTCAAAATAGTTCCTGCCCTCAAGTGAATTACCATTTATTGCAAGAGGACAGGCATGCTCACCACCATCTTTAGTTTAAAGCTAATAATAGAAGGATGGACAATGAAGGTTAGTGGTGCAGAGACAAAAGAGGAGCGGAGGAAGCCCCGTGGAGAAAGGCAGCATTTGATGAGGGCCCTGAAGGACAGGAGTGGACTCAGGAGCACATGGGAGAGAGCCACTCATCCCTACTGCACCCGCCAGTCACACCCCGCCCCTCCGCTGCCCCTACCTCCCACCTTGCTCCCTGTCTTTTCCCTATCCCCCCGCGCCCTGCTCACTCCACCAACACTGCCTTGGAATCCTTGGTCTCCACAGAACACTTGAGAAGCCCCAGTCTTGTTCAATTCCTCCATTTTGGAGGGGAAACTGAGGCTTATAGAGTGTTCTCCACATAAGATACAGGGTGAGCCAACGAACGGAGGTGGCTTTTATGTGATAAGTCTGAGGACCAGTGAGTAATCTGATTTGGCCGGAGCAGGGGGGTGGCCAGAACGGGCAGGGATACAAAAGGCAGATCGTGGAGAACTGTGAATGCCACGCGGAGGACAGTGAGCTCCATCTTCAAGGGTGAGGGGTGGGAGGGCCGGAGGGGACACGGTCAGAAAGGGGACAGTGACTGAAGCTGGAACCATATAGGAGGCAATTAGAATTGTCCAGGTGTGTGTGGGGGGAGGGCAGTAACTGCTGAAATTCAGAAAATGACAGAGTAAGTAGATAAGAGTGCGAGAGATATGGAGAAAGTAAACTGATAGAAGCACGGACATGATAAAGCAGGAAGAGTCGGAACCAGGAATTCACACTCACTCACACACACACACACCCCAGACTCTCTGCCCTGCATTCCAGGCTCTGCTGTTGATCAGCTGTGAATACTGGGCCAGCCCTTTACCCCATGTGCCTCAGTTTCCTCATTCGAAATTGAGCCATTGAACACAATCGGGGGTTTCTCAAATTCCATGGACACCTAGGATTCCAAGAAAATTTTGGTGGAGTGGGTAGAGTGGGGTGGGGTAGAGAAGGACGGGGGGTGAGGTGGATGAGCAGCGGTGAAGAGAAGCTCTAGATCCAAAACCACCCATTTAATCAGAACATCTCCTTTATGTAACAGAATT
Organism: Moschus berezovskii; assembly: GCF_049115385.1. NCBI lineage: Eukaryota > Metazoa > Chordata > Mammalia > Artiodactyla > Moschidae > Moschus > Moschus berezovskii. Next base: position 108,607,863 of record NC_142462.1, on the reverse strand, counting down.
CCTCGTAACAGTAAACTTGCTACAAACCCCCCCAAACCCCCCAACCAGTCTGATAACCATACAGATAACCTCTGACACCCCTTTTCGCTCTCACACTTGAGCGATCACACTCAAAGAAACTGGTTATCCAAGAGATCTGCCAACGCAGTGGACGTGGGTCTCATTTTTTAGGACCCTGTTGAGTTCCTGTTTATTTGATGAACTGTTGCACAAATGCTGGAGCGACTGGAACAACAATTGTCATGCTGAATCGATGCCAAAACTTTCAGAAATGGGACAGATTTACTGAAAGGCCATCTGGTGTTCTTACTCTTGTGCGGTACCTTTTCCCAAGATCCAGAGAGTTTTCCAAACCTCATAAACGCCAGCGTGAAAAGGGCCCTTGCCTGCAAGTACAAAGACACTGGCTTCCCCGCTATTGACTGCTGTCTGGCTTTGGGTGAGAGGAGTTGCCCCTTGGGGTTCCAGTTTCTCAGTCTATAGGAAAGAGTTTCAGCAAACAGCCCTAGGGGCCCCTCTAGCTTGAACATTCAAAGATTCCAGGATCCTAAACTTTGGAGCCTGTTATCTGAACAATTCTCTGATCGATAGCATGTGCTCTGGGTCTTGTTCTGTCACAGTCAGATGGTCAGTGTATTAAGGGCTTTGGGCTGTTGACTCTACGGATTGGGCAATGTGTGCTTTAGCCAAAGTCTCTGAGCCCTGCAGATGGATCATTCCGAGCAGAGGGCTCAGGTCTAAATTAACAGCAGATCTTCAGAAACCCGATGCTTTATGGATCGGTATTTGGAATAAGAAAACTCAGTGCCTAGGTATCAACCCCCCGCAAATGGTCTACGAACCACCCCAAAAAATGGAACCGGGGAAAACCAATCAGAACCACCACCAAGTTGAGACCAAAAAAGTTCCATACGGGTCTGAAACTTACACACTCACTGCCTTCCTTTGCCTCCTGGCTTCTCCTCTCTCCTCCCACTCCCACAATTAAAAAGTGTTTTAAAAACAGCAATTCCTTTATAAGAAAGAAGAAGAAACACCCGAAGAGGTGAAGCGAGCACTCACTGGGAGAGCGCGGCCAGACTGCGTCTTCCCTGAGATCCGGATCCCGCGAGCATGTCTGCAGCTGGAAGGGCGGCGGGCGGGCGCAGAGGTGCTGAGACCCTCCGGCGGTCAGGGCGTGGACCCGGCCCGCGGAAGTGCCATGTTATCTGGGCTGAAATGCAGTGTGCGGGATGCTCCCGGGTTCTCCCTTTGTGTTAACACTTTGGTCTGTCCCTGTGACGAAAGTCTGGGCTTGTCCTTTGCCAAATCTACTCCTCCCCACCCTTTCCCTCCGCACAGGATCATCAGAGAGCTGATTGTTATTTTTTACTGTAATCTCTCTAATAGAGGCTCATCATGTTTAGACGTAGGTTGTAAAGGGCCCAGATTGCTTCGTGATTTCCACAATGTTTATGACTGGATAGCGGGGCCCAGGATCCCCAGTAGCTTTCATGATGGAGACTTTATATGATCAATTACAAAGAATCCTTCCAAGGCAGAGAACTAGTTAAAGAAAAAGACACTGATTGATCCACGTGCCCGGGCTTTTGGAAAACAGTCGACCCTAGAAATCACTCACATACACAATCCAATGCTAAAAACATCAACGGAAATCAGCCCACCAAAAAGTTCATCCGGGTGCAGTTCTCAGGCCCTCCTTCTGAGCTCTGTTCTCAATTAGAATTGGTGTAGGTGGCTTCCAAAGCAAACAGTTCCCACTGAGAAATCAAATCTGAGAAACCTCTATTATCCCTTTTATTCAGGGGAAGATGCATGATATAAAAGTGCATACAAAGGCAAAGGGAAGAGAGCCAGAGGATCAGAGATATGCTGTGTTATACAGGGCATTTGGTGAAGTGAAGGCAACAGCCTGAGGAAGGAACATGTTGCAACAGCGGGCCTGGTCTGCCCCCGTGGCACTTGGTGTGATGATCTCATCAGCCAGGCCAGGCAAGGGAGCCTGGTCAGCAACAGCTTGGAAAGCAGCCAGATTCCAGCCCCTGTGGAGGGGGTGGTGTTGATTCTATCTGGAGATGACACTTGGTCTAGGCTTGAGTTGTGAATGTGTTTCTTCAACTCTAACAAGCAATGAACAGATTGCTGCTGGGGCACCAAGATACTGATGGGACTGGCTTTCTGTTAAATCAGTTGAACGACTCAGATCTCCACAATGTTGGGTTAAGATGATTATTTCGGTATATAGCAGGAGGAACAATCTCCTTCACACATTGACTCACATCCTTCACATGATTAAAAAAAAATCTTTGAGATCTATGGCTTCATGTTGCAAACATGGATGCAAAAGCACTGAGCATTTCAAAAGTTCACCCCAAGTCATGGAGAGGAACCAAAGCAGGTACGCTTGTGCTCAACTTAAAGAAATTTAATTTAGTTAGATTAAATCCTCTCTTCACTTTCACTAACTAGAAAATTTTGGTTGTTTTTCTGCTTAAGTCCTATGCTTTTCTCAAAGTCATAGTTTATAGAGTAATAGAGTTTAATGAATTTCAATGTTAATTATCTCCATATACTATGATGAATGGGCTTACCTAGTGGCTGAGATGGTAAAGAATCTGCCTGCAATGCAGGAGACCTGGATTAGATCCCTGGGTAGGGAAGATCCTCTGGAGAAGGGAATGGTAACCCATGCCAGTATTCTTGCCTGGAGAATTCCATGGACACAGGAGATTGGCGGGCTGCAGTCCATGGAGTCGCAACGACTCCGACACGACTGAGCAACTAACACACACACACATAATGAATATACACCTTTAGACATCCCTTTGATTATGTATATTATCACTCAACGTATATAGATTACTTAAAGTGCACAAGACACTCATAAAATTAGAGATTACACAAGAGGCTTTAATAAAATACTGACTTGGTTTGAGTTTATTGCTCCAAAGCTGTGGTAGATGCATGTATTGAGGCATTCTGCCATTCCTCTTTCTACCACATTTTTCCCATTTAATTTTTTCCTCTAAAATTCAGTGATTTGCTGTGGCAGGCAGAATAATGTTTCTCCCAAAGACATCCAATGTCCTAATGCCCAGAACTTGTGAATATGTTACCTTACACGGCAAAAGGGATTTTCCAGATGTGATTAACTTAAAGGCATTGAGGTGGAGAGATTATCCTGGATTACCCAGATGTGCTCACTCTTAGTCACACGAGTGTCTAAAATGAGATAAGCCTCTCCCGCTGAGGTCACAGGGAGATATGGCTGTAGAATAGAAGCTAGAGAGATGACCTTGCTGGCACTGAAGATAGAGGCATGGGGCCTGGAATCCAGGAATGTGGTGGCTTCTAGAAACTGGAAAGGCAGGGAAATGGATTTGCCCCTAGAGCCTCTGGAAAGGAATGCAGCCCTGTCTATCTATACCTTGGTGTCAGCTTGGAGAGAACTGTGTTGGACTCTGTACCTCTAGAACAATAGATAGTAAGTTTTTACTGTTTTAAGCCACCACGATTGTGGTTCTTTGTTACAGCAGTGATAGAAAACCAATACATTTGCTTATGGGACTCAGTTGACCTTGGGAATACATTTCACCTCCTGATTTCCTGTTTCCCACTCCCACTCCAATTCTGAGGTGGCAAGTATAATTTTGGCATCATCAGAATAAACTCATAAAATTGACTAGCCTGGAAAAAATTCAGTGGTTCTTCCAGGCCAGACTCTTTTTCTCCACACACACACACACAGACACACACACACACACATGCACACACACATAGCGGAGAGCAAGAATTTAGTAATCTTCCACTAACATGCTGACATTCATGCACTGAAAATACGCTAATGGCCAGCTGTATAAAAGATATCCACCGAGTTATTTTCCTAGTTGTACATAGAAACAGGGAAATCATGTACACTTGTAGCTGGCCCCTTGTTATTAATGGAATGTGTTTGGGAAGTAGCTGTCTGTCTTCAGTTTGTAAAACTAATGGATGTCATAACTCCTGCTACCTCATAGGGTACTAACATGACAAGAGCAAAGAGAGGAATGAATCTGGGGCTCGGGTCAGACTCCAGTAGGGAAGAGGGAGGGCACAGAGGACAATGAGAGGGAGACTGGATGCACTTGAGAGGCAGGAAGATGAGAGAATCACCAGACGAGAGTGGGGCTGGAGTAGGCAGCTGCTTCCAGGTAGCCCTCTGAGGTCCAGCCGCCAGGGGCTGGAGAGGCGAGGTGAGAGGAATCAGGAAGAACATACCAGAAGGTAACTTGTGAACAGCGTCTGTTTCTGCAGAGACGAGCAAGCACATGTGCTTTCACTGTGCAGCACAGACACAGGCACTCAGAGTCCAGCTGCCAGAACTGGTGTCTCTGAGAGCCAGAGTAATGATCCCTCATTGGTGCTATGAACAGCTGGGCCAGTCATCCTTCAGCGAGAGAGTAGGTGTCATACGTGTGACATTTCTGGCCTCTTTGAGTAGCGGAAATGAGAATCTGGGCCACTCTTGAATTACTAATCAGTTCAGTTCACTCGCTCAGTTGTGTCCAACTCTTTGTCACCCCATGGACTGCAGCATGCCAGGCTTCCCTATCCATCACCAACTCCCGGAGCTTGCTCAAACTCATGTCCAGCGAGTCGGTGATGCCGTCCAACCATCATATCCTCTGCTGTCCCCTGTCCCCTTCTCCTCAGGCCTTCAATCTTTTCCAGCATCAAGGAAATTACTGATAGGACCCTTCATTTTTAGGTAGTTTGTTTCATTTTTCGTCAAAGAGATTCTGGGCTGGGAAGGTTTGAAGGAGGTCAGTGCTATAGAAAGAAATAAGCTCCCACCACAGGGTGGTCCTTTATTAATAAAATATGATTAAAAAATAACTTTACTTCATGGAGGTAGGAGCTCCATGATCTGTTCCAGACTTTATGGTCTGCAATGGTTGTTTAAGAACAGCTTCTACCTTGGAGCAATTCCCTAGGGAAAAGAGAGGCATGTGGGAAGTGCCCCGTGTACTGCCCTAATGCACTCAAGACAGACACACACACACACACCTCCTACAGAAACACAACTTAAAGTCAAAGGAAATCTAAACACATGAGAGGCAACCATTCAAGTAATTTAAAGAGGATGTTTTTAAAAGTTCTCGAAGAAAGTTTTTCATGTTAAGAAATTCACAGACACTATACTCTTAGAATGAGGCAAAAGATCTTGCCTAGACAGCCGCTCACCAGGAACAGGAGTGAAGGGGTTAACTATATCTTTCCTCCTTTCCTCTCAGAGTGGCCTCTCAGAGTCTTTCTTCCACAGCTGAGGCATCACCCTCCTCCCCATTCCTCTCCCCGAATGGTACTGAACATGTTTCACTTAAATGATATTGCTTTGCATTTTCCTGGGATTACTGCTTTTTTAACAGATTTTCCTGAGTAACCTTCTTGTGAAATGCTTCTCCCTTTTCCATCTCCTTTTGCAGAAATTACAGACTACTCTTCCTTCTTTCTTCTGCTCTCTACCATCCAGTATTTTCCTTGTCTCTCCTTCCATATCATGTCTTAGCTAAAGTCTGTAGTTCCCACTGTGGAATGTGTGTTGGGCTGGGCGGGGGAGCGGGTGGAGGGATGTATGGACTGTTATAGAAAGCCATCATTTACCCCTTCTCATAGTCTTCCAGTGCAGCGCCCTGTCCATCACAAGAATGTTTATGGCCTTTGCTGAGACAATTCTCTGAACTATTCTTTGGTCTCACTCCAGGCCTGTGACACAGCTTGGGCTGCTACATTCTCTTGTCTACCTTATAATGGTGCCCATATAGTTTCCATTCCAACACCTTCCCCCTACCTAACACTATTTGAATATTTATTACAAGCAAGTCATAGAGTCAAGAGCCATGAGGCCTCCAAAGATAAGAAGGGCAGTCCCAAAGGGAGATAAGATTTGCATTCTAAAATATTAATGCAAGATGGAGAGTGAACAGTATTCTGAAAGTGGCAGAGCTGAAATACTCTACTTCTAAGGTAACATCCTATGAGCAAGGTCCCAGTGTTTAATCACTCTTAAATGCTCAATTGATTCGGTGATTGAACTAAACTTCCTGTGCCTGAAATAGAAATCCACTTATCTCTATTAGGGCCACAGGTATTAAGTCATCCTCAGTCTCGTCTTTTCTAGGCTAGATGCCAATGCCTATTTTCCTTCCTTTTAATATCAGCCTGAAATTTAACAACTCTTCAAATGGGAAACCAAAATTGGACATAATAAAGGCTTGACCAAGGCTGAATGTGGCTGGCTGAAGTCCCAGCACTGCCTGCCACGTTCCTGTTAACACATCCTAACACTGTTTTCACGTTGATAATAGCATCTCTTATAGAGATCATTCATTAATTTTTGTGCTAAATCCAGGGTGGCTTTTTTTCCCTTCAGATTTGTTGTTTAATCAACCTATCTCCAGCGTTTATATGTTAAGCTATTTTTGTTGTTATTAATCACCCTCATACAAAGACCTTCACTCTATTTCCAGAGGCTCATTCTTCAGTTCTTTCAGGTTACTCTCTATAGTATTTTTCTTGCTCTCCTGCTTGAAGCACATAATATGACTTCAAAAAAGGAGGACACGATCTTTCAGAGAGCATATATATACCTACATGTCAATGTCTGGGAATTCTAATGATCTATTTGAAGCAACATAGAGTTCAAGGTCCTGGACTGCACTCCCAGTGTATTTACATATTTCGACCTCCCGTTATTAGGCTGTGAGCTCCTTGAGGAGGACTGTGTCGTGCCCATCTTTGAGCCCCCTCCTCTCACCCCAGTTAGTGCAATGTCTGGCATAGAGCAGCCCTTCTGTAATATGTGTGGCATCAGTAAATTAGGGCATATAGCTTCATAAAGAGCAAATAATGGCCTTGACCAAGCTAATTTGTTTTCTTCTGTCATTGAGTTGAAATGAGAGGATAACTGATGTGACTGGTGGCCCAGCCTCAAGGCCAGTTATGCCCACCACTGGAGCTGAGATGCATCCAGGCACGTGTGGCTGTGTGGTGAAGGGGGTCTAGGGAGCCGATCCACATGGAGGTTTGGCACATTGTCTGCTATCCCATGCCTTGGAATCGGCCCCTGAGCCAAGACCCATTGCCATACGTTTGTGTCCTGAGGACCAAGGTGGACTTCAGGGAAGCGGAAGGTGTTTCCTGAGTCAAAAAAGGAAAACCACTCAGGAAAACCACAAGATGTCTAGGCTGAGTTTTGGTGGCCTGGTGACAAAGGAGGGCAGAGGAAAGCCCTCCCCCCACCCAACACACACACTTCTATAACCACAGCCGTTTTGGAATTCTGGAAGAGTGAAGGAAACGCAGGACCACTTCGGAAACTTGAAAGTTTGTAGTAAGGGCAGGAGACAGCATCTTTGATGTGGAAATGGAGGGTCTCAAGTAAGCCCCAGGGCAGTGGTGGAGGATGGGGCAGGGCCTCGCTGGGGCAGGGAATCAGTGGTAGGAGCCACAGAAGTTTGCCCATGGTGGCTGAATGCGCCATTTGTTAGATTTTGTGAATCAGACTTCTAGAAACAGAAGGACTCCTTTTTTAAAAAAGTTATTGGTGGAGTTAGTCTTGCATCAGCAGGGATCATTAAGAATTGCACCACTAGTAATGTCATTTTGTTGACATCCATAGGCAGATCTGATGATATATGGGTGCCGGTTATAAGGTTTTTGTACATTTTTAAAATTACATTTTATTCTAAAATCTTAGACAAACTAAAAGGAGTAAGAAACTATAATGAACATCTGTGTGCTCACCATTCAGCTAAAGAAAGAAGACTTTCAGAGTCACTTAGTGCTCCGTGAGTTCTCCCAGGATGACCTTCTCCCTTTCTTCCTTTCAGGAGGTAGTGTTTCTCCTGAATCTGTCTAATCTGCTTTCTTGAGATCTAATCCGGTGAACTATTCTTCCCCTCTTCTCCTCCCGGCTGGCCCAGTGGGCTCACCATCAATGCCACCCTAGTATGTATTTGGTTATTGAATAAAACAGGATGGGTGCATGGGAGTGAGACATCATTTCACTCTGCCTTGATGCTTCTGTATTTTCACGGTGAAATGCAGGTCCTCTGCTCAAGACCCCACCGTTCAGTTAAAAGGAGGGCATTCTCTCCTTCTCAAGACCAAACGTTGAACCCCAGCATTACCTTGCTAATTCATCCCCTTAGGAAATTGTGACCTCCAGCTGTACCCACCGGCAATCTAGCGCACGAACATCCTCCGTGCAATGTACCCTAACATGGATCATAAAGCAGACTTTTGTTCAGGGAAAAGATTATTGGCATTTGTCACCATTTTCCCGATATCTCCTGAAGTGTTCTGCCTTTACCCAAGGAGGCTATTCTTTCTCCTTTTCCCTAAAACGGCCTTTTAAATTTCCTTTGCTTCTCTGAATTCTAGTGATTCTTTAAGAACCAGTGTCTGGCTCCACATGTATAAAGTCTGCCTCGTTCCGTTCCGTCGCTCGTGTCCAACTCTTTGGGACCCCGTGGACTGTAGCCTACCAGGCTTCTCCGTCCATGGGATTCTCCAGGCAAGAATACTGGAGTGGGTTACCGTTTCCTTCTCCAGGGGATCTTCCCGACCCAGGGATCGAACCCGGGTCTCCTGCATTGGAGGCAGACGCTTTAACCTCTGAGCCACCAGGGAAGCCCTAGTTTTGACTTTATTTCTTTGTAATTTATCATCTTAGGAGGAGCGATGAGAAAGTTCGAGCCCACTCTTGCTTGCATGCATGTGAGAAATAGTTGTGTTATGTGTGACTCAGCCCTTCCAACTAACTTGCTGTGAGGTTCCATTTCTTTTTAAATTCTTTTGCGACAATTATTTAGGTCTAGTCTCTAAGCTCTTTTTAAAATCTGAGGGCTTTAGCTAGCTGGACTACTTTCTTTTGCTGGAAAAAAAAGTTATTATCTTAAAAAGATTGTGCCTCCAACTCCCCTCCACGCTCCAGCTTGAAACACATTTTTAAAACGGTAAGACAGTGCTTGAAAATAGTAGGGTTCAACATCAGTTTCTTGAATGAATGGTTGCTAGTGCACATTTATAAACCCCTGGTTCTGGTCTCAGAAAATAATAATATATACCTTATATAATTCTAGGGAAGAAATGTGTACGTGAAAGATATGGTCTCTGCCTGTAGGAAACTGGATTTGGCCCTTGGCGATAACTTTATAGATTTCTTGTATATAGATACAATTAAACTGTGAAAGAAATTAAGAAACTATTGTGGGGTCTCAGAATATAACTCTGGTGCAGGGAAAACGTCACATCTTCAAAGGAAGCATGGTAGTTCATAAGCCATGGAATTCACAGTGTATATCACTCTTGTTTAAACTATCTAAATATTTCCACGCCATAAATTTATTTTCTACTGGCCACTTTATGCATCTGGATATAAAATTTATACATGGCTTTCAGAGCTGGAATCAAATCCAGATTTTTTCCCAGAGATACAATGTAAGGTCTGAGAAAAACTTGATTTCTTTATTAGGTGGTCAGACCTGGATTAAAATATATATTTGTTCCTATTGCTAGAGAAATAATCCTTTGTGTGTTTTGGATACTTTGGAGGTAGTGTTTACTGTTTATATTACATAAATGACACTTTTTAAGGTACTGTCCTATTTTGTAATTAACAGATCACATGAATTAGTATTATAGAAGTATCTATTTCTATAGATAGAAATAGATGAATGGATACGGGGAGTCTTATTTAGTCACTGTTCACGTGTATATACCTCTTCTCACCTGTTTTCTGGCAGGGATGTTTCCTAACGCCTCTTTGGCATCTGATACAGCCTAAAATAGTGTCAGACATATGGCAGACGCTGAAATAATTCTCATCATTTGCTGTCTGGGTTAAAGGGGGAGAGCAGTGGACTAGAGATGCTGCATGAAGAAGGCCAGTTGGCCGGTCCCACCAGATACTCCAACGGAGTGGTCTTTTTCAGAGTATTTCTCATGGTTCAAGTTCTAGATGCTCTGCTGCCCCAGCCACTGAATCTTGGGAGTTCTCAGGACGGACAGGTCTCAAAGAGACTGGCTGACTCACAGACTCACGAGAAACTGATGTGTACATCAGAATGCCCAGTTAAGGCCAGTTAATTAAGATAGAATGGATGATCTCCCTCTTCAGTGCCTGGGGAGCTCCTAATTCCCAACCAGGATGCCCCCAGTTCCCACACCAGAGTGTCAGGAAGTCTCATTCACCAGAGACTGCTTCATGACATGGAGTCAGAGCAAAGGGAAGGGAAAGGGCACCATAAAGAAGATTTCACCCAGACTAAGGGGAGGTGTGAGGAAACATCTCCCTCCGTGGAGAAAATATCTATCACATCCCAAGACTGAACAAATCCTGAGAGTCAAGGTCTATCTCATCTGGATATTCCTAGATACCCAGTGCCAACCCTGGACCCGGCACCCACGCAGACCTCTTCTACTGACCCATTGTTTTTTCAGACTTACTGATACCATCAGGAATGTGGACTGAATGTTTGTATCTCCTAAAATTCATATGCTGAAATCCTAACCCTGGATGTGATGGTACTAGGGGATGGGGCCTTTGAAGGATAATTAGGTCATGAAGGTGGTGTCCTCATGAGTGGGATTAGTGTCTTTATTAGAATAGACATGAGAAGGCTTGCTTTTTGTCTCTCTCCTCTGTGTAAAGATGCAACAAGGAGCCAACCAACTGCAAATCAGGAAGAGGGCTCTCATCAGCCACCAGATCTGCCAGGAGCTTGATCTTAGACTTCCCAGCTTCCAGTACTACATGAAATAAACTTTTTCTATTTAAGCCACGCAGTCTCTGGCATTCTGCTACAGCAGTCCAGACTGACTAATAGAGTAGATTACAGTTAGATTCCATTCGCTTACATCTGGGAGACCTAATGTAATTTGACATGTGTTGAATTTGTTAGAAATATTCTTTTGTATAATTTTTGAGTGTCTTTATGATATGCCTTGAGACAAGAGATTAGAAGTAGACTAGGAGGAAGCTCTTCAGCTTTAGGACACTATTTTACTTTGAAAATTATTGAGCAATGAAATAAAACTATTGTTAAGACCAAGGCAAGAAAAACAAATAGAGCTCCTTTTTGTTCATTAGTTTATAGAACAGAACAGGGAAGGGGTTTTAGTGCAAACATTTAATTAAAAAAAATCATATTCATTTTTCTTATTTAGAAGTCAAAAGCCATCTGGAAAGCTTTTTAATTTTAAGACCTCGTGAAGACAACAAAGAAAATAAAATGGATGATACTTATATAAAAAGTAGCATTCGGTCAAGTCAAATCTGAAAGCCAGTGACCTGAAATATGCATTCAGTTTTCTAAACTATGTTTCAAAGTAGCGAAAGCTGATGTAATCTGAGATTCCCATAGGTATTTTAGAATTCAGTGTCTTTCTGGGATAATTTCAAGTTATCTTTCCTTTTGACTCTTTCTCAGTGAATCTAAGAATTAAAAATTAAATTAAAAATTAAAAGATACAATTCTGAGACTATTCTATAGTGCTTACAAGCCTATCTGTTCTGGGTGTTCCAGTTCATTAACTTCATTTTTATTATAAATTTTAGGGTAACAAATCAACCAAAGGTTATACTTTTATAATTAAGAAACCTAGTGCCTACTGTGTTGCATCATAGTCAATGTTTACCGAATTAATCTGAATCTTAGAGTTTTGATTCATAACTATTTATAAATAGTTTACTTATAAATAAACATTTATTTATAAATGTTTCTCCTCTTTCTTCCAAACAATACTTTTTGAGGTGTATAAACTATTAATAAAAACAAAAAGTTTTCCATTTCACTGAAAATAAAGTTAACTGTCCATATCGTCCATATCTTGGTTTAAAAGTCTTGGGTTTTCTAACATCTTTCTCTGTTCCTTTTTTTCCCCTTGGTTCCTCACAACATCCCAATGCTAGAAAACAGTGCACTGTTTAGAGTCTAAACTTTAGACCTAACTTGCGTGTTAAACACTCTTGTTTCAGAGTGTTAGTAAATACTCGTCTGAGGTTGACCCTCACCCTCATCTACTTCTGCCCAGCCTCCTGGATTAGCTGAAGAAGTTTACTCCTTCAGACCACAAACTTGGTCTTTCGTTAGAGAAATTTTTGATTATATAGTTTGTTCACTGTTGGACTCTTTGGAGCTTGGTATGAACCCTGTAATTCAATGATTATCTGGTCTCACAATGCACATATTAATTTCAAATAACACTTAAGAGCTTGAGTACTACAGCAAATAGGCCAGCTAAAGGGAATCTGTTGCTGCTGCTAAGTCCCTTCAGTTGTGTCCGACTCTTTGCGACCCCTTGGACTGTAGCCTGCCAGGCTCCTTTGTCCATGGGATTCTCCAGGCAAGAATATTGGAACGGGTTGTCATTTTCCCCTTCCAGGGGATCTTCTGACCTAGGGATCAAACCCGGGTCTCCTGCATTGTAGGCAGATTCTTTACCGCTGAGCCACCAGGGAAGCTCAAAGGGAATCTACTCTTAACATATTAATATCATTTGCCTTCATGAGGTAACTAAATAAACATAATGGTAAAAAATTACATGGAACAGAAGTCCACTATCCTTAATAATCAGAGAAATACAGGAGGTGAGTTTCTTCATATCTCTAGAGACAAATACAGGAAGTCAAAATTCCAGTGCTTCATCAGGAGAGTGTTGGAACCTCAAGCACTATATGGATGGTGCTGGTACTCAGGGAATACCGGAGAGGCCACCAATGTTTCTGCCTCCCCCTGAAAGTTTATTGTTTTTAAAGACCATTAAGAAAAAAAAGTCTTTATTGAATTTATTAAATATTACTTCTGTTTTATGCTTTGGTTTTTTTTTTTTTTTTTTGGCCTCAAGGCATGTTGGATCATATCTCTCTGACTAGGGATTGAACCCGCACCCCTTGCTTTGGAAGGTGAAGTCTTAACTACTGGACGACCAGGGAAGTCCCTAAATAGCTTATTGAAGTAAGCAAAGTTCTGCCTTGGTACACAGATATAAATTGAAGTAGCTGTTTTTTCATTCATTTCTTCAGCATTGAGTATGAGTCTTTGGGGAAATAAAAGTAAGATGTAGTTTTGGATTTAGAGTTGCTTTCAGTTTGGTGGGGAAAACCGACATGTGAACAAATAAGAAATAAAATGGATGATAATAATTATTGTATCAGAAAAGTGCTACGGGAAACCCAAGGTTGGAAATCAGTCACTTCGATTAGGGACTCTTCCAGAGGATGACTGTTGAGATGGGGCTTCAAGGTAAGACTTCACCATTTATAAGAGTTTCAGGAGGGAAGGACAGTGCTGTGGAGCAGCACAAAATCCCTCTAAGCCTGAGGGCTTTTGCTCACTTAGATGCAAAATCAGACAGGTAAGTGACTAACAGCAGGATTTAATTCTGAATGGGATAAAGTCATTGTTTTAAAATATTTTGAATTTTCTCTTCAATTCACCACTAGGAAATGGAAGATAAAATGATCTTTTAATCTGCATTTGAGGTCCTAAGGTCTCTCCAGGGGTGACAGCCTCTGGGGAGAGTGGGAGGTAACATTTTACAGCGTTTTCTTTGAGTCAGATTTTTGAAAGACTTGAATGCCTGAGGGCCAGTTAGACAGCATAACACAGCAGAATGTGAAGTGTGAACATTCTTCTGGAACACATTATATGACCAGAAGGTCTGAAACACAGTATATAACCAGAAGGAAACTTGCCACAACACATAGAGTTAAATGGAAGTGAATTTGACTTAAACGAATCATGTAAGTGTCTCTACCTGATAAGCATTTGTCATGTACAGCCCCTTACACTTTCGGTGGTATTTGTCCATAAGTCTTTTCATTTTTTCAGCTACCCTGAGAAGTGTTAATTCTATACTGTTGAAGAAGCCCAGATCTGCTCAACTTTTATACAGTGTCCTTTTTCTTTAATCATTGATCTAAAAGGTATTTCTTTCATGGAGTTGAGGCAGCTGGAGGGGTGAGGCGCAGCGCAATGCAGAGAGAAGAGCGCCTGCTGCTGCTGCTGCTAAGTCGCTTCAGTCGTGTCCGACTCTGTGCAACCCCACAGATGGAAGCCCACCAGCTCCCCTGTCCCTGGGATTCTCCAGGCAAGAACAGTGGTAAAGTAAATGACAGCGCTTCCAGATTGAACGCTGCCACTGACTGTATGCTCTAGGACGTGCTGCTTTACAAGTCTGAGTTCAATGATTTGAATTTCTAAACTCTTTCCTGAGAACTCAGGGAAAAGAGTCTTAATTTCTGATCACACAACCCAACATGATACCAGGATGTTTCCTAGCAGTAATTCTCACTTCAGTCAGCATTCTTACAGAAAACTAACTCCTTTCTGAAGGGCATGTCTCCCCAGTTCGTGATACCGTTGCTCTGATAAATGTTTCAATGGGATAGAACTTATATTCATGTGCCTCTGGTATAAGGCACTTAAAAATGAAAGGATTAGGATTTTCCATCCTGCCTCAGCCTTGAGTTTTATAAAAGCTTCATTCTGTTCAGTTCATAAACCATGGAGCTTCCGTAGCAATGATATTCCCTGGGCAGCCAGGATATACTCTGAGGGTGCTGGCTCAGAAAACATACATATAGTAGGAATGTTTTGCTTTCATGGTTAGTTAGGTGGGAAGAGTTAAAGGCTCTTAAAAGGGGAGTATCAGCAAGGAAGGGCATCAGATATCAACTCCTTATATAGCACAACTTTTGTCCAAGTCCCCTTAAACAGTAATTTTTCATCCTCTTCATCAAGGAAGGAGAAATGGTGAGGGAATATTAGATCTCCAAAATGGGCCCCTACTAAAAAAAAAATTATATTTACACAACAGTTTTGATTAGAGAAACAGAAGGACTCGTCAAGGAAAGAGTGGGCAGAGGCATACAGCTACTATGGCTGCCAACAGTGCCTTGGGAAAGATGCAGTGTAATTACAGCTGCTGAGGCTCCTTGTCTTGGAATCTGCATGATAACCCATCATCTCATCATGTTTGTCTGTTTGTTCACTTCCTGCTCAATAATTTTCCATATTAGTCTCTTGATTTCTCCAGAAAGTCCTGCCAACAGTGCAAAGCTTTCTGTGGGAATGAAAAATGGATTGACTGCTATTATACTGAATGAGTACAGTAGAGTTACTAGCTCCAAAGATAAAGGACTGTTTCAATGACCTAGTTGCTGGGCCCAGCTCTGGAAGTTATCTAGTTTTCATTTGGAGAGCCCCTCATTATGCAGAATTCCCATGGTCAGTAAAACCCAGACTACTTAAGAAACTAAAAAGCACATATTGAGCAATTTTCTGGAATCTACCAGTTGGATCCCTAAATGGTATAAGAAGATGGAAGCCAATGAAGATATGACATGGAATAGACCATGTCACTCACAATGGAAAATATGAACATCAGAAGAATTTCCTATTCTAAACAATGTGCAGTTTAAAATACACTCTCTGGAGACTCTCCTGAATGTACAGGCTTATGCTGCTATTTATAGAGGCTGATGTGTATTTTACCAAGATTTTTATTCCAACAAAGGAACTGTATGTGATGTAGGGGGTTATTAAAATGGAAAATACACACTCACATTTTAATTTATTTAGTTGGTAATAATCTCAGATGTAATGTCAAATTTTACTAATCTAGAGTAATTGAAAGGACTCCTGTATTGCAGGCAGATTCTTTACCATCTGACTCACTAGGGAAGCCCAACTGAAAGGAAGGCCCATACAAATTATGCAATATTTTGAAAGAAATTCTGTTTTGAAAATATGTTCAAGAATGTCTGGTGACTTCAACCAGACTAACAAAACATTAGAAACTTGTTTAAAATTTGCATACATAAAAATGAATTATAATTAGCAAATTAAGCCTTTAAATGAGGGTGAATTCTTCCAAAATTCTTTAAAAAGTTGTGTTCTCAAGTGCTTAATAACTAAGCCGTGGAATGCAGCTTGCATATTTAAAATATTAATCAAATCCTTTATTTACAAATAGTTCAAATTTATACTTTTCCACAGTCTCATAAAGATTTTAAAATGGAAGAATCTGAATATTAATGAAGATTTATGAGACTGAAAACTGATTTTCCGACTCCTGACGAACATTACTTATTATATAGCAAACTCATGAAAAGAACTGGTTTTATTTATAAGGTATGCACATTCTTCTTCTTTAACTTCATTCACAGATGGATGAGAATCCATTTATATAGCCACTGTTCATTCCAACATGCTCATGTTTCACATCCAGTGGTACGTTCTTATAAAAATGTTAAGAACTTTTGGGCTAATAAAGGTCAAGAATTTCCCTAGAAGACTTCAAAGCAATTGAGATAGATTTCCCTTGAATAAGAATTTGGAATAGTCTGTAATCATTCCTGTCCACCATTCCCACCTGGTCAAATGATGGCTGCAATGCAGATCTCTTATACTTGGCTGGTCAGTCAGAAAACCAGTGAGCGAAATAGATGTATTCAGAATACATATTTGATAGCCTTCATTACACTTTATTTGATTTTGATGAGTATTCTCTGTTTGTAGAGAATTCTTTATTTGTAATACTTCTCCAAAGTTCCCAGCTATAGACACAGAAGGACTTCTTTGGTACTCTATGTTTAGAAAGACAAATTTGTTGCCCTCTCAGAGAACGGTGGGCTTCTCATGAACACCTTCACTTGAGTCTGGAAATAATCTTTGGAAAACTTTGGATCACAGGGTCCTAGAAAAACTATCACCTAAGTTCATGTTATCTTATTTAGAATTTTATTTTTCAAGTTTCTAGTTACCTCTGTGGGTGGCGGGGGGCAGCAAGGGAGTGGGGTTGGAGAGGGAGTTTCAGTGGTACTAGAAATGTTCTAGGTCTTAAGATGAATGACAAGTTTATAGTGTATGCATTACAATGATTTATAACCTTTATATTGTTGTTGTCTAGTTGCCCAGTTGTGTCTGACTCTTTTGCAAACCCATGGATTGGGATTACCCAGGCAAGAATATTGGAGTGGGTTGCCATTTCCTTTCTCCAGGAGATCTTCCAAACCCAGGGATCAAACTTTGTCTCCTGCAATCTCCTGAGTCACCGGGGAAGCCCTATAATCTCTATATACATTACATAATATTATTTTGTATGTATTGGCTTTTCATAACTAAAATGAATAAAATCACTAATTTAGAATAAAGTGATTAAAAGTTATTTTGTCAAAACTAGGCACATAACTTCTTTAGTTACTTCTTTGGCTGTATTGAAACCACAATTATGTAATATGAAAAAAACACCATAATTCAACTAGGCAAAAAACAAAGCAAAACAAAACAAAAAAAACTATTTAGAATATGTGTTTAACTAATACATAAATTATCAAGATAAAAAATCTTGATACGTTAGATACCAGACTACCCTATATTTTTATCTTGGTTTCAAACTAGTATGGAAGAAAAAAAGACTTTAAAATAAGGAGGTAGATCTTCTTTTCATCATGGAGAATTCATATCCATAACTCTCCCATCACTTTCAAAGTGACTGATAGAACAGATTTGAGATAGAGTAGATTGGAAACAAGATTGTCTGAAGACGTGGGGTCTGTGCACATGCTCAGTGATTCAGAAACCCCAGAATGTAGCTGGAGAGGGGTCAAGTTTCTTGGGAGATGACTTAGGAGAGGGCTTTCCCAATAGCTCCTTCCTTACTCTGTCTTCTAGCCAGCTGAAAACTCGCACCGACAGGTAACATTTACCATGCACTAATCATGGGGCTTCCCTGGTGGCTCAGATGGTAAAGAATCTGCCTGCAATGCAGGCAGGTTTGATCTCTGGGTCTGGAAGGTTCCCAAGAGAAAGGCATGGCAACCCACTCCGGTATGCTTGCCTGGAGAATTCCATGGTCAGAGGAGCCCGGTGGGCTTTAGTGCATGGGGTTGCAAAGAGCAGGACATGACTGAGCAACTAACACTGTTACTTTCACTTTTCAATCATATCTAGGTATCATATATTCATATCATATATAGCATATATATTCTACTGTCATCCACCTATCCATTTGTCTATCATCGGTCATCTATCTACCTAATGCTTTGTAATCTATATGAAACCCCATGAGGAGGAACTGCTATGAGGCCATTTTTCTGATGAGAAAATGGACTCAGAGAGACTAAGTAGAATCATCTTTCCTAACCCAGCCAGGACTTGCACCAACTCTGCATGATTCTGCTTTCTGGGAGACAGCCTCATGTCTGTGTCCCACTCAAATCTGCCCATTCTCCCAAAAGATTGTCATGATAAAGGTGAAACACGAGATCGTCTTTAATCATATCAGTTCTTAACCTCTTTCATTTATAGAGAGAAAAATCCTTTGATGAGTTTGAATTGCTCAAATGAAACTGGTAAAGATAGAGAAATCCTACATAATAACTCAGTATCATAATTAAGCTTGGTATAAAGAAATCTTGCCAAGACAACATATGTCAAATAAAATACTTCCAAAACTGATGGCAACGGGGTTCTCTGGAAAATCCCACAGTTTTCTTTTCCTTCTTGACTAAGAAGGCAAAGTTTGATTCCTAGTTGCTAACAATTAACTTTTCATTGTGCCCTATCTACTTATCTTTCTTTTTCATTTTACTCACTGTGAAGTAATCTTACAGTCTCCTCTTATTTTGTAATATTATCCAAAAACTGTTTTTAAATTTAAAAAACATCTTATACTATAGTATACACTATTTTCCCTAAAGCATGCTCTAGTTTCCTAATCAATAGTCATGGCATCTTTATAGACAATTCTATTTATTCAGGAGCCTGCACTGTGCCAGCCGGCTCTGCCCCAGTTTAGCTGGGTGATCTGGAGGAAGTCCGCGTTCCTCGAGATAAGTTTCTTCTTATGTAAAATGAACTTTTAAAATTCATTAGATCAGGGATTCTTGGCCCCATGTTTAAGGACCCCCACGAGGTCTGTGGATGGAGGACCATGACGCCACTGAAAGTAAGTGCCAAGTTTTGTGGGTGAATATATAAATTTTTCTTGGAGGTGTGTCTATAGCTTTCATCAGAGACTCAAAGTAGTGTGATCCGAAAATGAAAAAGTAACATTCCACTGAAGCAGATTATCTATAAAGTTAGTGACAGCCTTAACATTTCATGAGTGATGATGTGACTAAGTCCCATCCTAATGGTGAACACAATCTTATTGAGAAAAATCCAGAGAAAAGTCAAGAAGATTTATGCCAACAACCTCCTTTGGCTAGGAGGGAGGAAATTTGATCTTCTCTGTCTCTATTTTTCTGTGAAATGGGAATAAATGGGAGATTCTTTTTGAGGGCAAAGAAAACAATGATTTTGTCTACACATGTAAGTAATTTACCTGAATAAGCATAAAGGGCAGTTCAGTTAAGCCCAATAGCCTCATTTTCTCTGTTGCCACATAACTTCTTTGAATGATTCCCCTCCTCATCTTAGGGAGTTATTCTGGCATTGTAGAGATGATGGATCTTCAGCCAAGACAGCCAGTTGAAACATGAAAAACTCCATTGATCAATTTATTACAGGGAAAAGGTTCTGAGACTTGGGGCAGGCAGAACCAGATTGTGGTCCATAGCCATGTGAATTTGGACATATAACTTAACCTCTCAGATAATGATATCCAGGTCTGCCGTAAACTGAATGGGTCTCCCCACTAGATTCATATGTGGAAACCTAATCCCCAATGTGATGGTATTTAGATTTGGGGGCTTTGAGAGGTGATTAGGTCACGAAGGTGGAACCCTCATGAATGGGGTAAGTGCCCTTTTTAAAACAAGACCTCAGAGAGTTCCCTCACCCCTCTGCCAGGAGAGGACACAGTAAGAAGACAGCTGTCTATGAACCAGGAGTGGACCCTCACCACACAGTGATTCTGCTGTTGACTTTATCTTGGACATTTTAGCCTCTGGAACTGTGAGAAATAAAGTTCTATTGTTTATAAAGCACTCAATCTATGGTATTCTGTTATAACAGAGTGAACAAACTAAGATAATGTCATACAGTTGTTTTGATAATTAAATGATATAAGGTGTATAGGGGCGTTCCCGGTGGTGCTAGACGTAAAGAATCTGCCTGCCAATGCAGGAGACGCAAGAGATGCAGTTTTGATCCCTGGGTGTGGAAGATCCTTGGGTAGGAAATGGCAACCCACTCCGGTATTCTTGCCTAGAAAATTCCATGGGCAGAGGAACCTGGTGGGCTACAGTCCATGGGGCTGCAAAGAGTCATGCATGACTGAGTGACTGAGCATACACACACACACACACACACACACACAGTGTATAAAGTGCATCACCTAGCCTGGCACGTGGCTGATGCTAAACAAATGATGGTTCCTTTTCCTTTTTAACACTGGATGAAAAATCTGGTTATCCTTTTTTCAACTTGAGAACTATTTTTGCTGAATTGAACTCTTCAGGTAACATTCTGAGTTAAGTTTTATGTGCTATATTTAAGATAAAGACATAATGAATGAATGGATTAATTTCATAACTAAAATATGTGATTTTTAAATACTCATAAAGCAATTATATTTGTGCAGTAGACTTATTTATGGTCAGAAGTTTTCATTCTTTCCCAACTTCAGTAGAAAGTATTCAGCAAGTATCTTAGCAAGGGTCTTAGCAAGTGTACAGATCAATATAGGAAAGAAGGATGAAACAAATCATGACTGACCTGATAGACAAGTGAAAATTCAAACCCAGTAAAATATTATTTTGTACCAAAAGCTTACCAAAACATTAATATAACTTTAATAATAACATCTAACATTTATTGAGCATATACTCTATGCCAGCCATTGTGATAATTTCCCTGCATGGGTTAACTAGCTTACTGTTTACAATGATCCTGTGAGGTAGAATAATTATCCCCATTTTTATACATAAAGAAATTGAAGCATGAGATATTTAAGTTATTTGTCATGAGGTTACCCAACCAGTAGTTGTCAAAGTCAGGATTGGAACTCAAGTCTGTCAGACTTCATCATTCACACACTTAACCACTGCATTGTCCTGTCTCTCCTCAGGTGAGTGAAGGCTGATACATTATAAGTCACATATATAAATTGTTTAGAAAATTTCAGTACTAATTTATTTATTTTTCTTTTATTTTCAGTGCTATTTTAAACTATATTGACTCATGTACGTGCCACAGTTTTTTCAAGCTAAGAATGAAGTTATGGGTCAGCATGTGAAGTCCTTAAGAATCTGGATTTTTCATTGCTACTGAACAAGTGTCACCTCGGGCAGATCCTGAATTCTTGATCTACTGATCATCATAAATAGGATACTTTTAGGACCAGAGGAATTGTTAGGTTAGTGGAAATTGGTCCAACTATGCCATCTTCATTGTTTATAATTTGATCATCTATATATCAATAGAGGCAATAAACGATGTCTATTTATGGTGCATGAGAAAGAGAGCAAGAATATGAATATGTGTATATATTTTGATTTTTCATGTGACTGGACACAAATAAATAATTAAAGATCCTTTAAGTGAAAATTACCTCCTTCTCTCAGTGCCCCTACATTCAAGTTAGGCTGACCCTATACAACATCAAATAAATATAAGAACCTTACAGAAATATTTAAAAATCTCTTTCAAATGAATTACTTGAAAAAAATCTTTTTACTTAAAAGTAAAAATGCAGATACAAATCTTAACGATTTTTTGCTCCTCTGGAGTGATGAATTTGCTGAGAGAACTGAAGGGAAATTTTCAGCAAATTTAACTCCTCCAAAAATTTAAATAGTTTCAAAGGAATATTTTATTTAACTTCCTAATTGAAAATAATTTTCTGATTACAGAGTAACAAAAAACTGCTTTGATTTGAAATTTCAATGTCACAGCGCTAAGCTACTGTAAACAAAAGTGTTTTTGTATAATCATTGATTGGTCACATCATTAAATCATGTGAAAAGGTTTCAGTGATACAGTTCTGGGAGGCCACTACTTAGCCTCAATGAACTTTAAAAAACTGTTTTTTTTTTTAGTGAAATAAAAATATTTACTTTCAAATGTCTAATCATCAGTATATTTCAGAGGCCTACACAAATGTATGAACGATGACAACAGCATGAGTGTTTTCACTCCCTTTATTTACATATATGAGCCTCTGAATCTGATAACAACTGTACAATAGCAGCCTTTCTTCTGATCAGAAAGAGAAACTCACATTCGGGTATGGAAAGCAGGAGCTGGGAATGCAATGAGTGCATGTCTTGGAAAGCGAGAGAGCTGCTTTTGAAAGCAAGCTAAATGCAGGGAAAAGTATGTCTCACTGAAGCTCTCTTCATGGATAAACCATCACTGCAGGTTTCTCAGCAGATACATCAAAGCTCAAAACCCTTTTGTCCAAATGTAATATAAGATCTCAGTTTAATTGAGTCCATTTAAATTAAATTGAGTCCAGTCCATCCTAAAGGAAATCAGTCCTGTATATTCATTGGAAGGACTGATGACGAAGCTAAAGCTCCAATACTTTGTCCACCTGATGCGAAGAGCTGACTCATCTGAAAAGACCTTTTTGCTGGGAAAGATTGAAGGCAGGAGGAGAAGGGGATGACAGAGAATGAGATGGTTGGATGGCATCACTGACTCTACGGACATGAGTTTGAGCAAGCTCTGGGAGCTGGTGATGGACAGGGAAGCCTGGCGTGCTGCAGTCCATGGGGTCGCCAAGAGTCAGCTACGACTGAGCGACTGAACTGAACTGAACTTCTTACTGAGACAGACCTTGTTACCAGTCACATCCTCAAAACTCTTCACTCAACAGCAAATTCCTGCTCCTCATCTTCCTGAGGTTCCTGTGTCCTTTGAGAAGTGTAGAAAGAAAATCTTCATGTTTTTTATTTTGTTTTGTTTTATGGTAAATATAAAATATTCCTTCAATTCTTTGTGTGTTGCATAGAATCAGATTAGATGAGTAATTTAATATTGATGTTTATTGAATAACAGTCAGTAAATAAAAGTAATCCAATGAGTAATAAATAATTATTTAAATAATAGTAAATTATTATTTAAATAATAAAAACTAGATGATTAGTACTGTGTTAATACTTGCATGTATTATCGATTTATATCCCCACAAAAACCCTATGAAGTGGATAGCTTTATGTCCCCCATTTTACAGATAATGAAAAAGAATGTTAGGAAGAATGAATAATATGTAAGATCATGTAGCTATTTAGTGGCAGACCTTGGATTTGACAGCACAGCTGTGTAATGCTCAAGTCCATGCCCTTAACTGCTAAGCTCTACTGCCTCTCACTGTTAGGCCTCTCCGTGTTTCTTCGTTTACACAGAACGTGTGTTTTATTCACACATTATTATTATTGTATTATAATACTTATATAAGTATTATTGGTGCTGTGTCCAGTCCATCTTTGCCAGATACACATAAAATGCTTGGCATTTGCTGGGGCAGAGGGGTACTTGTTGAACAGAGAGAGAGCTGAACTTGACCTCTTTGAAAATGTATCCCTTTACCCTACATTTTCCCCTTTGAAAACGTATTCCCTGATGATGCAAAAGAGCATTTACACATAATCCAGGATAGATAATGAGGAGGAGATGGAAATAGAAACAAGCGGATGGACTGTTGATAAAGATGCACATGGACCAGGGGAAAACACATCAAGATGCACTAAGAAATAAAGAGGCAGAACTTCTTTCTTTTTTTTGAGATAGGACTTCTTTGGTGGTCCAGTGGTTAAGACTCTACGCTTCCACTGCAAAGTGCACGGCTTTGATCCCTGGTTGGGGTCTAAGATCCCACATGCCATGCAGCATGCCAAAAAATTTTAAAGAAAGAAAAGGAATATAGACAGAGATAGAAAGGGATTGAAATACAGGAAACAGAAAGGGAAGCAGAATGAATGAATATACCTATTTATTTTGTATCCCCATGACATAGGTAAAGAATAATAGACAGCAAAATAAATTGTTTGTTCAAATAGGTAATTGATCCAGAAGTACAGTTTAATTTGAGATGTATACAAATAGCATTTTTTCTTAGAAACAAAACATTTAGGATTTTCACAGATTTCATTCTGCTGAATTCATTCTGCCTAATGAAATTTTTTTCTTCCCCTTTTGATCAAGTTGGCTCTAAAGTTACTAATTCATCTATGATATATGCTTCGTGGCTATTGAGATACTGCCTGGATTGGTGAGAACTTATCCCTTTGGTTCAATATAGCATCTTGTACTTTAAAGATATTTCATTCTTTTTTGTGCCGAATAGATACAATAGATAGTCTCTGGATTTTTACCAGATCTTAAGACTGAATGAAGTACTTCCTTTACCAACTCTAAAGTCTTCATCTTAAGGACTCAGAGTGTCAAGTGAAGGACAAGGACAAGGGTTAGTAGCTCAGTCATGTCCGACTCTTTGTGACCCCATGGACTGGGGCTTGCCAAGCTCTTCTGTCCATATGATTCTCCAGGCAAAAATATGGAGTATGTTGGATAAGGACAAGTGAATAGTAAAAAGATGCATAGGTTACGGGCAGGACAAAGAAGGGAAGTATGTTTTTGATGTAACTAGGTTCCCAGTCGAGGTGATAGCAGGCAAAATGATTTGAAACGCACTGGACTGCAAACCCTTGGAATGAGGTGTGAGCACAAGAGTCTCAAGGCAGTTGAGGTGCAATGAAGAATTGTCAGTCCCAAACCCTGAAAAGCCAGCATGGCCCAAAATGTACAGTTATCTTTTTAAGTAATCTTTTTTAAAACTCTATTTCTGAGGAATAAAATGTGTAAAGAATCTGGTTCATTTTAATTTGTGGTTTTAACATCTGGTGAGAGTACAAGTTTTAAATTATTTATCACTGCAAAGTAGAACAGCACCTGCTAGTCAAACTCAATTATAACTAATTAAAATAACAGGGTATTTTCATTTGGAAAGGGTTTGTGGGTGAGAAAAGGAAAAGCCAACAGCCTCTTCTCTGTGTTACCATTTTCCCCACACTCTCTGTAGGGGTACAGCGTACAAAGGGCATAAGCCATCTTTAAAAACTATCAGTGAATATCAGAGTACATATTACATTTAAGGACATATGAGTATAGTTGCTTGATCACCACCTGGTTTTACGCAGGTTGAAAAGCATTAAGCACACTTTCCCCAATTCTGTCATTCTGTTGGTCTGTCCTCAGCGCCCCAAAATAAAGCTTGAAGCAGAGTAGAAGCCCAATAAATTCTGTTGAATGGATGAGCTTGCAGCCCTGAGCTTTCAGGCCATTCCAGATCAAGGCTGAGTTCTTTCTTTTAGTTCCAGAAAACCAAAGGAGAATTTGATCTTCTCCATCCTGACCCCAGATACAATGCTAAAGCCCATAGAATCCTATTTTTCAAAATGGAAATCTGCTTTATTGTTTTATTTGCTTTTAAGCCAAGAAACACATGATCATTGTAAAAATTAGACAATACCAAAAGCAAAAGGAAAATAAAAATTATCGCCAATCCCCTACTCTAGTCACAGATGAAGAAGCCAAGTTTTAAAGCTAAAAGAAAAGGGACTTGCCCAGGGTCTTAAGCCCTTTCAGATGCTTTTAGATGGCGCTTAATTCCTGATTCTGGACATCTGTTTCCTGTACACACCCTGAAATTTCCCATCAAAGTTGGCTGGACCATAAAGCCTGACCTTCACCATTTCCATAAATGATCAGATTTTACAAAATCCTATAGGGTGAACATCAGCTTGCTTAACAAATTACAAAATAACATAACTAAAGTGTTCCCCTTGAAACATTAAACTTAATAAGTACAAATATAAGGAAGTACTTAAGTATTTCTCAATAAAAAAAAGAAAGAAAGAAAAGGAGTCACATGAACTATAATATCCCTGAAGAAATGTAAATTAAACAAGGGTAGTACAAATTTGTGTGAATTTGTTTTAGGTTATTAAGTATACCTAGCTAAGCTTTCGGAGAAGGCAATGGCAACCCACTCCAGTACTCTTGCCTGGAAAATCCCATGGGCGCAGTCCATGGGGTTGCTAAGAGTCGGACACAACTGAGCGACTTCACTTCCACTTTTCACTTTCATGCATTGGAGGAGGAAATGGCAACCCACTCCAGTGTTCTTGCCAGGAGAATCCCAGGGACGGCAGAGCCTGGTGGGCTACCGTCTGTGGGGTCGCACGGAGTCGGACACGACTGAAGCAACTTAGCAGCAGCTAAGCTTTACTGGGTACATTTCTTTTACAATTGACTTTAAATGAAGACATATCCTTCCACACAAAACAAAAAACTGGAAGGAATGAACCATGTAGATGTATGGAAAATTCTTAGGCAAAATTCTAAAAGAATCTTGCTCATTCACTGTAATTATAGTATGGGCGTAACCACAACAAATTCATCCTATTATTCCTCTCCTGTTGAGTCCCCATTTCCCAATTCACACAATCAAGGAAGAAGTTGAAGATACTGATCTAGCCTGATGCCCAACTTCCTTTACCCACTCTTGAATCCCTCTAGCCCCAATTCTGTTAGATCTGCCCCCTCATCCTGGCCTGGTCTGTATTCTGATTCTGCTGTACTTTGGTTTCCTAGCACATCATGAGGAATATAAAGACAGAAACTATGTCTATTAATATTTTCCCATTTTTCAGTGTTCCTAGCATAGTGCTGATGCTGAATAAACATGCGCAGGGTGCAGCATCTTGTAGACGTTCAGGAGAAACTGAGGTCACATAGCACAACGGATCTGAACACCCCTACAAGACTTCCATGTACGCTCATCATGGTTGCCCATGCTTTCCCTGGTTCTCCTCTCGCTGATTTTTTGTCTCCTGTGATGGTTTCCATTTCATCTTTTTTTTTTTTTTTTTTAGATTATTTTTTCTTTTTTGATGTGGATCATTTTTAAAGTCTTTAATGAATTTGTTACAAATATTGCTTCTGTTTTCTGCTTTGCTTTTTGGCCATGAGGCACGTGGGGTCTTAACTCCCTGACCAGGAATTGAACCTGCACCCTGAGGTGGAAGGCGAAGTCTCAGTCACTGGATCACTAGAGGCGTCCATCCGTTATGTATTTATGACCTCTCTCTGTCTCCACGTCACCATTGCTGCCATCCATTCTCTGTTTCTGCGCTACCGTTGCTGCACTGAGTCTGCCCAAACTGACTTCTCTAATAATAATTTTTCCCCCATTTTGAACAAAGATTGGAATGTCTATCTTTCAATGCCTGAAGGAAATCTCTTTTCGGATTGTGGTTTCTACCTGAAATTAAGCACTCTCCTCATGCCTACCCAAGCATGCAACACTTCCCAGTTTCCCCGATTTATACTCTGTGGGATTGTCTTAAATTTCTCCCTCTCCTGAAAGATTTGCTAATTCTCCCTCTAAAGATGCTCACATTTGATCTTCATTTTCATATTTGCTGCCCTGATTCAGTCCTCATCGTCGTGTGTTCAACACTAACCCTTCCAGTACCCCCACACTCTAGCCCACTGTAGATAACATCCCTCAGTATGTTTTTGTCCTTGGCGAAGTCTCTATTGCCTTTTATATGAAATAGAAACACCCAATATATAGAAATCTAACTCATTCTTCCCTAAGCATTCAACAGGTTTCTTGCACCAGGATTCTCATTCCCACCTCTGAGCTTCTGAAAATGTCACTCCCTCCTCTACACAGCCCCCCTTATATTCATTCATCATCACCATTGTTAACTTCCTCCATGACTCTCCACTTCCAGGGAGCCTTTCCTGGCTAGTTTCATCACAGTATGACAACTGCCTTTTCTGGCGTTAATTTTTAGTTCTGGTTATATTGCTCTGTTGTTTCTTACTTGTTTAGCTAAGGATAATGGTTTTGAAAAATAATAACATACAAGAAAGATGGTACAAACAAGCCTGTTTGCAGGGCAGGAATAGAGATGCAGATGTAGAGAACGGATGTGTGGACACAGCGGGGGAAGGGGAGGGCGGGATGAACTGGGCAAGTTGCATGGATATATTTACACTACCATGGGTATAATAGCTAGCTAGAGGGAAGTTGCTGTATTGCATGGAAGCTCAGCTCTGTGCTCTGTGATGACCTAGAGGTATGGGATGTGGGGGTGGGGTGGGAGGGACGCTCAAGAGGGAGGGGATATATGTATACATGTAGCTGACTCACTTCATTGTACAGTGGAAACTAACAGAACACTGTAATGCAATTATACTCCAATAAAAAAAAATGGTAACATACATTTATGTGCCAGGTACTAGATTAGGCCATTTATTAAGTTCAATAATCTTCACAACAACCACAGAAGCTACATAGATATTATGCCTATTTTACAAATAAGGTAGCTGTGGTGTAGAGAGAAGTCACTGGCTCATGGCCACAGAGCTCATAAGTGAGAGGTGTGATCTGAACCTATGGAGGCCAGGTACTGTTCATGGTACCATGTGGCATACAGAAATCTACTCTGACTGACTTAATCAAAGGCAGTAATCTTACTTTCTTATTTTGAATTCTCTACACAAATAAGTAGATCCCAAGCTTTAAATCCTGGAGGAGGGCACAGCAATCCACTCTGGTATTCTTGCCTTGAGAATCCCCATGGAGAGAGGAGGCTGGCAGGCTACCAGTTACAAAGAGTCAGACATGACTGAAGCAATTTAGCACATGCTTTAAATATATTTTGCTATCAGTGTAAGTTTCTAGTTTTCTACTACAGAATCACTAAGGTATTATCTTACTACCATCTTTTGGAATTACTAATATTATGAGGCAAGTCTATTTGATTTTAAATAACTGTTTAACACTTTTCTTTCTGTGGATGCCTATTCTGCTTTCTCAAATGAATGTCTGAGTTAAGTCACATTAAATGCCACTGTCCTTTGCTCCGAGGCCTAAAGATTTAAAAGATGCTTTTATGTCCTGTGCTTCGTATGTCACTGCTTTATTTCCCCAACCTGCCCTTGAAAGTCAACACAACAGAGGCCTCACACAACACAACAACTTTCAATTAGAATCTCCACAATAACACACTCTGCCAGCTACTAACCTATAATATGTCCATTACTGGATTTGGCTGCTTTTCTCATAAGAATAAAAATTTGTCCTGAGGTCCATCCGGATCTTATTGCCTTTATTCTTTCAGACTGAAGACTTCCATTTCCTAAATGGTTTCAGTATTCAATATTTGTCATTTTTTGGGGCATTTCAATATTACAAGTGATTTTAAAACTTTTATCCATACATTGTCTTTGTCATTTAAAATTCTATGGATAATATGAAAGACACAGATTAAATCTCCAATCTCTCTTTTTCTTGATGTTTGTTTGCCCAGAATTTAGAGTCTTAATGGCTGGGAATATTTTCTACAACTGCTTTGCAAACAGTTTAGCGTGCCATCTATTTGGCCCTTGAGGCCAGTGATCTTTGAGGCCTGAAACCAATATTGTGTATAACAGAACAGAGAAACCTTACCTTTCTGCTTCCAGACGCATCTCTTCTCGCTTTTGCCTCCTGAGTTCTCTGCGACGTTCAAAATCATCCATGGTGTGGGTTCAGATTTAGGGAGACCAGAGAACGTCTGGATCTAAAGGGGAGGAAGCAAAATCGATATCATAGATGAGTCATCTCAGCCTCTCACTATTATTTTATCCACCTTTTCTTTATTCTTAAGAAAAACACTTTAGAAGATGAATGAGGTAGCCAGTGATCAATTTCTGACTCCCAAGCCAAGCTGTGTCCTTTATGTGCTAAATTCAGTCCCATTCATGCAACTTAGAGACAAATAAGTAAAATCCCAGAATCACAGGTTTTTGTTTTTAAAGCAAAGACCTTGAGAGACAGAGAGGTCTGACGACTTGAAATATTGCTGGGATCACTCGAAAGCTACTGAATGATATTGTTCTTCAATATCGTTGTAACCTGCTGAACTACAGACCAAAGTTATAAAAATCAGTGAACAAAGAGGAAAGGGGAACACAAGTGAGAAAAAGAAAAGTGGCAAGAAAAGGAATGTCTGGAACTAAGAGAAAGGCAGAAGTAAAGAGAGAAATGAAATAATATAAGCATCTAGGCATCATTTGCATATCCTAAAAGAATATTAATATCAGAACGATAATAAAGACCACAGCAAGAGTACCATGACTGAACACAGTGCAGCAGCATTTTTCAAAGCAGTTACATATGATCAGACTGTTTTCAGAGCTCAGAAGTCACCGCTCTTTGTAACCCAACCATTTTCTCCTTTCCTACCTCCTCCTTGATGGTTTTAATCCCAGAAAGATCTTCCCTTTCAGCTCTTCAACTGAGGAGTCTGCTTTTCCTGTGTCTCTGTGCCATGGAGTCAAGTATTCCAGAATTCCCCTGCAGCCCCCAAACCCAAAATGACTACCAGAAAAGGGGAAGCGGGCTCTTTTTGTCCTTGCTTTGTTTACAGAGCTGTCAGTGGTTAGTTAAACTCGGCCTGGAATCTGGCATTTAAGGCCTGCTTGAAGATTGTTTCCTGTGTGGAGCGGGAGGCCTCCACTTCCTCTGGAATCCTAGACTCTGTGCTGCACTCAGATCACAAAAAATATTTTCCAGCCCTTTCTGCGCACATGAGACAAGCCACTTGCCCTGCGTAAGAAGAGAGAGGCGTGCAGCCATCCCCTAACGGCGTCTTTGTGTGAGCGAGTGAGAAGCAAAACTGAGACTTTAAAGCCAAGTTCAGAAACCTTCTGAAATCACTAGATGCTTTTATTTTTCCAAGTATTTCCCCCCTTAAAAAAAACCCACAAAAACAAAAATAAAATCTCAGCCAACCAAAATGATACAACGTTTGAATTCCCCCTCCCTTCTTATTCCCTCAGGTATTATTTATACTGCTCATAAATCCCTTAGCAATTCAAATTTGGGTGTTTATTTGGGGATTTTTTATTTTTCAATGTTTTTCTATCTGCCTTTTACAAAGAGTTCTTTCCAAATACCTAGCTAGTTATAAAGGGAAAAAATCAGTTTTCTTTTTCGAAAAATTTCTTCAGCAACCAAGAAAAAATTTCTTTATATTTTTCCGTCTGATCTCTCCATAGTTATCAGAATGGAAAAAAAAAAAGAAAGAAAGTGATTTGAGGGTCTCCTGAGAGGCCATGTGTCTCCCTGGGGTGGGCTTCCGTTCAATGCGGGGTGTGTTAGGACAGCCCTGGGGGCAGTGGGACCAGACCTCCATCACTTGAGTGCTGGGTGCAGTGAGGGCAAAGGCTTCTCCTTCCTTTCTTCAGTAAAGTCTTTTGTTGTATATACACCACTTCTGAAATAACTATAGCAACAGCAAACAGAAACGGGAGAAAGAGGTTCTGTCTGTAAGCAAACAATTTCACTTTTCTTAATTTATCTAAGTAGCTTGAAGAGCAGCCTCTAAGCCTCTGGGTCTCACTCCAGCCTCATTAAACCGAGGAGTCATGCTGGTGGTTTGCTGGCAGTGGCGGCTGGGTTTTTTCTCAGACTACACCTATAGCGCAGGTGCCTACGAGTGGTGAAACAGACATTTCCAAGCAGGCCGAAGATGCGCCTGGCTGGCAGAGCCAAGCAGCATCCTGGAGCATTCGGGAAGTGCAGTTAATTAACATCATGTGGCCACTGTGGTTGGCCACCCTCACTGGCTCTCGATCCATGCAAATTTTTTCCCCAACCCATTCCCTCTTCCTACTCCTCAGCTTTTATCGTGTGTGTGTGTGTGTGTGTGTGTGTGTGTGTGTGTGTGTGTGTGTGTGTGTGTGTTAGCCACTCAGTCATGTCCAACTCTTTGCGACTCCATGGACTGCAGCCTGCCAGGCTCCTCTGTCCAGGGGATTCTCCAGGCAAGAATACTGGAGTAGGTTTCCATTCCCTTCTCCAGGGGATCTTCTGACCCAGGGATCGAATCTGGGTCTCCTACATTGCAAGCAGATCCCATCTTTTATTATTTGGGTGTTTTTCTTCTTCAACCGTATAGGAACTCTACCTAACCAGGTGTTTGCTCTTGAATGAAGTAAGGCACTAGGAGGAAGCGAGAGGGACTGAGCGCTCAATGAAGCATCTGCACACATGATGCCTTTCTGGGCTCTGCTTTGCGGATGTGTGACGGATACACTTGAGGTGGTGGAAGGAGCACATTTCTGTACCGGGTGGTGCGGGATGACTTTCTTTTGGGACACGTGTTGTGTTTGGGGGGAGGTTGTCTGTGCTTGTGAAAATGGCTCTTTGCTGGTCCCACTGTAGGATGGAGCTGGAAGTCTTCTCAATTCTCACACCCTTATATCATCACAGAACTTCTCTGAACCTCCCTGGCACTGTTCCTCGTAAGGGGAGCCACGTCTGGGGAGAATTGTAAGTGAATTTTCCCCTCTTTTGGAAGCAGCAGCTCCCATGTCCTCAGCTAGTAATCTCTCATTTCCTCCCTGACCCCCAGTCGATGCTGAACTCCTTCCAGTAACATTGGACAGGAAACAAACTCTCCATCAACCAAGTGATGACATGTCAAGGCAGAGAGCTTCTGTAAACAGTGGAGCTCGTGAGTGTCACAAGTGGACAGAGTAGCTTGAAAGACAGACGCAGACGAAGGGAGGTATGTATCCACGAATGTGACAGATGGGTTCTTGAAAAGCTTTGTGAAAATCTAAATTTTTGTGCTGGGGAGATTGTAGTCATGCTACTGAAAAACCTTGGTGCGACTCCTTTTGTCAAGGGAGAAAAAGCATTTTACAAAAGCAGGAGAACCATCACCCACTGATGTACCTGTCTTTTCAATATGGGTTCTCAAATACCAGATTTCCTTAAAATAGGGCATGTCTATGCTGGTACAATTAAGGAGTAAGTCAATGTCAGAGATTTCAAATTACTTAACATGCTGCCCTTCCTTTGGGTAATGGCACTACCAAGCCGACGACACAGGTGGATGGTGCTGTGAGTGGACCTCCTGTGTGTCTATGGCATGTCTCACCTCCATGCCAGAGCATCCTGAAGCTTCCTCCTTCCCTTTCTTCTCTCTGCTTTCTTTTTCCCTCTCAACGTCTTTTTTGGGGATGGGGAGATATTCCTCAATATTTCTTCTGTCATTTCCTTTCTTTATGTGGCTCATCTGCGATACTTCCTTTGTTTTCTTCCTTATTCATTTCCCTCTCTGTCCTGGGAATTAAAGTCTACTTAATAAATCCAATCTAGGATTCTTTTCCTTAGAAATATGGAGTTTAATTTCCAATGTGCATCTTTCAATCACGAATTCGAACTATTATTATATTTTACCTTTGCAAAGTTTTTTTCTTTCCTTCATGGATATGTGGACTTCACTAGAGATATTTCCTGACACACCTTTATAAGGAGAACTAGTTTCTGCTTTTGTTTGAGACCGGGTTGGTGGCAGGTAGGAAGTGTATGTGTGTGCACATACGTGGGTGTGTATGTGTTTGTGTGTGAGTGTATGTGCATGTATTAATATGTGTATTCACATACATGTGCACAGGTGTAAAAATAGTCAAGGCAGTAGGTGGTAGCTAGCTAGCCAGTCCTCCATTATTAGGGGGAGAAATTTGTAGGGAAAGCTAAGTTCTGTCTACCTTCAAATCATCATAAAGTGAATGGTGAATGATTGCAGGAGGTCCTTGAAATTTGGGGCAGTGCCAACACTGGTCTCAGAACACATCAAGAATAAAATCTGCTGTGTCAGGGATGCTAAGTCAACGCAACTTCCAAAAGTAAACAACATGAATCAAATATGTGCTATGTGCTGGATTGTATTTTTTTAATTAAAATTTTTTTTAATTAATTATTTTTTAGTGTAGTTTTAAGTTGAAGGAACAACGGACATGGAACAATGAACTGGTTCAAAATAGGGAAAGGAGTACATCAAGGCTGTATATTGTCACCTTGCTTATTTAACTTCTATGCAGAGTACATCGTGTGAAATTTCAGGCTGGATGAATCACAAGCTGAATCAAGATTGCTGGAAGACATATCAATAACCTCAGATATGCCTATGACACCACTTTAATGGCAGAAAGTGAAGAGAAACTAAAGAGCCTCTTGATGAAGGTGAAAGAGGAGAGTGAAAAAATTGACTTAAAACTCAACATTCAAAAAACTAAGATCATGGCATCCAGTTCTATCACTTCATGGCAAATAGATGGAGAAAATGTGGAAACAGTGTCAAATTTCACTTTCTTGGACTTCAAAATCACTGCGGACAGTGACTGCAGCCATGAAATTAAAAAACACTTGCTCCTTGAAAGAATAGCTATGACAAACCTAGTGTATTAAAAAGCAGAGATATAATTTTGCCGACAAAGGTCTGTATAGTCAAAGCTATGGTTTTTCCAGTGGTCACATACAGATGTGAAAGTTGGACTATAAAGAAGGCTGAGCACCGAAGAACTGATGCTTTTGAACTGTGGTGCTGGAGAAGACTCTTGAGAGTCCTTTGGACAGCAAGAAGATCAAATCAGTCAATACTAAAGGAAATCAAGCCTGAATATTCCTAGGAAGGGCTGAAGCTGAAACTTCAATACTCTGGCCACCTAAGGCAAAGAACTGATTAATTGGAAAAGACCCTGATGCTGGGAAAGATTGAGGGCAAAAGGAGAAGGGGGCAACAGAGGATGTTATGGTTGGATGGCATCACTGACTCAGTGGACATGAGTTTGGCAAACTCAGGGACTTGTGAAGGACAGAGAAGCCTGGCGTGCTGCAGTTCATGGGGTCACAAAGAGTTGGACATGACTAAGCAACTGAACAACAACACAGTTTAAGGAAAAACTGAGCAGAAAGTACAGAGTACCCATATATTCCCTCACCTTTACCCCCACCTGGTGTTTCTGTGTTTGCCCTGAACTGTGTACTCCCCACCAAAAGATATGTTGAAGTCCTAACCCCCAGCACCTCAGAATGTGACCTTGTTTAGAAATTGTGTCTTTGCACATGTAGTCAAGTTAAGATGAGTATTAGGATGGGCCCTAATCCTGTATGACTGGTGTCCTTATAAAAAGGGGAAATTTGGACATAGAGACAGATATACACAGAGGGACGATCATAGGCGAACACATGAGAATATGATGCGGCAGGAACCCCCAAGGCTACGAGCAGCTAGGAGTGAGACATTCCCTGGGGTCTTCAGAGAGACCCTGCTGACACTTTGATTTCTAGTCTCTGGAACTGTGAGATAATAAATTTCTATTCTAAGCCACCCAGTTTGTAGTACTTTGTTACAGCAGTCTTAGCAAACTAATACAGTCCATTACTAAAATCTTGCAGTGGTATATTTGTTATAATTAATGAGCTAATATTGATCTGTTGTTTTTGTCACTCAGTCACTAAGTCGTGTCTGACTCTTGGTGACTCCATGGACTGTGTTACACCAGGTTTCCCTGTCCTTCACTGTCTCTGGAGTTTGCTCAAATTAATGTCCATTGAGTCTGTGATGCTATCTAACCGTCTCATCTTCTGCTACCCTCTTCTCCTTTTGCCTTCAATCTTTCCCAGCATCAGGGTCTTTTCCAACTCTCACGTCCATACATGACTACTGGAAGAACCATAGCTTTGACTATATAGACCTCTGTCAGCAAAGTGATGTCTCTGCTTTTTAATATGCTGTCTAGGTTTGTCGTAGCTTTCCTTCCAAGGAGCAAGCGTCTTTTAATTTCTTGGCTACAGTCACATCTGCAGTGATTTTGGAGCCCAAGAAAAGAAAACCTGTCACTACTTCTACTTTTTCCCCTTCTATTTGCCATGAAGCGTTGGGACTGGATGCCATGATCTTAGTTTTTTGAATGTTGAGTTTTAAGTCAGTTTTTTCACTCTCCTCTTTCACTCTCATCAAGAGGCTCTTAAGTTCCTCTTTGCTTTTTGCCATTACAATGGTATCATCTACATATCTGAGGTTGTTGATACTTCTGGCAATCTTGATTCCAGCTGGCGATTCATCCAGTGCGGCATTTCACATGATGTACTCTGTATATGTTAAATAAACAGGGTGACAATATACAGCCTTGTTGTACTATTTCCCCAATTTTGAACCAGTTCATTGTTCCATGTCCAGTTCTAGCTATTGCTTCTTGACTGGCATACATGCTTCTCAGGAGGCAGGTAAGGTGGTCTGGTACTCTCATCCCTTAAAGAATTTTCCAGTTTGTTGTGATCCACACTAAGGCTTTAGTGCAGTCAATGAAGCAGAAAGAGATGTTTTTCTGGAGTTCCATTGCTTTCTCTATGATCCAACTAATATTGGCAATTTGATCTCTGGTTCCTCTGCCTTTTCTAAACCCAGCTTGTACATCTGGAAGTTCTTGGCTTATGTACTGCTGAAGCCTAACTTGAAGGATTTTGAGCATAACCTTACTAGCATGTGCAATGAGCACAATTGTCCAGCAGTTTGAACATTCTTTTACACTGCCCTTCTTTGAGATTGGGATGAAAAGTGACTGACCTTTTCCATTCCTGTGGTCACTGCTGAGTTTTCCAAATTTGCTGACACATTGAGTGCAGCACTTTTACAGCATCATCGTTTAGGTTTTTAAATAGCTCACCTGGAATTCTATCACCTCCGCTAGCTTTTAAGGTTCGTGTTTACATTAAATTTCACACTTTGGTACATTCTGTGGGTTTTGCCAAACACATAATGTTATGTATTTACCATTACAGTATCAGACAGAATAGTTTCATTGTCCATATTCAATTCAGTCATGCATTTCTGGCTCAAATTTCAATTCCTTTATGCCTTTCCTGAGGACTCCAGTTTGGTAGTGATATCTCACTCCTTGAATATCCATCATTCAATTTTGATAATTAATAATGTACTGCCTTGCCCTGGTTTACTAGTACTAGTTGTTCTAACTAGTATTTAAATATGTTACTGATAATTTACTTTCCATATGCTTTCATTCTTAAGGTCACTTATGAATAAAAACAGCCTTTTAAAAGCTCTTTTCACCCTTGAGACATAGCAGGCACTCAGGAATTGTAGCTGATTTGAACTATTAGATTTTTATTCTTGATTTTACCATGCTGAGAGAGAAAAATGTAACTCAAGCTGAATCATCTCTGTGGTTTACTGACTTATCAGTGTTTACAAAGTGAATTAAAGACCTAGGTAATAGGCCATATATGAATCTCAAAAGTTATATAAACCCACATTTGCAGTAGTTACACAGTAGATCTGGCAGTGTTTTCTTTCTGACGATAGAAAATGAACTTTTGTCCTTTTTTAAAAAAATCAATTTATCAACCGGCTTTACTCTTTTCTCAACTAAATAGTTCATTTGGGACTCAAACACAAAATAAACACATGGATTCTAACATAGAGTTGGACTTAACTTAAGCTCAACCTTCACTGTTTTGCTCCAAAAATCTGTGCTACTTCTTGAAAAATGTGATCACCAAGACACATGCGTCAAGCCCAGGAACACAGAAATAAGAATGAATGGGATCAATCTGAGGAACTCTGCCTTCTCAAGTTGTTTCTTTCCTCTCATCAGTGGACTACAGAACACAAGGCCCTACTGAGAGCAGATTAACATGTCATGACTTGTTTTTTCCTTCCTCCTCTGCTCAGTCTTTCATTATTACTTTTTTCTCTATTCATAATTTCTCTACTTGCAAAACAGGAGAACAGACGTCTCAATGTTACAAAAATCAGTGTCTTCATGGCCTCCTTTCCACCTTAGGAGGAGTGGACACTGGGCGTTTTAGATTTGTGAAGGGATGGTGTTTATCTACACTGGCCTCCACACTGGGGAAGACCACACACTTCGGAATTTTATGTCTCATCTCCAAGAATTACTACCCATTTGGAGCACTTTAAGTTGTTCAGAGTCCTGTGGCATTTCATGGATCTTCCCAAGTAAGAAAAGTAGATTCACCTCTATTTAAAGAAAAGACTGAGACAAATAGGACTGTGGCATTAGCTCCTGCACCACAGCCCATCAGTGGAAAACCAGGACTGGTATTTAGACTAATCTCTAAACCAAGCTGAAAAGTTTTCTTATAAGAGAGAAAGAATTAAAAATTTGGAATACTATTCCTTTGGTACCCTTTTTGAGAGATTGAAATACTCTTTCACAGCAAAGTCCAAGAGAATTAGACCAAAAGACACAGAACAGAACATATCAAATCAGCAAAGGCATATGGTCACTGTTGCTCTCTTGGCCCAGAAAGAAGAGAAAAGCATCAAAAGTCATGGGAGCGAATGCTACGGCAAAGACAGAACTTCTCCACCAATCTATGCCCAGGTGAGAAAAAAATGCATAGCTATGCTGGATGTTCATTGGAGGGACTGATGCTAAAGCTGAAACTGCAATACTTTGGCCACCTCATGCGGCGAGTTGACTCACTGGAAAAGACTCTGATGCTGGGAAAGGTTGGGGACGGGAGGAGACGGGGACGACAGAGAATGAGATGGCTGGATGGCATCATCGACTCTGTGGACATGAGTTTGAGTGTACTCCGGGAGTTGGTGATAGACAGGGAGGCCTGGCGTGCTGTGATTCATGGGGTCGCAGAGAGTCGGACACGACTGAGCGACTGAACTGAACTGATGCTTTAAAAATCCCTAAATGTGCTTTCGAAATGCATACCTGATAACAGGCTAATTCTGATGTCACATCAGGGTAGGATCCTTGTCCCATTGGACCAATCCAACAATGGGTAGGGCTACTGAGAAAATGTGAACCCAATTACTGGAAATAGTCAGGTAGAGGTGAACTGGCCATCTGTTTAGGGTTGTAGTGGAAAGCTATTTTTTTGAGATTCTAAGGCTGTGTTGCTCAATATGCTTGTCACTAGTCACAGGAGGTGATTTAAATTAATAAAAATTAAGTAAAATTAGAAATTCAGTGCCTCTGTCTCACCAGCCCCATTTCAAGTGCTCTGTAGCCACATGTGTCTAGTGGCTTCCATGTAAGACAGCACAAAGAATATTCAATCATCACAGAAAATTCTATTGGACAGCCCACTGTAAGGCCTTCCAACTCCTAATATGAAGTGACTTTACCATGGTGTTATGCAGTTCAGAGACGTCTCTGTCTTCAAGGACCTTATATCTCCTAGAGTAGACAGAATGGAAATGAGGGGTATGGTATAGGCCAGCCTCTCAAAGCAGGGATGTGCTCATTTAATCCTCACATTAGTAACTTCTTTGTTGACCTATGGGAGACCTTTCAGATCCGCAGTCTTGCTGTTCTGAGCACACTTGCAACTAAGAAAGTGAAATGACTGCTCAGTGAATGCAAAAGAAGCTGAGACACTGAAGAGAGATCACACTTCGAATTGCATAACAAGACCCAAGAGTGGCTTACTTGGAACAAAAGGTCAGAGGCCATAGGTCTTCACCAATTATAAACATGGTACGGAAGTCACCATATTTTACATAACAGTAGTTTTACTTGTGCATGACTCTCTGGCCTTTCCAGTCTGCTCAGCTATAAAAATATCAGCAACGCATGAGACTGCTCTTCATGATTGGTTTCTCATCTAACATTTCCAATTTAGTGATCAACAACAAGATCCAGAGCTTTAGCCAGGTATCCTGCTAGTACAAGATATTAGTAAGGTGACAAGAGTTTAGATGTACTCAGTCGTGTCCGACTCTTTGTGATACTATAGACTGTAGCCCTTGGAAGAAAAACTATGACAAACCTAGACAGCATAGTAAAAAGCAGAGACATTACTTTGCCAACAAAGGTTCCTATAGTCAAAGGTATGGTTTTTCCAGTAGTCATGTATGGATGTGAGAGTTGAACCAAAAAGAAGGCTGAGTGCTGAAGAATTGATGCTTTCGAACTGTGGTGTTGGAGAAGACTCTCAAGAGTCCCTTGGACTGCAACGAGATCAAATCAGTCAATCTTAAAGGGAATCAGTCCTGAATATTCACTGGAAGGACTGAGAATGAAGCTGAAGCTCCAATACTTTGGCCACCTGATGCAAAGAACCGACTCACTGGAAAAGATCCTGATGCTGGGAAAGACTGAAGGGAGGAGGAGAAGGTGACAACATAGGATGAGATGCTTGGATGGTGTCACCTACTCAATGGACATGAGTTTGAGTAAGCTCCAGGAGATGGTGAAGGATGGGATGTCTGGTGTGCAGCAGTACATGGGGTCACAAAGAGTTGGACATGACTGAGTGACTGAACAATAACAAGACTGTAGCTCACCAGGCTCCTCTGTCCATGGGATTTTCCCAGCAAGAATATGGGAGTGGGTTGCCATTTCTTCCTCCAGGGGATCTTTCTGACTCAGAGACTGAATCCTCGTCTCTCACATCACAAGCGGATTCTTTACCCCTGAGTCCATGGGGAAGCCCATCTGCTGCTGCTGAGTCGCTTCAGTCGTGTCCGACTCTGTGCGACCCCATAGACGGCAGCCGACCAGGCTCCGCCGTCTCTGGGATTCTCCAGGCAAGAACACTGGAGAGGGTTGCCATTTCCTTCTCCAATGTGTGAAAGTGAAAAGTGAAAGTGAAGTCGCTCAGTCGTGTCCGACTAGTAGCGACTCTATGGACTGCAGCCTACCAGGCCCCTCCATCCATGGGATTTTCTAGGCAAAAGTACTGGAGTGGCTTGCCATTGCCTTCTCCGTGGGGAGGCCCATAGCAGGATACAAATCCATTTACATTGCTGGAAACAATTCAACGGTATGCCCTCGTGATACTTTGTACTGGTGACATTTTTGCACATGAAGGACATGTTATTACGATCAGGGGATTAATTATTCCTTAGTAAATTATTCAACATCTATTCATCATGATCATCAAATGCACTTGCTGTGTTTTAGAATTTTGAAGCAAGTTAGAGACTATATTCTAGGAGTTTGTAATCTAAGATGATAAGCTTTGAAACCAAACTGAGGGACATTATCCATTATGTCCCTCAAACGTAATAGATACACAGTTTAACATATAAATCTTCAACGAAGTTAAATAATAAATTGAAAAGTGCCTAGACTGCTTCCTCCTTCCTTTCTCATGAATCATTTAGATGGTAGTTTCACCCATTTGTTAGTTTGGGAATTTCTGGACTTTCCTTCAAATAAAGAATGGCTCAGAGTGCAAGTCCACTTACAACAAGCAGAGATGACAGGATCTCTGAATTTTGCATTCACTGACATGAATGTTTACTGATACCTGTATTATTGGAGATTGCATCTTAATTACTAAATACATATCTGTCTTCCCTAGAAGGCTGTATGGAGAAGGAAATGGCAACTGACTCCAGGATTCTTGCCTGGAGAATCCCTTGGGCAGAGGAGACTGGCAGGCTATAGCCCACAGAGTTGGAAAGAGTTGTACACGACTGAGCAACTCACACACTGTAGTCGAAGACTGTAATCTCCTAGTGATTATCACTCATTTTTGTCAACCCTCAAAGTTTTTAACCATTTTTTTTCTTATAGTCAGCACTAAGTTCACACTTGTTGAATTAAAGTGGGTTCCAGGGCATTGTTTATTTTTGGATTTAATTGGTAAACAGAGGAACTTGGCTAAGACATGATCAAAAGGTCATGCTTCCAGTTGAACTCTTAGTAACCTTGGGGATGGTGGTTCACTACGAAGCTCTATTTTATATTGAGATTTGTAATTGTGGTTGTTTTCTTCTAGTGGAAAAGAAACTTGTCTTAGAAAGACATTCTGGTTTCAGGAAAGAAGGGTATTAGGCCTTTGTAACTGAGGGAATTTCTGGGACGTTCATAGGAAAAGGAGAAAGAAGAGATAACGAATAAGAAGAGAATCAGGGTTGAACACATCAAATTTCCAAGGCCTTTGGAGATGCCTTGCCACTCCTCCATCATAATTAGAAAACACTGACATTCAGAGCTGATTTAAATGCTTCCATCAGTCTAAAAAAAAGTGTTGCCTGATTTTACTCTGTAACCACACTCGGTAATTAGAAACATAAGGCACTGTTCTGGATGTTTTCTCGGGAACCTACCCTCCCCAGCTTGGTGTCACTACCCATTGGCTACAGGACCTTTATCTTTTCTCACCATCTCTCTCAGGAGCTCCTACCCAGGTCACAGGAAGAGTGTGAGGTTGCCATGGGCATTCCTGGAAAACCTGGAGACCTCCGGCGCCACTTCAGACTCTAAAATACACGGAAGAAACTCATTTTGTCTGCCTGTTTCCTTACTGAAGCTCAATAAATCTGTATTGCATTTGGAAGGCAGTAGTTCAAGTATGGCAAGATAAGCATTCAAACCAGAACATTAAAAAGAAGGATCATTGCAATGACCAGCGTGAAATAACATCCTTATTTGTTTCTGAAAACAAGAAAGCCATTTCAATAGTGTCTTTTAGAGTACCTCACACTATTGGTGGGAAATCTGTACTTTGTAAAGTGTGGATCAGAATATGATTTAAGAAGCAGCAGCAGCAGCAGTTTTTTACTTTTGACAAAATTCACAAAGAAAATGGAAAAATACTTGTAATCAAGGGCTTCAACTCAACAGTCACCTAGCTTGTCAA
Organism: Moschus berezovskii; assembly: GCF_049115385.1. Lineage (NCBI taxonomy): Eukaryota > Metazoa > Chordata > Mammalia > Artiodactyla > Moschidae > Moschus > Moschus berezovskii. The sequence goes on along the minus strand of NC_142462.1, from coordinate 108,565,410 downwards.
ATTAAAACATGTGGCAACCACCTGCCTAGCATCTTGAAACAACGATAACGTCTTGTTTTTCTACCTGACCTGTAATCTCTTCGGAACACATTTGCATTTTCCAAATTTTCACACTTAAACAATGCTGTCCACACCATGTATAAAGATGACTAAGCAACTCTGTATTAAGTAACCAAAGCGAGTCCTGCCAGTTTCAGAATAATTAAGTTTCTGCAGTCTAATATAAACAGTTCCAAGAACTACATGCGGCCTACCAAAAGTATATATTACAAGTAGTCAACACTGAGGCCAGCTGGCAGACAGATCAACCTATTAAAGTAGAATTGTTCAGAATTCAGAGTATTATTTTTCTTTCCTCCCATTATTTTTTCTGCATCCAACTTTGTTTCTTTGGGAATGTTTTCAAGTATACAAAGCAAGAAAGTGTTGTGGAATTGCACCTCCTGTAAACGAATGAGCATTTCTTTTGAGATTCTTTAGAACTCACAAGTAAGTCCCATTTCAATCCTGTCTACACAGACAGCAACAGTAAAACAGAGCAAGTGAATCCACTTTGTCCCCACTCAGCTAAAGTGTTGGTATTTTGCTTGACCATCAGAAAAGTAAACGGTGACCACCAGACAAGTGAATGAGCACACAACGGCATATGCCCATCAGACAACTGAAACAACTTTCTGACTGTAGATCTTTGTACTGTCTCTACCAGGGAGCTTGCTGGATCAAAAATTATTACAAATAAGGCTAATGTCATAGGTTTAATCCTACCAGGAATGAGTTAACTATTTGAGAGGGGAAAAAAAGCCCTAAACTGTTGCCATGTGCTTTGACATTAATCTTGGCCAGCTACATTGCAGATGTGGTCTGACAATTTTCAGTTGAGAGAACATAGAGATGATTAGACCAACCCATCCTGCCATGACCTTCAGGAGAGAGTATGCCCAAATGAATGGGAGTGTGTCATCACACAAAAGGCTTCCTATATTCAACTGAATTTTAAGAACTAATGTCTTCTTCACTGTGTTTAAATTCATGTATATTCAAGAGATGCTGAAACTGAAGCTCCAATACTTTGGCCACCTGATGTGAAGAGCCAACTCATTGGAAAAGACCCTGATGCTAGGAAAGCTTGAGGGCAGGAGGAGAAGGGGATGACAGAGGAGGAGATGATTGGATGGCATCATGAATTCAGTGGGCATGAATCTGAGTAAACTCTGGGAGATAGTGAAGAAGAGGGAAGCCTGGTGTGCTGCAGTGTGTGGGGTCACAAAGAGTCGGACATGACTGAGCGACTGAATAACAACAACATATTCAAGACTGGTAAAGGCTCTACATCCATCGTCACAATCAAACCTTCACAAACAACATTCAACAAATATTATGAATTACCATTTGCTACCTTGCTGGGTGTGGCAAATGGGTTGTGAATGCAGCTACTCTGCCCTCACTGTGCTTATAGTCTGATGGTGGAGACAGGCAATAAATCAATAAAATATAAACTGGGATGGGGTTAGGAAAGGAAAATATAAGCTGCTATGAGAGAGAACTACAGGAATGACTCACGGTTTTCTTTGTATTTTTTTTTTTGTTTTGCTTTTTAATATTTTTGTAAACTTTTTATTTTGTATTGGGAAATAGCCAATTAGCAATGTTATGATAGTTTCAGGTGAACAGTGAAGGGACTCAACCATACATATACATATCCATTATCCCCCAAACTCCCCTCCTATCCAAGCTGGTACTTTACATCGAGCAGAGTTCTAACTCAAGGTTTCTTTTGGGTTAAAATAAGATTTAAGAAGTAAAAGCTTTTTCAAAAAAGAATAATGTTAATACACTACAGACAAGCATTGAGGGAACATAAATGTATGAGGCTGAGGTTTGTATTTATTAAATATATATCAAAATCTAGATTGTGCCAGGCACTTGCTCTTCTAGGTGTTTATAAATCGAACTCGTCTCTACTTTTCTGTCCTAAAAACGTGAGTGAAGAGTAAAGTAAAGCAGCTAGTCAGATTTGAAGGATAGTGAACTATTCTCACCCTTTCTCTCCAACTTCAGATCCTATGTAAGTAATGTAAAATTAATGACCTATCAAATATGGTCTGCCAGAACTGGTACAGACATAGGGAATCCACTTAAGATATAAATTTCACATGGCTAGAGTGGAGGGCATCTTTCTAGAAACCACCCAACTCAGTGACCTTCCAACAACAAAAGCATGTTTCTCACTCACCACTGGGCAGAAATTTGTTGATTTAAGTGTAGCTGGTCCACTTTGTTTTTTCAAATTTTAGTTCATGATTCCAAGAAATGAACAACCCATAATAAATTTACTACAGTGGCAGAACATCTCATGACCAGCTTTTCTACTTTGAATACCACAAGCAGACCTTTAATTTGTTGACACACAGCCCCTGGACATTCATGAAAACAAGATGTTCTCTTGCTGCTTTTTAAGTTAAACAGATTTAAGTCAGGGTCTCAGCTGAATTTCAAAAACAGATGTTCCATAGCAAAAGGGCTGAACTGACCCCAGCAATGAGAGGCTGTTTCACTTGAACTTGAATATTCTTTTGTTAGTAGGACAAGCGATCAAATCCTGGAACTGAAAACAGGAGCAACCCAAGGTTTACTACTGTCTCCATTCAATGACTGCCCTGTGGGTCTGGGAAGACTGGGCATCCAGGAATCTGGGTTTGGGGAATAAGCTGATGCCTGGGAGGTTTAGGTGCCTGGGTTTTGAAGGGGTTAGAGAGGAGGGATGGTCTTTCCCCCAGCCCCCCCCCCCCCCCCCCCCGCCAAAGCCACCATCCTGTTTCCCTGTCCACCTCAGAGGCCCTGCATGGAATGACTCCACTGTACCCACCACCTCTCCTGACCCCACAGCCAGGCCACTTCCTTAGTCCTGCAACAATCCAGCTAGAATTTTTGCCTCTGGGCCTTTGTCCCTGTTTCCTCTCTTCTGTCACCTGCAGTGCCCTCCATTCCTTCTGCAAATCCCACATATTTTTCTAGAGTGTAGCTCAGTCTTCTCTTGACTCCAGAAGCATCCTGTCTTTCAACTCTGTAGCATTGTTAGCACTGTTCTTTTTGATGGTCAATACTAACCAGTCCATTCTAAAGGAGATCAATCCTGGGTGTTCATTGGAGGAACTGATGCTAAAGCTGAAACTGCAATACTTTGGCCACCTCATGCGACGGGTTGACTCACTGGAAAAGAGTCTGATGCTGGGAAAGGTTGGGGGCGGGGGGAGAAGGGGACAACCGAGAATGAGATGGCTGGATGGCATCACCGACTCTGTGGACATGAGTTTGAGTGAACTCCGGGAGTTGGTGATGGACAGGGAGGCCTGGCGTGCTGTGATTCATGGGGTCGCGGAGGGTCGGACACGACTGAGCGACTGAACTGAACTGACTGAACTGAACTATACAGCTTTGTTATTCAAATGTGTTATAACCTCTCTTTCTCTCGAGCAAATGTGAAGCTGCTCAATGTTAGGGACTGCATCTCCTTTGATATCCCCTTGCAGTGCTGGGTGTTTTGCTCTGCCTTTATAGATGCATGAGAATGGTTGCTGAACTGAACTTAATGAAAAACTTCTGGCCTAAAAATCCGAGTTCCAAAAATTCCACACTTCTGGCCGTTAGTACCCTTTGCGCTTTCTGGGCACCTTATAGAACTGTACTTTCTGGCTTCCTTGTGGGCAGCTGGGGTCAAGTGACTAGTTCTGGCCAATGAGTTGTGAGCAGAAGTATCCCGTCACTTCTGGGGCAGACCATTTATTTGTTGATATGAGATCCTTCAGAGTATTTTTTCTCTCTGCCCTGGGGTCCCCAAGTAAGGATGGCAGTGATGTGGACCAGAGACCCCTGCCTGTCCAGGGTTAGAGAGAAAGCATGAGGGAGCAACCTTTGTGCTGATGTCACTAAGATTTTGAATGGTCCCCAACCCCAGCATAACCTAGCTCACCATGATTGACATAGCCATGGTTAAGTTAGTCCATGACAAAAATGATCTTGTGATATTAGGCACTGCTTCATGAGGTATTTACTCAACTTACTGATTTTCTATGGCTTCTAACACAGAAATAGGAATGGGTAAGCTAGGGCTTACCTAGCTTATCTAAGCCCTCCCAGGTAGGGCTTCAGGGAGTGGAAATGGCTCATCTGAAGTGGAAATGCCCCATCTGCCTACCCCAATGAGTCATAAAACTGTTGCTAACTGCATGAGTGCTCATGTGTTATCTGTTCATTCACTTACACCAGGAATGACAAACTCAAATGCTTTCAAGGACCCAAAAAGTTAAATACTTGGGGAGTGGCGGCTTGTGGGGAAATGGAGAATGCATGCATCCCTAAAAAAATTCAAAATCAAAATTTCAAGAAAACCATGCTGGGCAAAGGAAGCCCATTTTCAGGTCATTGTGGACCTCAGGTTGCTTGTTGGTAATCCTTAATATGTACAATCATTCCTTAATGGCTCTCATGTGCCAGGCTAGGCACTGTGCGGAGTTAAAGGGTGAACTTATGTGAATTCATCTATCACCCTATATTCTAGATGGAGGAGTTTATTTATTTAGTCAATGGTTATATAGCATATGCTATGTACCCAGTACAGTTCTAAGAACTTTATAAGTATCAGTTTAAATCTTTATAACAATCTTTATTGAGTCCATTTTATAGATAGAAAGACTAAGGCTTAGAGAAGGTGTGTCATTTGCCCAAGGTCACAGAGTTAGCAAATATTAGAGCCAGGATTTACATCCAGGCAGCCTAGCCCTTAGAGTCTGTGCTTTGTGAGACTATGCTACTTCTCACAAGATGTAATACAAGGTAGCTTATGGCAAAAACCTCACTGATGAAAAGACCATTTAATTGTCTGAAGGATCCATACTCGGCTGCAAACAACCTTGTCTAGAATTTGTTTCCTGTTGGAAGGATTTGGCTTGCTTGATGTTAGGGGGAGTCCATATTTGATGTTTATTAATGAAATGAAAATGAATCTTGTTGATGTTCATTTGGGCTTTGGTAAACTAATTTATTATTTCATTTAAGTGGGGTTCACTTTAGAAAATAAGCTGAATTCATCCTAAAGTCTTTAAAAAATAAAACATACTTTGACTATTTCTTTTTGCTTTTTCATTTAATTAATTTCAGACAGGAAGCAAAATCATCTAAGATTATCTGTTAGTGTCTGTCTTAAGACAGACTCAGATTTTGTGGGACCTGAAAATTATTTGGGAGTCCTTTAAGAAAGCAAATACAATGTTAAATGTAAAAACTTAGGCAGAGGTGTGACAGACATCTGTTCAAATGAGGGGCTCTATGGCTTAAGCACCACTGGTTTCACAGTGAATCACTCTGGGTCTGTCACCTTTGATTCTTTGAGCATTCCAATAAAAAAGTCACAAACCCTTACTTTGCTCTTAATTTTCAATTATTTTGATACTATAGTTATGTCTTTCCCTAAAAAGTTCTTCTTGAAAACAGAATTTAGGAAGCAAATAAGGCAGGGGACAATTAAGCATCATTCTTCAAAGCAATTTTCAGAAAAGTAGAATTAGAGATACAGCCAATACTCTGCAGTGTTTTGCCTGTAAACCATATAATTAAGAATGATAGGTAGATGAGACAGCAGAGATATATAAAATATTATGAGTCTTTGTTAAGATAAGACCAATAAAAAATAAATAAAAGAATCAGAAATCACAATTTATGTCAATGAGTATATTATTGGAGTCACTAGATTTTCCACTGCATTCAATAAAAAAAGTCCATTTTATAGGAAGAATGAAGGAACACTAGAATTGTTAATGTAGCCCAGACCTAATATATCACTGGCTAGAGAAGTTCCAATTCAGTATATAACTGTAGAGTGAATAAATTAATGAGTGACTGAATATGTATGTTTGAAGAGCAAGAAAAGGGCAGATGGTGCTAATAGTGGTCACAGGCCTCCCCCACCAACCCTGACTTATAACTGCATCTTTTAGTTCTAATCCATTAGCCAGCAAGCTGGGGGAGGCAGTAGATAGGTCCCCAGAGTCCCTCATGGTAACAAATGTCTTCATGTTTATACATCTTGAGAGTCTGTGATGGAATCAGATTCACAGTCATGGGTATAATATACTTACAGGAGGAATCTTTTGAAGAACTTGAAGAAAATGCTTTTAGAAGAACGCCTTCCTTTAGGCCTGACATATGTTTGTATTCACTCCCTCTCTGCATTCTCTGAATATGATAAACACACTTCTCTCCAAACTCAGGATGCCCCGTTCCACAGTATGTCGTTCTTGGTCATTAAATAACAGGACTTGATATTAATGTTGGCTGTCTCCATCCCTCTTTAACAAAGTGTTTTCAGCCAAAGATATTAAACTAGTCAACCTCTCTTTTCCCCTGTCAGAGAAACAGCCAGCCTCCTGAAATCACAGCTCATTTATACCATGTTGGCGTGAATATTCAGACTCCATTTGTCTCCAGCTCTTAAAGACTGGTGTTAGAGTGAATGATAGACATTTTGTTTTGAATTAGCAAAAAAGCAGGAGAAAAAAAAAACCCAAGTAATAAGTTTGGCCTTAAAATATCTGTTTCAGGGAATGCAGCTCTGCTTTTTCCTCCAGTAAAAGTTGATTTAAAAAAAAATCTAGATTTAATTTGGCATTAAGTTGGACCTGATGCAGAAACTGGTAGGAAGGAAAACGTCTCAGTCTTACCCCCCCTCAGATTGAGCCTTAAACCCTACTGGAGGACCGTTCCATGGACTAGTGGAAGATGTTTGCAGCTTTGTTTTGTTGAACATCCCAAAGCAAACTTTGGAAGTAGTTGAGTCTGTGTCCTTGAACTGTACAAATCCCATCACAGTTGGAACCTCAGACTTCTGATAGTTTTGTTTAAAAGCTAAATAGCAGGATCATTTTTTTTTTTCTCTTTACAGCCTACTCACTCATGTGTTTTGGAACAGAAATCTGGAAAAGAGTTCTAGGCAAGAACTCCTTGGCACCATTGTTTGTTTTTCTCCCTGCTATCTGTGCCTTGATCTTGGTTTGCCCACCCTGACAAAACCTCTTTCCATCAACAGCCATCTGGGTAGGAATGTGTGCTTAATGCAGGTGCCTCCTAAGGTCAGGTGCAATTCCATGGCCAAGGAAACACCATCACTCAGCCAAAGTTACAAAACCTGCACATGGTGATGCTGGAATGTCCTGTTACCTTCCTTATCATGAAAGTTTCAAGAACTGGGAAGACCTGAGAACCACTACCAGAAATCTGTAGAAAAGACTTTTAGTGCAAGAATGATCCCTTCAGATTCTGCTGTAACACACTTGAACTAAACAGGAGGCTGAATATTGTGTCAAGAGTGTCCAGAGAGGCTTGTTCTGCAAAACTCAAGAGAAGATAAAGGGAAAAAAACCCTCTCTTTCCATACCATATGGAGCTTCAACTGACTCTAAAAATACTGGCCCACAGTGGTTATAAAAACTCCCATTTATGCTGTTCTAAAACAAGGCAAACCCTGCTAGGTGCTTACAATTCAAAGCACTTCTTATACATGCTCATAGGAAAAGAATCTTTCTCTTCATATCCTATCCATTCCATTCCGTCGTTCAGTCATGTCCTGCTCTTTGTGACCCCGTGGACTGTAGCCTACCAGGCTTCTCCATCCATGGGATTCTCCAGGCAAGAATACTGGAGTGGGTTACCATTTCCTTCTCCAGGGGATCTTCCCGACCCAGGCATCGAACCCAGGTCTCCCGCATTGGAGGCAGATGCTTTAACCTCTGAGCCACCATATCCTATAGCTGACTGAAAGGAATGAAATGCAGTCTGGAGGCACCTCTGCTGGCCACTGGCCACCATTCATTTGGAATACCCCAGCTAGGCCATTCAAGGATTGCAGAGCTGTTTTCTCTTGACTTCAGAATTTCTCCCTGCTCATTTTATACAAATAGCAATTTATGTAAAATCAACTGACCCAAGTGCCATTAGTACTTTAGGTCAGTGAGTGAAAAATGGCATTTTTTCCCTGGCAACTTGAAGAATGCCAAGAGGAAAGTAGGAAGTGGGGGGTACTTGAAGAAATCTGGTATCTCAGAGTTTATTTTTAAGAAATGGAAGTGGGTATGTAGAGAAGGAGGAAGTTTACAAACCTCTGACAGGCTCTCCTGCTAATAATCAGATAATCCAAAGAAAGATCATGGGTTTCTGCTAGAGAAACAGAACCAATGGAGAAAGGGGAGGCGGGTGGGCACGGAGAAGCAAGGAAAAGAAGTGACACTTCAGAGAATAACAGAGAAGTGAATGAATAGTTTTCCTCCTTTTGTTTGTATCACACTAAGCAGGAAAAAAGTGGGAAATTCAGGGCTGGGGTGAAGATGGCCCAATTAGAGATCACTTTTGATGGTGAGACCCAGAGAGTAGAAGTGTGCTATGGCCACCATGACTCAAGGCCTGGTCCGTTCATGCTTCATTAGCCCCCATTCTGTCCTGCACATGAAACACGAAAATATCACCAAAGCCTGCTTGAAGGCATACGAAGTGTGGGGAGACTATGGAAGGGGTACAGTGCAAAAGAAAGTACATTCCCCTCATCTGAGTCCTTTACTGACTGTCTGGACAAGATGATGTTCCGTGGCAGAGGGGTCCCAGCCACCTGGCCTTCTGTCTCTTTGGACATTGAGTAGTCTAATCCTGGACCTCCCCTACTATCCAGTCTGATCAGCTCTGATTGTGACGGAGAAAACTGTCCTAAAGGGAAGTGCTGATGTATGACAGCCCTGGGCAAGCAGGTAGGGAGTCAAACACATGCTCCTGGGTGGAGTTAGCTAGAGAGGAGCAAGGTCGGGTAGAGAAAGTCCCCAGGAATGGTTTGGGGCAAAGCCCTAAAGGAGAGGACAGAAAAAGGTATAAAATAGGACCAAAGGAATAAGTGAAGAGAGAAATAGATAGACATCCACAATTGCCAATACACATGTTCTTACATTAGAAATGCCATTTAGATTTCTTCCTCCTGTTATTTACCAGGAAAACTTTCTACATGCAATTTCTAGTGGCATTGTTAAACCGCTGCTCCTCTCCCTCTGCAGTCTTTCTGGGTGGCCTCATAATTCCTATGTGTAGGTTATGATTATGAAAATTTCTATCTCTAGTTATTACCTGGGCTTCAGACTTGCATAGCCCTTGTATTCTATACACACACCCTTGGATGTCACACAGGCCCTTAAACTCAGCAAATCTCAGTCTAAACTCACTGTCCTTCCCTCTTGGCTCCCAAAAGAGTGTTCTCAGTATCTGGAGCAGGTCCATGTTATTTACTCTTTGAGGAATGAGGTAAGTCTCCTGCCATCAGTTAATCATATATATTATTTTTCAGACTCTCTCTCCAGCTTTGACTTCTTTCCACTTTTTGGAAGTCAGGAGACAGGCAGCAAGTAAGGAGAAAGCACCACTAATAATCATTATTTGGAGGTAGTCTTAAAGCAAATTACAGGTTCAGAGACTTGTATCTTACCTCTCCATTCATTTATTCATTTAATAAGTACTATTGAATGCTCACTATTTACAAAGCCTCCTCTAGTGCTATGAAAGATATAAAAGGCACACTTTTCAGCTTCAAAAATTGTGTAATGAAACAGGGCAGTGAGAGATGTATAAAAAGGACTGCAACATACTGTAGGAAAACCAAATATTCTAAGAGTGATATAAATGCTAAGGTAGTTCAGGAGAGGAGACTCAGAGAGCCGTCCATATGCAACAAACTGAACATCAGCATATAGGGGAAAAATGATCAGATATTAGAGACTGAGCTGTGTTCCCACAAATTCATATGTTGACATCTTAGCTCCAAACAACTCAGAATATAAACAAATTTGGAGATCTGTTCATTAAAGAGGTAATTAAGTTAAGATGAAATCTTTAGAGCATGCATTAGTCCGATATGACTGTGGGCTTTCTAAGAAGAGGAAATGTTGGACACAGAGAGAGCACTCCAAACATGTGCTGGCAGTGGGATGCTATGTGAAGACACAGGAAAAGAGGGCCATCTGCAAGTCAAGGAGAGAGGCCTTCGAAGAAAACAAACCTGTCGACTCCTTCACCTTGAACTTCCAGCCTTCGTAACTGTGAGAAAATAAATCTCTGCTACATAAGCCACCCGGTCTGCAGTATTTTGCTCTGGCAGCCACAGAAAACCACTTCTCCTTACTAGTGCCAGCCTTGGAAAAATTGTGAATGAGTGAAGTTTCCTTTAGCTTCTCCATCCTCTACCTTCTGAAAGCTCCTCTTTCTGCTCCCCAGGTCTACTGGTAGAAGTTCTTCCAGGTGAGGAGGATTTGCTGAGAGTGAAGAGTACTTCCTTCTGAAATCATTATTTGTTCAAAGGTGAGCTCCTTCACCCTGAAGACTGCCTCATCATCTCTCTATTCCCTCAAGTCAGCAACATTCTTGGGAAGTGAGAACTTCATTATTGATTGGGGACGGTTTTGCTTAATATACTATAGATGCAGGGAAAAAAATAAAAATAAAGCAAAAAAAAAAAATCAGATTACAAAACAGGAAAACAGTTCTTTCAAACTTGATAGATTACTGGGTAAATAAACTATGAAGGGCATAGCAGAACCCTTGGTTTCTCACAATGCATCTTTAGGTGTGAGAATTTAGACAATCAGGCAGAAAGGCTATGTAATTGCTAAGATCAGAGCCCTCCCCACCAACAAAACCACATAAACTGTACTCACAGGTAAGCAGTCAAATGTCTGCTCGTGAACCTCTGGTTGATTACCAATCACTATGAATTTGCCTGGATGATCTTCAAGCTTTTCAATGATTACCTGGCATAAAAGGATAGAAACACAGTGGAGTGAATTTTGGTTAATGTAGAACTATTCCAAATATTTAAGATACAATTTCTTTCTCAGGTACTGATGTTGGTTAGGACCATGAAAGGGAAATAAAGCACAGATATAAATAGATACTGCATTTGCAATTGATAGTTGCATTTTAAAGAAAATTAATACAATTATTACAGAGTCAGTCCCTAAATTCTTCTAAATAATGGAGGTGAGAGATGGTTTGTACAAAGCAGGGAGCACTACCAATGCCAATAATCAAAGACCAAAGGCATTAGAATATAGTCAGGGACACTGCCTTTTCTAAGTTCACCTTCAAAACCTTCTAAACCTAAGACTCTCAAAGTCTTTTTGGACCCTTTGCTTTGCCCAAAGTCTTCTGCTATTGATGGTTAGGAACTTGGTTAATTGGTAAAAGAGAAGGCTCCAGAAGATTACAAATAATGATAGAATGCACTAGTAGATAATCTAGAGGTAACTCTCTTGTACTTGAAACACAGCAACAAATATTAAATATTAGATCAAAGAAATAATGAACTGCAACAGCAAATCACCATTGCATCCCTAACCTGCCCCAACATGATGCAGCAAGGATGCTATGGGTATGAGTATGAAAAGTGGAGCTCTGGGTTTTAACATTTGCCTTTTTTGGTAGAATAATGGGGCCCACATGGACCTTAAGGACACAACTTGCTTTCCCCTACCCCATTCTTTGGTTTTTTTGCATTGGAAGAAATTAGAAGTTCTTGGAGTTTAGGGACTGGCTTGGAATCACACTGCTGGGAATCAATCTTAGATTCCTAGATTCTCATTTCAGATTTCAAAGGTAAAATGCAAACCAAACAAAAACCTGCCTAGCATGGTATCAATGGTTTGTATCCATCTCAGGAAGGCTGGTTTGCAAACTAAGGATGGGGAACCCTGAGGGGCTTGTAAATTGTTTAGCAGGGCCAAGTGTTATTTCTTATTCCATTTCTTTATTTCTGAGCAGTCACTCAGACTGCCTCCAGCTCTCCTCCCTCAATCTCTACCATCTCCTCCTATTTGTCCAAAATGCACACTTCAACTGTTTTATTGTCGTACATCTACAGTACCTTGCTCAGTATTCAGGAGATGTGGGCATTGATCTTAAGCAGCCTAATATCTAGCTGGAGTGATAAAAGATATAATTATCCTTCTAGGTTACAATGCCAGAAAGCGGTAAGAGCTCCAAATCCCATTTAAATTCCTTTTCTTCTATTGTGGGCCTCATTTTGGAGGTCTTCCTTATAAAACTGCAGAAAAGGGGGACAAGAAAATCTGTGAGACATCTGCTAGCTGGAGAAGCTGCTCAAGCCTGGCTTACAGTCTAGTTCCCTGCAGCTCCTAGGCTTCTGCCAGCACGCAGCAGGGCATCAAGAAATTTTGTTGAGTGAGGGAACAAAACCTATGAGTTAGAGGGGGGTGATGAACTCCTCAAAACTGTAGGCCAGATTTTGTGTATTAACTTTCATTCATTTCTGAAAGTAGTCTCTGCTCCCTTTTCCCCTCCCCCTCAAATTAAGAACCACTGCCTAAATGATTAGGATAGCACTAGTACATGTACGTTAAGTTGCTTCATCATGTCCGACTCCTTGCAATCCCATGGACTGTAGCCCTCCAGGCTCTTCTGTCCATGGGATATTCCAGGCAAGAATACCGGAGTGGGTTGCCATGCCCTCTTCCAGGGTATCTTCCTGACCCAGTGATCGAACCCGCGGCTCTTATGTCTCTGGCATTGGCAGTGGGGTTCTCTACCCTTAGCACCAGCTGGGAAGCCCTGGCATAGCATGAGAGGATAGAGTTTAGATGAGAACAAATCCCACGAGCAAATTTAAAAACAAATAAGGATTGAGTACCTAGTCCCCATGCTGCCACATCCAGACCTACTGCATCTATTCCCTGGCCTTTCTTTCATCATCTCTAGAATGTAGGGAAGGCATGATCCCTGACCCTCCTAACTTCAGGGCAGCTTCAAGGGCCTAAGCATTAGTTGATGGTCTTGGCCTTGGCTGTACACTGCCATCACTCAAGGAGCTCTGAAATAATGACCCAACCCAGGGACCCTCCTTTGATCAACCTAACGAGGATTTGGGGGGTTAGGCCCCAGGCATATTTGAGTCTAAAGTGCTGGCAGGTTGCAAGACACTGAGATTAAGACGCAGACTTCTTTTCCAAATCATTGAGCCCATGCACATGTAGGGTGCAGGTGGGAGAGATTTCCCTCCAGGTCCTGCTCCTCTCTATGTGACAGGAACATATCTGAGATTTGCCAGTGAACAAACAGCCATGGAACCTGGCTTCATGGCACTTATGGTACACTGTCCCCCTAGAATTGAGGTTCTCAGACTGGCTGCATATCAAAATTTTCTGGGAGAGCTTTTTTCAAGAAAATATGACACGGGAAATTCCAGAGAGGTGTCCAGAAATCTGCACGTTACAAGAAGTCCCTTACATTCAGATGCTGATGCAGATTACAGTACTCACTCCACATGTTGCTCTTGCTATTGTTTAATTGCTAAATCATGTCTGACTCTTGGCTACCCTGTGGACTGTAGCACTCCAGGGTTTCCCAGGCAAGAATACTAGAGTGGGTTGCCATTTCCTTCTCCAGGGATCTTCCCCACCCAGGGATTGAATCCAGGTCTCCTGCAGTGGCAGGTGGATCCTTTACCATTGAGCTACCAGGGAAGTCCACCCTTTCCACATAGGCCTCTCATTCTTGACCCTCAGGCTTCATCGAAAGAACAGAAGACTAGAAGAAATCAGGGAGTTACTTGCCTAATGAATGAATCAAGAGATTTAAACTTATTGGGAAAAAAAATCCTCAGTACCTTCTCCCAAACCCTCTGGTAGGGTCAGTACTTATTTGCCTAGTTTCCCTTTCCCTGGTCCCAATTCCCTCAGTATTTTTATTTTTAAAATTGGGAATGAGTAAAGAAAAATATAAAGAAATCAGGGATCTGGGGAAACGTTTCTTTTTTGGTCTGTAGTGTCTATGTATATGTTAATGAGCCATCTTGTTAGTGAGACAAAGATAGAAAGGCTTTTGAGAGAAACCATAAGGTGAATAGCACAGTGACTAAACACAGAGTTTGTCTTCACATATACTTTTTCTTTTCAGATTGAGGACGGAAGGGCCAGAAAGTTGACGAAGCTCTCATTTCCTGTTCCAAGACCATTTTCTACTGTCTGCTACCTTGCAACTTCAGAAACTTGCCTGGGTGAACCATTATTCTCTGGATCCTTAAGCTTTTCATTTGGTGCCCAACATATAGAAACGGACTGACTTGGCTCAGAGGCAGCTGCTGAAATTCTCTGCAGGCAAAGCTAAGTCTAGACCGGACATGGTAAGGAGGGAATGACTCGAGATGAAGGAAGAGGGGCCGGAAGAGCAAGCTGGTCTGCATGAGGCAAACGAGCCCCGCTGCCTTCGTCCAGTCGCCTTCCCAGCCAGTGGCAAATGGCCAGCTGCTATTTATTGCTCCTTTGATTGAACTGTCTGCTCAGGCAAGTGGGGAAATTGGGATTTTATATGAAAGCATTCACTATGGGAGAATCAAGGTGTAATAAAAAGAAAGGAGGAATTTCTCTCCTTTCAATCAGTTTTCTAGTCTTCTAAGGGGAGTGATTTTCTTAAAACTTTCAGGAAACCTCTAGGTAAATTCATTCAGTAGCATGAGGAGCAGGACCCAGTACCTTCCTGCTGCTGCTGCTCAGTCACTTCAGTCGCATCTGACTCTGTGTGACCCCATAGACGGCAGCTGACCAGGCTCCGCCGTCCCTGGGATTCTCCAGGCAAGAACACTGGAGTGGGTTGCCATTTCCTTCTCCAATGTGTGAAAGTGAAAAGTGAAAGTGAAGTCGCTCAGTCGTGTCCGACTAGTAGCGACCCCATGGACTGCAGCCCACCAGGCTCCTCTGTCCATGCGATTTTCTAGGCAAGATTACTGGGGTGGCTTGCCATTGCCTTCTCCGAGTACCTTCCTAGGTTACACAAATGGGAAAATATTGACAGTACATACTTGCAAAAAGTGGTTATGCTTCTCCTTTAAAATTCCTATCACAAGTATTCATAGAAAGATGCCATTTTCCAAAAGGATATCAAAGGGTCAGATAAAGGGGAGTATCTCAAATGATAACTTATTATGACAGGGAGTTATCAAAAAGATTCAATTAGAGATCCTTTATAAAAAAGAATAACTTCGTGGAGTCAACAAGAAGAACTGGGTTTTCATTAATTTATATATTGCCTTGTGGAGTTGAGTTAGGATCCTTTCATTTCAACATTAATATTTATATTAAAAAATCCCCCATGACACTTTTGTAATACGCTCTGCTCTCCTTATGGAGATTCTGATAACTATTACGTGTTAAGGGTTTTTAGTGCCAGACCCTGTGCTAAGCTCCTTTCATATATCTCATTTATCATTATAACAACCTAATGAGATACATGTTCTTAACATAGGAGAAGCCCTGAGAAATTTGTTGTGTTTAACACATTGGCCTAAATTCACCCAGCTAGTAAGTAATGAAGCCAGTATTCAAATCTGAGGGCAGACTCAGCCTGACAGTGTATGAGAAGGATACGTGCCCATATTCATTTACAGACTGAGTGAGTTCTCTAAGCCAGTATGGAACACACAGTGAGAAGCAAGGACTCTGTTCTCATGGAAGTTATATTCTGGTGGAGTACAGATAGCACGCATATTTCCAACAGTGAGCAAATAAAAGAGCCTAATGTGATAGAGGGCCACTGAACGCTGGATGGTGAGAGATGGTCTCTCTGAAGAGGAGATACCTGGGCTGAAAACATATTTCTAGTTTAAGGAGTTATTCATGTGAAGAGTGTTTCTGGAAGAGCTTTTGAGAATCCTGGTGGGAGGTAGGGGCTTTATGAGATGACTGTGTGTTCTGTGATCATGAAACTCTTCCAAGTTGTTCAGTACATATGGGATTCACGCTAATCTGTCCATTAACAGAATATACAATGCTGAAAGATGTGCTGAACAAAATGGGACTCACCAAAAAAAAAAAAGATTGGCAGAGTACCACCTTTGCCAGAAAGCATGAGGATGGCAGAGGTGCTGGTCATCTGTCTCTAGCCATCGGGGAGCATGCCAGGGATGCACTTGGTTACCTGAGCATCGGATGCCCAGGACAACAGACGTCCCCCTGCACTTCTGTTAACTGGGTAAACTTGAAGAGAGCTGCCTTCTGTGGGTTTCCATGAGCTCCTTTCAGTCTTGTGCATTGGAGAATAAAGCAGACTATTTCTTAATAATGAAAGAATGAAACACTACAGGATATAATCCTTGGAATGGGAAAGGAATGGTAAGAAGCTATTTCAGACTTAGTTGGCAGGAAGTCACATAATTTGTGGGAATGGAAATTAAAATAAAATATTTAAAAATAGATCTATGGGTTTTAGTCAAAATGCGCCAGTAACAATAAAACATTAATAATTGTCTCTTGTGAATTGTCTCTGTTTTACATTTATAGTTGAATATGGGACCTAGGAGTATTTTGGAAGAGAAGAAATATGTGATCTCAGGGAATTTGGGTCACTTAAGTAAATACTAATGAGTGAGTTGACCTTGACCAAGTTATTTAAGTACTCTTGGCCCCTCAATTCTTTCATCTGTAACATGAAGCATTTGGAATAGATTTTTAAAGATCTCTCCAATTCAGAGGGTTTTCGTATAATTCTATGGTTTTTTAAGGAAAAAATATATAATGTGTATGTCTCAGTATCTATGAATGACCTAGTTATGGCTGGGAATAAAACAAGTTCAATCAAGTTCAGCATCGAAGGAGGTTCCCAGAGAAAAGAATTGCTTTTCAGGGACCACCTACACCACCCCTTCTCCATTATTTCTAAAAGATGAATGTATCTTACAGATCTTGGAGAATCTATTGAACACCTACTATGTGCAAGGTACTTGATATTTGTTATCTAATTAACCTTCAAAAGAAAACTGAAAATAGTTGTTTTAGTATCTTATTTCAAAGTAAGGATACAGATTCAGATTCATTGTCACATAGTTAACATGTATCAGAGTTGAAATTGCATCCCAGACTTGTTCAACTTCAAAGCTCTTTCTAGGACTGAAGACTTGGAATGGAAAGGACAAGAGTAAGTAAGAGAATAAGAAAAAATGTTTCTGAAAAGCATGGCAGAGTTTTCTGCATTATTATGGTGCTGAGTAGGAAAAACTCAAAAGTACAAGAAAGAAGAACTACTTTGGAGCTGATATATCTATTTCTTAATTGTGGTGGAAGTTACACAACTATCTGTATTTGTCAAAACTTACAGGACTGTACACTAAAAGGAGTAAATTTTTACTATATATAAATTATACTTTGATTAAAAAAAGGCAAGCAAAAAACAAAATGAGGAAAGGGTCTTGGGATATAGTCTCAGACCTTTGGAGAGTTCATTTGTGGAGAAGGGGCAAACTGGAAGTCAATGGAATCACAGGAAATGGCAGATGAATTTCAAATTCAATTAAAGGGAATTTTCCCAATTCTATCAAACTACAAGAAGATAAGGTAACTCAGTCTGGAGGAAAGTAACATCACCTAGCACCTCAGCTGGATACCCATATGAAAGAAAAGAAAAGAAAATCGTGACTTTTATTTAATATCATATATCATACGCTCCCTCCTCCAATTCCAGATTCATTATAGATCTAAATGTGAAAACTTACACATTAAAGCTCTCAGAAAAAAGAAGATACCTCCATGATCTTGGGACAGGCAAAGATTTTGTAAATAGGGTATATAAATTATTAACCATAAAAGAAAAAATTGATAAACTGTACTGCATCAAAATTAAGAACCATAAAGAGAGTGAAAGGCAAACCACAGATTTAGAAAATGTATGTTAGCAAAACTTACATCTGACAGGAGTTGCATTTAAATATGCAAAGAATTCCCACAAATCAATAAAAAAATGACTCTATAAAAAATAAGTAAAGACTCTAATGGGTACTTCACAAAAAGAGGATATTAAAATGGCAATAAACATATGGAAAGTGCTTAATTTCATTAATCATTAGAAAATTCTAATTCAAATTAATACTACTAGAATAGCTAAAATTGAAAAGACTGACAAGTCAAAGTTTTGATGAGCACCTGTAACTCTCATGCACTGCTGTGGGAATGTCAACTGGAGTAATCACTGAGGTAAAATATTTGGCAGTATCTGCTAAAGCCGAATATTGGTCTAACTGGTGACCCAGAAAGCTTACTCCTTTGTATTTAGATGACAAAGATCCATGCATATATTCATCAGAAAACACGAACTAGAATGCTCATACCAACACTACTCACAACATCCACAAAGTGGAAATCACCTCAGTGTCTATCCATAATAACATGGATAAACTGTGGTTGGCAAACAACAAAATATGGTGTTGCAAATTAGAATAATATAATTATCACTCATGTAATGAACTTCGGAAACATAATTTTAAATAGCAGAGACTGGACACCCCCCTCCCCCAAATTCTATAGGATTACATTACTACCAAATTCAACAAAAACAAACAAAACAAACAAAACTGTCACTAGGTGTCAGAAATCAAAATGATGCTTATCCTGGGGCAGTGGAGGAGGGGAGGGGAGGAGGCATTACTGAAGGGGGCACGAAGTGGGTCCTGGGGTGCTACGTCATGTTCTGTTACTTGATCTGGGTGCTGACTACATCACTTTGCTCATTCTAGTTATGATTTATGCGCTTTTCTGTATGCTACACATCAAAAAAAAGATTATTTTAATAACATGTGAATAGAAAAAGATGAAGCCTCAATCTGGAAAGATGACAACTAAAGGGAATTTATGAGCTCAAAATATATAAAATTATGAAAATTTAATATTCCCAGTCATATATTACTATATATTAGAGTAGGAAAATAAAATTATAAAAAGAAAGACCAACAATGAGAGAAAACAAAAAGGTAATACAAATGAATGTACTCTGCAGGGGGAAAATCGCAGTTGGGAAGGCTGGGATCAATTTGGCCAGTTATTTCTAAATTAAAAGTCAACACTGGATTATTTACCAATGACTTAGTGAACTTTCCAGATATATATTTTGGCTTACTATATCTTAGAAGGGAAATATTGAATGTTTTTGCAAGTGGCCCATACCAAAGCAGTTCAAATACAGGGACTACTTATCATCTTAAGATGCTGTAAAACCTCGTGGTGCATTCAGACCCTTGCTCACTAACCAGTGTCTCCTCTTCACTTTCCACCACCGCTCTTCCCAAATCTATCTGCAGTGCCTTACGTGTACCTTAAGTTCTTGCACAAAGTTTCCTCTTCACTTGTTTCAACTGTTTGTTTCAAGTTTTTGCCTGTGTATCTTAAATAACACTTGCTTATAGTATGCTTGTATTTCAGTGTAAATTTTTATGTCTGTGGGAGAATCTCTTGATTTTTGTGGGATGCATTTTTCATATTCTTATGAGATTATGCATATGGATATACAGAGATATTTGTATAAACTAGTAGATAAGAGGGACAACATGTATCAACAGAATACTATGTTAGGAATTTAGCCACCAAGCAGACTAAATAAAGCAAGAGACTAAGGAAATTGCTCTTATAATTCAAGAAAAAGTCAATTATCCAGTGAAAGTAAAAATTGTCTTGGTATTCTGCAACAAACAGTTTCACTGGATTACTAACAAAGCTTTACAGTATTCAGTTGGGTTGGAAATGTCTTTCCCTTAAAAGCGGCATGGAATTGTGAAAAGACAGGCTGTGTGGTCGTAAGAGAGATATATGAGCTTAGGTATCAGTTACTTATTTTTGCTAGTGGTAAAGAAATTCACCTGCCAATACAGGAGACCTAAGAGATGTGGGTTCAATCCCTGGATTGGGAAGATCCGCTAGAAAAGGGCATGGCAGCCACCCCCTGCAGTATCCTTGCCTGGAGAATTCCATGGACAGAGGAGTCTGGTGGGCTATAGTCCATAGGGTCGCAAAGAGTTGGACACGACTTAAGCGACTTAGCATGCCTGCACAGCAGATACTATTTTAAAATGAGGGTAATAATAACTGCTTTGAAGGGCTTTTAGTCATCTGTGCCTATGCAGTATTTTGCTAATGCTGCTATGGAGGCATTGCCACAGTGGGCTGTCATCTTATGAGCATGGGCTTTTTTTAATTTTTTTACAATTAAAAAAATTGGAGTATAATTGCCTTACAGTGTTATGTTAGTTTCTTCTGTGCAACAATGTAAGTCAGCTATATGTATACATATATCCCCTTCCTCTTGAGCCTCCCTCCCACCCAGCTCTCATCCCACCCCTCTAGGTCATCACAGAGCATCAAGCTGAGCTCCCTTTGCTATACAGCTGCTTCCCACTTGCTATTAATAATTTGTTTTACAGATGATACTATATATATGAGCATGAGCATCTTGATGGCAAGGAATGGTCTTACTCATAATTCTATCCCAAGTATTTAGTAAATTCCATGAACACATCATACTCTGTAAAAGTTCACTGGTGAGTGAGTGAATGAGATAATATATAAAGTGTCCATTACTAAACCAAGAATGCTATAGGCTTCCAATGAATATCACCCCTTTCTTTTCCTCCTCCTTTCATTATTCTCTATCTGGAAAGAAGAATGAATCAACCCTTAGCTTATTTTTATTAGATGGCCAGGATTAGCCAAGGTAGCCAAGGAAGTTTTTCTGAATTCCCCTTCAGATTTCATAGGAAGCCAAAGACATAGCTTGTATTTTTGATCACAGAGGAGCCAATTTTGTACAAGTATGAAGATGAAAAAAATTCTTATTTGAACAGAATGAAATCACATAATGGTACAATAGAAGGGCTTTGATATCGTAAAACGGTTCCTATTTGCTGCAGTCTTTCCTCTGTTATTCTCGGACAATTTTTGAATAGGAATAATCCATGATGCTATTTGCATTGGCCAAGATTTTTCAATTGTTAGTAGAAGAATAAGGGTGAATTTTTAGAGGCAAGATAATTTCTGATCAGAGAAGCCTTAAGAATGTGTCCATGGCAGGGTGAGGGTTAGATGTTTATTTTTAAGCTTTATGAAAAGTTCTCTACTTGTCTAAAGCAAGCAGGAAAGCGAAAGTAATTTATGGTATTATGAAATTTCTGAGCTTCTCATGGGAAAGTAGCTGACGTCAGTGTTTGATAAGCTTCCTGTGGCTACAAACATATGAGACATTAATTCCTAAGAAAAATGCAATCTTTCTCTTTACAGAATCATGGTGTGCCTGCACCTGGCATTTTGTTTAACTGCCTCCCATCAGGAAAAACCTAATGTAGATATTTTTAGAAGTCCAAAGATTGTGGAGAGGCAATGGCAATTGTTTTTGTCACCATCATCATCATAAACATCAGCATCACCACCACCAATGATAATTATCATTATCAACAAGCACTGGTGTTTGTTTAAATTATTTGTAAGGCACTCTTAAATACTTGGGCTCTCATGAGTAATAATAAATGGTACCCTTAATTTTTACATATATTAAAATCTCCAAAGCATACAGTCTTTGCGGCACTCATCTGCCTATGTGGTTATGTATGGCTTCTTTATTTTTCAACTGAGTATATTTTATTTATCAGGTATTACTTTATTTTTAAATGACAGTTTTATTAAGATATAGTTCACACACCACACAATTCATGTCAAGAGAATTTATCTGTTTAAGTGTGTAAGTCAATAGTTTTAGTACATTCAGATTTGCACAATCATCAACACAATCTTAGCCATCTCCCCACCCACCATCAGTTCAGTTCAGTCGCTCAGTCGTGTCCGACTCTCCGCGACCCCATGAATCACAGCACGCCAGGCCTCCCTATCCATCACCAACTCCCGGAGTACACTCAAACTCATGTCCACAGAGTCGGTGATGCCATCCAGCCATTTCATTCTCAGTCGTCCCCTTCTCCTCCCGCCCCCAACCTTTCCCAGCATCAGAGTCTTTTCCAGTGAGTCAACTCGTCGCATGAGGTGGCCAAAGTATTGCAGTTTCAGCTTTAGCATCAGTCCCTCCAATGAACATCCAGGATTGATCTCCTTTAGAATGGACTGGTTGGATCTCCTTGCAGTATAAGGGACTCTCAAGAGTCTTCTCCAACACCACAGTTCAAAATCATCGATTCTTCGGCAATCAGCCTTCTTCACAGTCCAACTCTCACATCCATACATGACCACGGGAAAAACCATAGCCTTGACTAGACGGACCTTGGTTGGCAAAGTAATGTCTCTGCTTTTTAATATACTATCAAGGTTGGTCATAACTTTCCTTCCAAGGAGCAAGCGTCTTTTAATTTCATGGCTGCAATCAGCATCTGCAGTGATTTTGGAGCCCAAAAAAACAAAGTCTGACACTGTTTCCACTGTTTTTCCATCTATTTCCCATGAAGTGATGGGACCAGATGCCATGATCTTTGTTTTCTGAATGTTGAGCTTCAAGCCAAACTTTTCACTCTCCTCTTTCACTTTCATCAAGAGGCTTTTGAGTTCCTCTTCACTTTCTGCCATAAGGGTAGTGTCATCTGCATATCTGAGGTTATTGATATTTCTCCCAGCAATCTTGATTCCAGCTTGTGCTTCTTCCAGCCCAGCGTTCCTCATGATGTACTCTGCATATAAGTTAAATCAGCACGGTGACAATATACAACCTTGATGTACACCTTTTCCTATTTGGAACCAGTCTGTTGTTCCTTGTACAGTTCTAACAGTTGCTTCCTGACCTGCATACAGGTTTCTCAAGAGGCAGGTCAGGTGGTCTGGGATTCCCATCTCTTTCAGAATGTTCCACAGTGTATTGTGATCGACACAGTCAAAGGCTTTGGCATAGTCAATGAAGCAGAAATAGATGTTTTTCTGAAATTCTCTTGCTTTCTCCATGATCCAGCGGATGTTGGCAATTTGATCTCTGGTGCCTCTGCCTTTTCTAAAACCTGCTTGAACATCTGGGAATTCACGGTTTACATACAGCTGAAGCCTGGCTTGGAGCATTTTGAGCATGACTTCACTAGTGTGTGAGATGAGTGCAATTGTGCGGTAGTTTGAGCATTCTTTGGCATTGCCTTTCTTTGGGATTGGAATGAAGACTGACCTCTTCCAGTCCTGTGGCCACTGCTGAGTTTTCCAAATCTGCTGGCATATTGAGTGCAGCACTTTCACAGCATCATCTTTCAAGACCCCACCCACCATAATATCCCCTATATCTTCCAGCTCTAAGCAACCACTAAACTATATTTTGTTTCTATAAAGTTCTCTGTTGTGAATATTTCATATGAATAGAGCCATATAATATGCGGCCTTTTGTGACTGAGTTATTTCTCTTGCACAGTGTTTTCAAGCTCCATCCATATGGTAGCACGTATCAGTATTTCATTCTTTTTTATTGGCTTCTTTTGCCCGTTGTGAATAATGTTGGTATAAACATTTGTGTACAAGTTTTTGCACAGACCTATGTTCTCATTTCTCTTGGGCAGATACCTGGGAGTGGAATTGAAGGGTCACACAGTAATTCTATGTTTAATTGTTTGAGGGACTACAAGACATTTTTCCAAAGTGGCTGCACCATTTGATATTCCTACCAGCAGGGCTCTGTTTTTCCAACATCCTTGCTATGCAAGGTGAATAACTTGTAAATATTTGCTGTGCAGTAAACTTCAGGCCGGAGAAGGCAATGGCAAGCCACTCCAGTACTCTTGCCTAGAGAATCCCATGGACAGAGGAGCCTGGTAGGCTGCAGTCCATGAGGTTGCTACGAGTTGGACATGACTGAGTGACTTCACTTTCACTTTTCACTCTCACACATTGGAGAAGGAAATGGCAACCCACTCCAGTGTTCTTGCCTGGAGAATCCCAGGGACGGGGGAGCCTGGTGGGCTTCCGTCTATGGGGTCACACAGAGTCGGACATGACTGAAGTAACTTAGCAGCAGCAGCAGCAGCAGCAAACTTCAGGCATATAGAATAAGTTTGATAATTGTAAGTTTAGTTACAGTTCATTAAATCAAACCCATTAGTTCCAACAGACTCTCAGTTTATTAACAATCTCAGTACTCAGGAATTTTGGATATTCACAAAGAAGTGGTGTCCTAATTCAGTACTTTCTTGTTGAGACTACAGATAATCAAAGCAATTGGATTATTTATTCAATTCAGTCAGCTCAGTGGAAAATTTGAGCACATTTTATTGATTTAGTGAATCAATATTCTTGTTTCTATTATATAATATGTACTTTGTTTAAAGTATTCTTAAAACTTTTACTAGTGTTAGCTTTTCAGTTCAGTTCAGTTCAGTTCAGTCGCTCAGTCGTGTCCGACTCTCTGCGACCCTATGAATCACAGCACGCCAGGCCTCCCTGTCCATCACCACTCCCTGAGTTCACTCAAACTCATGTCCACAGAGTCGGTGATGCCATCCAGCCATCTCATTCTCTGTCGTCCCCTTCTCCTCCTGCCCCCAACCCTTCCCAGCATCAGAGTCTTTTCCAGTGAGTCAGTACTGATTAAAATTCAAGGACTGTATATTATATATTTTTTGTATGGCTGGTTGCTCAAGATGAGCAAAGCCACAAAGCAAAACAACACTGAAAGTGGAATGAACCTGTTCCTCTTCTCTATGTTGTAATCAACTAGCACTGCCCACCTTTCTCCTCCACTCCAGGGCTTTATGCCAAGACCTGATTCAGAGCCTTAAGCACAAAAGTCTGACCAGGAATGTGAACAGCAGGACTGAGGGCTTAGAACCTAGAATCACTTTGTCCTACCCATATAACAAAGACAAAAGCATCCATGTGTGTAGCCTTGAAAACAATTTGCTGGCTGATGTCATTCCTCAGTATTTCAAAATGTCAGTCTCTGCATGATGTATTTGCACATTTAACTCAAAGAGTAGATAGTGAAGGCTGCAACCCCATGGATGAGACAGAGGGGCCTTTGCACTAGAAGACTGGTACAACATCACGGTCAATGTGTCTCTGTTCATCACAACCCCCCAGTTATCAGTGTGTGATTGTCTTGGAAACTGTGGACATCAGCAAACACAGCAAAATAACAATGCACAGGGGACCATTTTGTGCACAGGGCCCTGGGAAGGGCCAGTGGAATTCCTCTGATCAGTTGCCTTTTGACTTTTTCCCATAGACCTTGTTTTTGCACTGAAATGTCTGGAATGCTTGGTAGGGATGAAGTGGTTGGTCACAAGGCAATTATGCTTCTATCATCAATGGGATCAGTCCTTTGTGGACTGATTTCCAAGTGACTAGTGGTATCATCAATGGACTAAGAATACAAACGAAAGCAATTTTATAGTAAACAGAGCTTTCATATTCCTTTTCCCAAATGATTTTCATGTCAACCCTGGATGTCAGTAAGATAAATATTATTGGAAACATTTTATAAACAGGACCTAGAGAGTCCTGGAGAAGTTAAATGGTTTGTCCAAGGCCTCTCAGCTAGTGGTGAGTAGACATGGGTCTCCAGATCTTGCTCTTTGTAGAACACAACTCTGACTCTAGTTGGTTACTTAACAACCAAGTTCATTCAGCAGGAGCTGGTTGTTTTTTATTTTAAGACAAATCAATCACTATATTTGTTTTTAGGGGACAGATACATCCATTTATTTGACTCCCAACTGGTATCATGGGATAAAATTTTTCAAAACAACAATCCTGAGAATTGATTCTTTGTTACCCTTACAATTTGCACTGTCTTTGCAGTAATGACATGGTGCAGGGAGTGCTACAATCACTAAATCCTTCAAGTAATCATCTTAACCTCAAAGCACCTGAACATCAAAATAGATCTGTGAAGGTATGGAGGCCCACCAGAGGTTTTCCACATGAATTCTCAATCATAGCATCAGTATCCGTGAAGTGTCATCAGAAATCTGAGGTTACCGATGATTTACTCTTTATTAAAACATTAGGGAAGAGTCAAGGTTATCTCTGTAAACCTGACTCTCACTCAATTGCATTCTCGGAATCTTTCTTGGGTGGAAGAAAGGCCTTCTTATGTGTGTTCCTGAGAGTGAGACTTCGCTGTGAATATCATTCCTCACACATCACACAGGGTGAAAAATATTTCGAGATCTGCTCGTCTTCTATTCCTATATCATGACACAAAACATCAGCCCAGTTTGAGATTCTATTTCTAGTTATAAAATGGAAACTGCTAAGGATGAGGCAGAGACAGACTGACGAGATCTCTGCCCTCACTGAGCTAATTCCCTAGTGAGAAAAGTAAAAAATATTAAACTATTTTTCACTTTTTTGTTATCTTTTTGGCTTGAGTTCAAGCCAAAAAAATTTGTGACTAGGAACCCTTAACATATGATCTACTTTCTTAATGTCTTCTTCACTTCTATATCCCCAGTGCTTTGTGGAGTTCTGAGTACACGTTAGTTTCTCAGTAAATATGTGTGATGTCTCTAGATGTTCTGACTTTTCATTTCTAAATCTTGACTTATTATCCAGGGTCATTTTTTTCTGGGACCAGATTCAAACTGGAATAGGGCAATCAGAATCTCACTGAACCATGTTACTAACAATTTTATTGGCAATTATATATTAGATGGTTGATGGTTGTGTGGACAATACCTCAGCTTCAATCTTTTACAGCCACAAACTTAAACCCAGGCTGATCTCTCTAAAAAAAAAAAACCACTGTGTGTGATTAAACAAATGGAGCATGCAGTGAAGATACAGATGGATCAATAAAATCCATTTTCACATTAATATAATATTTCAAATTTAACATTCTATAGTAAATTTATCTCTAAAGAACAGCATTTTTTAAACAGCAGTGTCTTTATTCACATGCCAATAAACATACCAACAGAAGTCTCATCAGGGACAGCATTTATTGCTGAGTTCATTGAATTAAATGAAAGAGACAAATTAGTTCAATAAAATCTTTTGGGCAATTGCCACCACCAAATAATTTCATACTGGGCAGCTCTCTGTCTTTTGAAATGGCAATTCTGGCATTACAAAAGCACATAAAGACTGAATAGAGCTGACATGTATGTAAAACATACCTTGCAGCTTTATAAAGAAAATTCACTTTTCAGAGACAACAATTCTTACATGTTTGGAACACAAAATAAGATTGTGAGAAATTACTGCTAAAGAATGAAAAACAAATGACTCTGCGTAATTCAGAACAACTAAGCTTGCATACACACGCCATCCTAGGACTTTGGATAGAATTACAAATACATTACATGAAATATACTAGAAATGTGAGAAGAAAACATTAAATTTAGCCAGGATTTAAATGGCATTGAGGCTGCGTAGATACTTAAGCTACTCGGGTAATGTTTTTTCCTCTCTCTCTCTCTGAGCCTTTTCATTTCCTGATGTATCTCAAAAGGAAAAGCTCAGAGACAAAAACTGTCCTAATTATGTTTTTAGGCTATTTGAATCCAAAGAGGGGAAATCTAGGAGAGCAGGCACTTGATCATAAGTTCCTTGAGTAAGGAGTAACATTTTATCACTTTATATCCCCACAGCAACTTGTGCAGTACTCATCAATTATTTATTGACAGACTGAAAGACTGATGCTTTTCAAGACTACTTTTATTTCTATTTTACTCTGTTGAAAAAGGTTTCAGATCATTAAATCTGTAAAGTCAGATGTATCTCTGAATGCTCTGTAGATATACATCTTATTATGGAGAAAATGGGCTTTCCAGGTGTCTCAGTGGTATAGAATCTGCCTGCCAATGCAGGAGATGGGGGTTCGATCCCTGGGTCAGGAAGATTCCCTGGAGAAGGAAATGGCAACCCACTCCAGTGTTTTAGCCTGGGAAATCCCATGGACAGAGGAGCCTGGCCTGGTCGGAGAATTTTGAGCATTACTTTGCTAGCGTGTGAGATAAGTGCAATCGTACAGTAGTTTGAACATTCTTTGGCATTACCTTTCTTTGGGAATGTAATTAAAACTGACCTTTTCCAGTCCTGTGGCCACTGCTGAGTTTTCCAAATTTGTTGGCATATTGAGTGTAACACTTTTACAGCATCATATTTTAGGATTTGAAATAGCTCAACTGGAATTTCATCACATCCACTAGCTTTCTCTTTGGAAGAAAAGCTATGACCAACCTAGATAGCTTATTAAAAAGCAGAGACATTACTTTGCCAACAAAGGTCCGTCTAGTCAAAGCTATGGTTTTTCCAGGAATCATGTATGGATGTAAGAGTTGGACTATAAAGAAAGCTGAGTGCTGAAGAACTGATGCTTTTGAACTGTGGTGTTGGAGAAGACTTTCAAGAGTCCCTCGGACTGTAAGGAGATCCAAACAGTCCATCCTAAAGGAAATCAGTCCTGAATATTCATTGGAAGGACTGATGCTGAAGCTGAAACTCCAATACTTTGGCCACCTGATAAGAAGAACTGACTCATTTGAAAAGACCCTGATGCTGGGAAAGACTGAAGGAGGGAGGAAAAGGGGACAACAGAGGATGGTTGGATAGCATCACCAACTCAATGGACATGAATTTGAGTAAACTCTGGGAGTTGGTAATGTACAGGGAGACCTGGCATGCTGCAGTCCATGCAGACACAAAGAACTGGACACGACTGAGTGACCGAATTGAAGTGAATTGAGGAGCCTGGTGGGTTACAATCCATGGGGTCACAAAAGAGTCAGACATGACTTAGTGACTAAAAGACAACAACAAAAGGGAGAATATACAAACATAAATTTCACTCTAGAGAATTTAGAAAATAGAGAAATATTGAGTTTGAGTGAACTCTGGGAATTGGTGATGGACAGGGAGGCCTGGCATGCTGCAATTCATGGGGTTGCAAAGAGTCGGACACAACTGAGTGACTGAACTGAACTGAACTGAGAGAACAATTTTAAAGTCTCTTAATCCCTCCTACTCTGAGATTTAAAGTTTAAATATATTTCCTTCTGGTTCTCTTTACTAACACATATGATAGTGTTTTAAAAACAAATTTAATATGTTATGTATTAATATTTTTCACCTACATATATTTCCCTATACCATTTTTTTAACTTGATTAACAATATCATGGTTTACATAATCATTCCCCTATGACTGGACATATATTTCAAGTTTGGGCTGTTATAATAATATTGTAATGGACATTCTTATATATAAACCATAATCCCCAAATCTCAATCACTTTGTTTCTAATTGTTAAGTAATGTAGAGGGTGTAGTGATGCTCCAGGGATCAAATTGATCACATTTTCTTTATGTGAATTCTTGTTTTCAAATAACCAGCTAGAAAAGTTGGAACAATAATTGCAACGCCACCAAAATACTTACTGATGAGTTATAGCAAATAATATATTCATAGCAAGACAAAATTGAAAAGACCTCTAGTATTATTCATTCATTGCCAAGATTATAGAAAAACCCCCCACCACCCCGCAAAAGTTGTTTTTAAGAACCTAATTTTGGGAGACTCCCTTGGTGGCCCAGTGGGTTAAGGCTTCACGTTTCCTATGCAGGGGGCCTGGGTTCAATCCGTGGTCAGGGAACTAGATCCCACAAGCTGCAACTAACAGTTTGCATGCTGCAGCTAAAGACCCTGCATGCCACAGCAAAGAACTGGTGTGCCACATCTAAGACCTGGCACAGCCAAAAACAAAACAAAATACCTAACTTTCAAGACTGACCAATTTACATCTTGAGAAATGAGATAATCCAAAACTGTATTATAAGCAAAATATACACAAAAGTGTATTGTAAGCAAACACGCTATAGGTAGGTACACACACTGGGAGAAAGGAGAGGGAATAAGTCCTAGTAGTGAGGTAACCCACAGTGTCATAGGAGAGCCACTGGTGGTTTGGGAAGGTCTGGTAGTGAATGTTGCTCAGTCATGTTCGACTCTTTGAGACCCCATGGACTGTAGCCTGCCAGGCTCCTCTGTCCATGGAATTCCAGGCGAGAATACTGGAGTGAGAAGCCGTTCCCTTCTCCAGGGAATCTTCCTAACCCAGGGATTGAACCCAGGTCTCCCCACATTGCAGGCAGATTCTTTACTGTCTGAGCCACCAGGGAAGCCCAGGGAAGTCAAACAGTGTCAATGGTGGCTTTAATGCTCACAGTGCAAGAACTCTGAAGGTGGGGTTTATACTTTACACGTTTGTGTCCACTCTACAACTCAAAACATTCAAGCACTGCCCCTTTTTCTTTCAGCAAAAAGAATATGTTAATAATTGAACATAGTCCATAATCCCTGAATTCTTTCCATCTTCAAATACGGCTCCAGCATTCACCTGACTGCTTGAGCCCTGACTTGGGAGTCTTTCCAGCCACTTTGTCCTCACTGTATATTCCCCACCACTCCCCATGCAATAAATAAGTCCAGTGATTCTCCCTCCAGAATATTTAGTAGAAGCCGTCCGTTTATCTTCATAATTATTGCTACTGCTCTAATCCGAGCCACCTTATCTCTTCGGATCATTCCAGGAGGCTCCTTTACACGTCTTTCTGTTCAAATTTTCTGGCCTTCTGCAAATAAAGACCTTTTAAAAAACACTAATCTGATTGGATCACTGCCCAGCTTAAAATACCTCTATAGCTTCATAGGGCACTTAGATTATAGATTCAATTATTTATACAACCTGCAACTGCTGTTTATGATCTGTTCCTGCCTAACTCTCCAGTTTCCTCTTGTATCACTAATTTTGTGATTTGGTCAGACTTTCTTTCAGTTTCTTGCATGGATCCAAATCTTGCAGGCCCTAGGTCATGCTGTTCTCTAAGACTGAAATGATTCCCCTACATTTCCTTAGTAATATCATCACATTTCTTACTTGGATAGTCCTTAGTTAGTTAGTTATTTCAGTCGCTCAGTCGTGTCCGACTCTTTGCGACCCCATGAATCACAGCCCGCCAGGCCTCCCTGTCCATCACCAACTCCCGGAGTTCACTCAAACTCATGTCCCTCGAGTCGGTGATGCTATCCAGCCATCTCATTCTTTGTCGTCCCCTTCTCCTCCTGCCCCCAATCCTTCCCGGCTTCGGACTCTGGACCTTCCTTAGCTTTCCTCAAACCCACAAAGTCAAAGTTTTTGCAACACTCACAAAGCACTGATTTATTATTTTTTTTGTTATAGCACAAGCACAAGATACATGATTAAAGCTTTAAGTATTCTATCCATTTATATTGCCAAGGTATATAAAATTAAAGGTATTAGATATGAAGATTTTTAAGATTTTTTCCCTTCATATTATTCTTTTATGGCTCTTGTTATTTATCTTCATGTACAACAATCACAATTTGTAATGATATTTATGTTTCAGTGTCTATGTATTTATTTAATGTTTGTCTTTCCTACCAGGTTGAAAGCTCCATAAAGGTTGTCTGCTTTTTTTTAAAAACCATTGATCCCCAAGCACTTTGCAATTACCTAAAATATAGTGATCTCTCAACAAACACGTATAAAATGAATAAGTGACCAAGAAACAGTCAATATTTCAAAAGAATATCCAGTGACAAGATAGGGAATTAATTAATTATAAATTAATTAATTTATAGGTTTATTATCTATTTGTAGATAGAGTATGAAGTTTGTCATTGACCAAGTGCTCAATAAACTGAATAGATTAATGAATATATGGATGAATTTTTATTAGGTGTCAAAATAGAATATGATTAAATTCTGAATGAAGGGGAGATAACCATACCAAAGCAACCAGGTAAATAACCTGCTGCTACACTTTTCTCTAAAAGTAGTTTGGAAGAGAAAGTATACTTTCCATCGTTAATAGCTGAATCACACATGATGTCATTTGATTCTCATAAGAACATTGTGAGATAGAGAATATATCATCTCCATTTGGTGAACAATGAAATTAAGTCCAATATCTACGATTACTCAGACTGCTGTGGGTCCAGCACTCAAATTCTGAATTTCTAACACTAGAGACTGAGTGATAACAAGAGCAGGAGAAAATATGAGAGTTAATGTGATTTTGTTCTAATCTCTTCCTCTGCTTCTGTGATAAGGTTAGTTGGACTTTTAATAAATTGATACAGCCCTTCAATAAGAAACAAATAAATACCCAAATATTCCCAAGTCTTCCAGGTTAAAAATCTGATTTTGGTCTCAGTTGCTATTCCTAATACTTTTGGGATTGGCAAGATTTGATTTTTCTTTCCAGCCATATATCAAAATATACTCTGAGCCACATTTGCCTCTTTTACTTTTCTTGAGGAAAGGCTCTCAAGAAAACTGCCTTGGTACAGAAAAACTACTCATACACTGGCCATGATACTGGCTTATTTCCATATAACCTAATATGGCTAAGAAAATGGATGACTGGAACAGAGTGACGATTGCCAAATTTAACAACTTTTTAGTAAGAAAACTGCCAGAGTCCTCTGTTTAGACGTAGAGTAATTGCTGTTCAGATGCTAGTACTGATCCGTTCACATCAACAAAACTGTAAGGACTTCTACACAGTAACAAAAACCAGATACCTGCCCGCCTTGCCCACTCACAGGCAAGATGAATAAATAAAAGTTGCCCAAGAAGGCTCTCAGTGATACTACATTGAATACGTTGCCCTTCTTGGGTTATAAAGGCTGAGTGACTGAGCATACCCAATTAAGATTCTGTAGGAGGGCCTCTGAGTTTGTGTAAAATCAAACAGCTTCACACAGAGGAAAGGATGAAAGAAAATTTCCCATTTCCCATCATGGATTTATCATTATCTTCTGCAAACAACATCTCTGACTGACATTTCTGCTTCTTACTCCTGGTACTCAGATCCAGATATCAACACTATCTTAAACTCACCCTTTCCCTCATCACAAATACAACGCGTATGCATGTGTGCTCCATTATGTCCGACTCTCAGGGACCCCATGGACTGAAGCCTGCTAGGCTCGTTGGTCCATAGGATTCTCCAATCAAGAATACTGGAATGGGGTGCCATTTCCTTCTCCAAGGGATCTTCCCAACCTAGGGACTGAACCCATGTCTCTTATATCTTCTGGACTGGCAGGTGGATTCTTTACCAGCTTACCAGCTAAGCCATTGGGGAAGTCCACAAATATAATGGTCATCAAATCTGAGAATTCTCCTTGGGCTGTTTCAGTCATAAGGGCTTCCTTGTTTCCATTCCCACTATTGTTTTCTTTGTTCATAAACTTTTGTGCCTGTCATCTGACCAGGCACTGCAATTTCTTCGGCTGTTTTGAGGCATGAGAAATGTTTTAAAGTCGGACAGATCTGGATCTGCACTTCAGATCTGCCACTTACTTGCTGGGTGACTTTTGCGGACTGTTTTAATTTCTCTGTAAAAATGGAAAGCATCTATTTTGCATGGTTGTTGTGGGAACTAAATGAGATGTCACATGGTAGTGTGACACCTGACATGAAGGAAATGCTTCGGACACGTCAGCAAGCGCCGATGTTCTGCGTCTATTCTCTTCCTAATCTCAGGGCATTCTGAACACTCCAGCTGGAGGCTTTTTCCTAACTACCTGTGCAGAAATTCAAAGGGAAAAATATACCGTTGACCTTGGAAATTTGCCTTGGTCATTGAGAAATGGAGTGCTGCCTAAAAATTCAGTCTGGCCCAAGTTAAAGAAAAACTAACGTCAACATTTTTGTGACTTAGAGCTACTAAGAGCATAAGCCCAGGGCAGATGACTGTTTTGTTTTATGTAAATTGAACACTTTGATCTATTTTTGTTTCTGTAAAAGTGCAGTTGTGTTCCACTCCCAAGTTGCTTGGGAGAGAATTAGGCAAAGAGCTGAAAAGCTGATTTTTTTCCCCCACAGCCATTCCAGTCTCAGGTAACTTTTCATTTGCCCTCTTCTTCCTTAGGCCCCACTGGCCACTGTGTCTAACATTTTGTTTTAAACTGTGATCCAGTCTGGACTGAATCATGATGTTCTTCTAACACTTAAAACCATTCATCAAAGATTATTAAACAACACAGTTCTTTGGAAATCAGGAAAAGAGTTTTTCCATGCATAGGGTGAAGCTGAGAGAGGTAGGGAGGGGTAGAAAATTCTAAGAGGATGACAGGAATTTGGAGCAGGAGGTGACAGGAAAACATAGGCATTCCCAGCACTCTCTTTCTTGGGGATTCCTAGAAATATGGAGATTGAGGCCCCAATAACCCAGGAAGAGCTGTGTCATTTCCAGGTTACATACTTATGAACAATTAATAAACAATAAAAAAAGGTTATGATTAGTTTAAATAATTCAGACAACTGTCACTGTGTAATGGAAAGTACTGGCTAGATGTTAAATGGCCTCAATTTTAGGTTCCGGTGATACTGCTAACTAGTCATGGGACTTTGGGCAAGTCATGAACTCTGCAGACCTCAAGTTCCTCAAGGGTAAAAGGATGAAGGGTGTATTGGAAGAGCTCTGCTATTTATGGATTAGATGAGCCACAGTATTCAGGAAGGCTTCCCAGGTGGCACAGTGGTTAACAATCCGTCTGCCAATATAGGAGATGCAATAGTTGCGGGTTTGATCTCTGGGTTGGGAAGATCCTTTGGAGTAGGAAATGGCAATCTGCTCCAGTATTGTTTCTTGAAAAAATTCCACTGACAGAGGAGCCTGGTTCATGGAGTCGCAAAGAGTTGGACACAACTGAACGACTCAGCACACTCACACACATACACACAGTACTCAGAAGAGGCTTCACAGAGAAGACTGGCTCTCAGGCAAGAGTTAAGATTCAGGATAACTAGAAAAAAAGGAGTGAGGATATTTCAGTCTTGCTTAGGAACCAAGCAAAGCCACTTGAGCAGAAACACACAAGTTAAATTCATGAGCGAGCACATTCAAAAGTATGGCTGGGAGGGTTGGGGAAGCATGTTGTATTGATTATGTCCTTGGATATCCATTTCACACCTTATCCTTGGAACAGGAATTAGGAATTTTAAATATAAATGATAGTTTGGAAAGATTCACAGTGTCTAGAATGAGATGGGTCAGGGAGGGGACTAAACAATATGGAAATAAGTTTGGTGATTCTTGAAATCTTAACTAAAATGGTGACAATGAAACTTTGGATGAAAAGATAGTCAGTGAAGAATCTAGAAATGATGCTTTTATTTCTCTCCAACCTGTCCTATCTCCTCTGGTTACTCTGTGGAGTTATCTTCTCTCAGATACAACACTTAACTCTAATTCCTGGGTCTAAGAATTGAGCTATTAATGGTTTATAAATCATTTGGAAGATTCATCTACAGGAAGTGCCAAGATCATTTTTTTTGTAAGTATAAAATGACTTTGGGCTGTTTTGCAAATAGAGGTCTTTAATTATATGATTGAATACAATTTTATAAATCATATAGACCAATAATCCACTCAGTAAAAAAGAAATCTCCATATTATTCTGAAAGAATACACATATTATACACACAGCAAACTTAGGCCTGCCTCTGCCTTATAAGGTTTTCCAGGGTGGCTCAGATGTCTCAGATGGTAAAGAATCTGCCTGTAATGCAGGAAACCCGGGTTTTATCCCTGGGTTGGGTAGATTCCCCCGGAGAAAAGAATGGAGCCCACTTCAGTATTATTGCCTGGAGAATTCCATGGACAGAGGAGCCTGGTGTGCTACAGTCCATGGGTCACAAAGAGTTGGACACGACTGAGTGACTAACACTACCTTATAAAGATTTAGTTCCCACTTCTTACATTTTTCTTGAAATCCAGCTAAAAGTAAGAGATTGTCTCAGAAAGAATGAGAACTTTCACCCTGAGGAAGGCCTGCAACATAGGAAACCTTGATCCTCCCAATCAACTTTCTCTTTTCTTTGACATGGGAAGGTTATTGGCACCTGGGCACAACTTGAAACCTAGCTCTTGGGCGTTGATGCTTATCTAGAATAAAATACCACCCTAGTGGTCCTCAAGATGTAGTCCCCAGACCAGCAGCATCAATATAATATAGAAATTTACTCAAAATTGTGAAACTTTGGGGCCCCTCCCCACACCTACTGAATTAGAGACAGGGGACGGGGCATGGCAAACTGTGTTTTACAAGTTCCCCAGATAATTCCAGTGTTAAAGTTTGAGACCCACTATGTTAAAGTATTAAAGGTGATGCCCTTAGCAATAAAAATGGTTAGCAATAATTCACGGGGTGGGGGTGGAAATAATATATATAAGACTTACTCAGCTGGTAAAGAATCCACCTGCAATGTGGGAGACCTGAGTCCCATCCCTGGGTTGGGAAGATCCCTTGGAGAAGGGAAGGGCTGGCTACCCACTCCAGTATTCTGGCCTGGAGAATTCCATGGACTTGTATAGTCCATGGGGTTGAAAAGAGTAGGACATGGCTGAACGACTTTCACTTTCTACAAATCTGAAAGTTAGGCTATGAAATTATCTTTACACAGAGAAAACAATACTAATTTCTCTCCCTCTTTAATAATTAGACATTTTATAGCAATTTAAAGACCATAAACTACCCTAGTTACTTTTTCGGCCACACCACATGGTACGTGGGATCTTAATCTCCACACCAAGGATCAAACCTGCACCCACTGCAGGGCAAGCACAGTGTCTTAACCACTAGATCACAAGAGAAGTTCCCTTAATTACTCATTAAAATAAATGATTTGAAAGAAGGAATCCAAAATTAACTGTCTACTAGCATTAGCAAAGTTTACAAAGCAGATTTGTTTTAACTAGGTACATAGCATCCTCTTAACAACCCTATGAAGTAGAATGAAACAGAGCTGGAATGAAGTCCAAGCCTACCAGAATGTATGAACCCATTCATTTTCTATTAAACTTTCTGTTATCTTGTAAATATTAATTGCCTTGCCCTTTCCCCATCTCCCATTCCCTGCTTTATCTCAGTTTTGATGCTTTGAAATGACAGTTTCAGGCCAAATAATAGCAGAACCTCTTCAAATTACGGGTAGTAAACACTTGGAAAACATTACTTGCAGTGCTGGTACCAGGCTAAAAATGCATATAGGTTCAAGAAGAGTTTAGAGATATTACTGGATAATAGACTTAAAAGGTCCTCTGAAAGAAAGAAAAGAAAAAGAAGGCTTGAAGATAACACTAAGTTCTAGAGGATGTACAGGTTTCATAATATAACATAAATTCCAACAATAGTCCCTTTTTGCCATTATCTCAGACATCAGGCTATAGAACTTGAATTTGACCAAGTGAGATATATCTTGGATTCTGATATTTATAATAGTCTAATGACTTGAGTGTCAAATATTCTTTTCACTTTTTTATTAAGAAGTTATCATTACAGTGGAAAGTGGAAAAAGCAGAAGATGCTACATATATGCCATTCAGGCAACTGGAAAGAAATTTATATTTACCATATGCTAAGTGTGTGTCAAATGCCATACATCTCTATTTTAATGTTTCAGACAAACCCACGAGGGGAGTGTTTTTTCTCTCCACTTGTAGATGAGAAAGTACAGGCTTGAGAGGTTAAGGAACTTGCCAAGCATCAGATAGAGGTGGAAGAGTTGGAGTAGAATGCACATCTTAATCTAGCTCCTTCCCGCCACTCCAAAGGGAAACATTCAAAAAAACAAACAAACAAAAAAAGGATAAAAAAAAAGAATTAAAGAAAGAAAGAAAAGGTTGTTCAGGTACCCAGTTATTTCATTCACTGTTGTTTGAACAGAAGCAGCTGATGTCTTAAATCAATCTGATCAACTGCACAAGTACTGGTTGTTTGGATTTTTTATAAAGGTTTGATTGAAAGTCAGTTATTTCAGTGGCCATATGTAGACCTGGACTTAATAAATGACCACCTTTGAGTCCCCCAGCTGGAAGAGCACAAAAGAAGCCGGAGGCAAGTCAGTGGCAAATTGCCACCCCAAACAAATTGCGGCATGTAAGCTCCGAAACTTGAATTACCCTTTAAGGATTAAGGTTCAGGACTGTGAAAAATTAAAAATGTTGCCTAGCCTAGGAAATAGCATATGAATCAAAAATATCATTACTAAGCTTAACTGCCCTCCTAATCTTCCACTTTCATGACATCTACACTGTTTTGTTATTCTTAATGGACCAAATCCCCTTTCTGGTAATGTTCTGGAAATTCTATTTTTGTGGTAATTTAAAAAGTCATATGGCATGTTCTTTACATTTGGTTTATGTAGGAGTTAAGACCACTTCAAACATACTTTTCTTTTTTAGTCTGATGGCTATTTAATATTGTGTCACTCACTGGTTGAAATAAAAGTAGGTTAATCTGCAAAAATACATGAACACCCAAAAAAGACTGAATTGTATCTTTAGAAATGATTTTTTTTTCAAAGTCAGACATCAAAGGCTGCATATTGCAGAAAGTTTATTTTGAGAGGCTTCAGTCAAAACAGTTTGGAAACTATGAAATGAGTCATTTTTTCTTAAAGAAATGTAACTTTGTCTATTCCCACTGCATTTTTGGTTTGGTAGGAGACATCTTTATTCCACAGGATTTTAAAAGCATGTTTAAGATTCCATAGGTTTAGTATTACATCACTAATGGTTTCTAATGAGATCCAGGCAATAGCAAGAGGGGAAAAAAAGAACAGCACAAAAACTGAATTCTAAAACATCAAGTACCATGTGAAACATGGAAAAGTCCATGCTTTATCTATGGCTGAAGCCATCTGGCAAAAAGAAAAAAAAAAAAAAAGGGGTGTGGGGGAGGATTCACATTCTATCAACCAGATGTAGATGACAAGATACCTAATGTTTGACAATTTGGAATCAGTCATCTAAAGGGATGAATTTTTTACTTTTCAAGCAGATGTGTGCTGCCCTGTAAAATCTGTGAAACATGCAAATATCTACTCTGTATTCATTCTATTGAGTGCTTGCTGTTGCTGTTTAGTCTCTAAATCATGTTCAACTCATTGTGACCTTGCTGACTGCAGACTGCCAGGCTCCTCCGTTCATGGGATTTCCCAGGTAAGAATACTGGAACGGATTGCCATTTCCTTTTCCAAGGGATCTTCCTGACCAGGGATCGAACCCATGTCTCCTTTACCGCTGAGCCATCTAGGAAGCATATTGAGTGCTTAAGTCTTTAGTTATTTGTTTGATTTTATCCTCATAAACACCTTTTATGTAAGTATTATACCAATTGTACTTTTGAGATGATGTCAGGGTGTACATAAGAAGATAATGTGAAAACCAAACCTTCCCCAAGCCTTTAGCAACTCTGGTATTTCAAGGAACATAGATGAGGGGACAGTTGGGGTTGGCAGGATGACCCACAGAGATTAGTAAATGATAATGGGTAAATGAGATAAATGGAGACTTTCTAGAATTTTTGCTTAAGGGCTCCAAAGTTAAACTTTCCAGTCTACAGATGGGTATAATCACTGCAGATGCTGATTGCAGCCATGAAATTAAAAGACGCTTGCTCCTTGGAAGGAAAGTTATGACCAACCTTGATAGTATTTTAAAAAGCAGAGACATTACTTTGCCAACCAAGGTCCGTCTAGTCAAGGCAATGGTTTTTCCCGTGGTCATGTATGGATGTGACAGTTGGACTGTGAAGAAAGCTGATCGCCAAAGAATAGATGCTTTTGAACTGTGGTGTTGGAGAAGACTCTTGAGAGTCCCTTATACTGCAAGGAGATCCAACCAGTCCATTTTAGAGGAGATCAATCCTGGATGTTCATTGGAGGGACTGATGCTAAAGCTGAAGCTGCAATACTTTGGCCACCTCATGCGACGAGTTGACTCACTGGAAAAGACTCTGATGCTGGGAAAGGTTGGGGGCGGGAGGAGAAGGGGACGACCGAGAATGAGATGGCTGGATGGCATCACCGACTCTGTGGACATGAGTTTGAGTGAACTCTGGGAGTTGGTGATGGACAGGGAGGCCTGGCGTGCTGTGATTCATGGGGTCGCGGAGAGTTGGACACGACTGAGCGACTGAACAAACAAAAAAACACCAGTTTCTGTTGAAGGGTGGGGCTGTGTTCCCGCCCTGTTATTTGACCTGAGGCCAAACTGTGGTGGAGGTAATGAAGATAATGGTGACCTCCTTCAAAAGATCCAGGCATGCACTGCTACACTCAGGGCCCCCAACCTTGCAGCAGGCCACCACGACCCACGCCTCCGCCAGAGACTCCTGGACACTCACAGGCAAGTCTGGGTTGGTCTCTTGTGGGATCCCTGCTCCTTTCTCCTGGGTCCTGGTGCGCACAAGGTTCTGTTTGTGCCCTCCCAGAGTCTACTTCCCAGTCCTGTGTAAGTTCTGGCAGCTCTATGGTGGGGTTAATGGCGACCTCCTCCAAGAGGGCTTATGCCATACCCAGGTCTGTTGCACGCAGCCATACCCAGGTCCACTGCACCCAGAGCCCCTGCCCCTGCAGCAGTCCACTGCCTACCAGTACCTCCTCAGGAGACACTCAAAGACAGTTCTGTCTCAGTCTCTGTGGGGTCTCTGGGCTGAAACTAGGCTGCATCTCTGAAGGTGC
Organism: Moschus berezovskii; assembly: GCF_049115385.1. Taxonomy (NCBI): domain Eukaryota; kingdom Metazoa; phylum Chordata; class Mammalia; order Artiodactyla; family Moschidae; genus Moschus; species Moschus berezovskii. The sequence continues at coordinate 108,525,096 of NC_142462.1, read as the reverse complement.
ACTCCTAATCCTTTCCTCAGGATTCAGCTCTTTGGAACATGTTAATACAATTCTCCGGGAATTCCATTCAGTCACATATCACATGCTCGAAGCTAAACGATGAAAAATGTCTTTAAAAAGCAGAGACATTACTTTGCCAACAAAGGTCCGTCTAGTCAAAGCTATGGGTTTTCCAGTAGTTATGTATGGATGTAAGAGTTAGACTATAAAGAATCTGAGTGCTGAAGAACTGATGCTTTTGAACTGTGGTGTTGGAGAAGACTCTTGAGAGTCCCTTGGACTGCAAGGAGATCCAACCAGTCCATCCTAAAGGAAATCAGTCCTGAATATTCATTAGAAGGACTGATGTTGAAGCTGAAACTCCAATACTTTGGCCACTTGATGCAAAGAACTAACTCCTTGGAAAAGACCCTAATGCTGGGAAAGATTGAAGGCAGGAGGAGAAGGGGATGACAGAGGATGAGATGACTGGATGACATCACCGACTCAATGGACATGAGGTTGAGTAAACTCTGGGAGTTGGTGATGGACAGGGAGGCTTGGCGTGCTGCAGTCCCTGGGGTTGAAAAGAGCCAGACACAACTGAGCAACTGAACTGAACTGAACTGAACATCAGTTTATAACTTTATAGTGTCAAAACTTTCTGTGTCACGATCACATTTGAGCTTTGTCACAGGCCTATTACACAGGAAGTTTTCTAAAAACCTATCCAACAATTTAATCTCAAAGCAACTCAACGATTATGGACCTGAGTCTGGAGTGTCCATATATAAAGTACTGTACTAGTCATAGTGGAGAGGGAGCAAAACAAACGTCAATGAAGGCACAGTTTTTGTCTTCAAAGAACTTAAACAGGGAGACAGACACAACCAACTATGTCACAAAATAGAAAGCTGAGAATAAAAAATGCAATAGGAGCTCTCCTAGTGGTCCAGTGGTTAAGAATCTGCCTTCCAATGCAGGGGACTTGGGCTCAGTCCCTGAAGAGGAACTAAGATCCCACATGCAGCAGGGCAACTAAGCCCTCGTGTCACAACTAAGACCCAAAGCAGCCGAATAAATCAATGAATACATTTCAAAAATTTACATTAGAAATAAATAAACAAAAGTGCAATTAAACACACCTGATTCTCTTCAGATGAAGTAGCACAAGCTGCTTTAAGATCTGGAAAGGAAGTTTGAAAAGGTGATGACAAGAGGCACTGTTTTAGAAAGCTGAAATACTTTTATACAAGGAGGAATCCATGTCATAGATTATTTATAGTGTTAGCTTTTACTCATATGACAGTTATTCAACACTGACAACATTCCAGGAGTGTGTTCTTTAAAAAAATTATAACATTCGGTTCAGTTCAGTCGCTCAGTCGTGTCCGACTCTCCGCGACCCCATGAATCACAGCATACCAGGCCTCCCTGTCCATCACCAACTCCCAGAGTTCACTCAAACTCATGTCCATCGAGTCGGTGATGCCATCCAGCCATCTCATTCTCTGTTGTCCCCTTCTCCTCCTGCCCCCAATCCCTCCCAGCATCAGAGTCTTTTCCAGTGAGTCAACTTGTCGCATGAGGTGGCCAAAGTATTGGAGGTTCAGCTTTTTTTTTATAACATTACATTTTGTATAACATTACATTTTGTCAAATTTCTTATGAAAATCACCACAATATGACATTCAACTGAAGAATAAAATCTCAGTCACTCTACTGCATGCCTTATTTATACCATGTTGGGCAACACATTTGACAAATGAGTCGATCAAATGTATGTCTTGTTCAGACACATGATTCTAGAAATTCCAGAAAGTCTCTCTTCATTTAATTTACCCATTATCATTCACCAAATAAATTGATTGTTAGAACAAAGCAAGAAATATAACATTTTCCCACATACCGGAGAAATGAGGCAAACCTCATTTTAAGTCCAGACATTGTAATAGTAAAAGGTAGCTATTGGCATCTCATTAAACACAAAATTCTAAAACTGAACATGTCTGATTTCCCTTCTATGTATAACTTTAACTTAGCAAGCAGTACTGTACCTAAAACAAGATAGAGTTGCCCAAGGATTGACACCATCTTGAGCATCATCATCATCTTTTTGGTGAAAAGTCACAAAGTTGTCAGTTGTTTTGTTAGTCTCAACTATTTTGTTAACAGGGCTTCCCTGGTAGCTCAGCTGGTAAAGAATCTGCCTGCAATGCCGTAGATCTGGGTTCGATCCCAGATTTGGGAAGATCCCCTGGAGAAGGGAAAGGCTACCCACTGCAGTATTCTTACCTGGAGAATTCCATGGACTGCATTGTCCATGGGGTCACAAAGAGTTGGATACCACTGAGCGATTTTCACTTTCACTCTCATTTTTTTAATAGTTTAGGACTTTCCCCTACAAGTGTCTGGCCAATAGAATTTGGGGTGCTGAAGTTTACCCATTTTTATAAGAATTATATGCTAAATCTTTGAAGGACACAAGGAAAGATGGATGGCTAGACAGACAGACAGACAGACTGGGGTTATAACTGTTGTTTTCACTACAGATGTCATCTTTAGACATCACCTGACTCTCTACTATAAAACATAGGGAAATTTGTTTCCTTAACACTAGCATCACTACGAACAAAGTTAGTGGAGGTGATGGGATTCCAGTTGAGCTATTTCAAATCTTGGAAGATGATGCTGTGAAAGTGCTGCACTCAATATGCCAGCATATTTGGAAAACTCAGCAGTGGCCACAGGACTGGAAAGGTCAGTCTTCATTCCAATCCCAAAGAAAGGCAATGCCAAAGAATGCTCAAACTACTGCACAATTGCACTCATCTCACACTAGTAAAGTCATGCTCAAAATTCTCCAAGCCAGGCTTCAGCAATATGTGAACCGTGAACTCCCAGATGTTCAAGTAGGTTTTAGAAAAGGCAGAGGCACCAGAGATCAAATTGCCAAAATCCGCTGGATCATGGAGAAAGCAAGAGAGTTCCAGAAAAACATCTATTTCTGCTTCATTGACTATGCCAAAGCCTTTAACTTTGTGGATCACAATAAACTGTGGAAAATTCTGAAAGAGATGGGAATCCCAGACCACCTGACCTGCCTCTTGAGAAAACTGTATGCAGGTCAGGAAGCAACAATCAGAACTGTACATGGAACAACAGACTGGTTCCAAATAGGAAAAGGAGTACGTCAAGGTTGTATATTGTCACCTTGCTTATTTAACTTATATGCAGAATACATCATGAGGAATGCTGGGCTGGAAGAAGCACAAGCTGGAATCAAGATTGCCAGGAGAAATATCAATAACCTCAGATATGCAGATGACACCACCCTTATGGTAGAAAGTGAAGAGGAACTCAAAAGCCTCTTGATGAAGTGAAAGAGGAGAGTGAAAATGTTGGCTTGAAGCTCAACATTCAGAAAACAAAGATCATGGCATCTGGTCCCATCACTTCATGGGAAATAGATGGGAAAACAGTGGAAACAGTGTCAGACTTTATTTTTTTGGGCTCCAAAATCACTGCGGATGCTGACTGCAGCCATGAAATTAAAAGACGCTTACTCCTTGGAAGGAAAGTTATGACCAACCTAGATAGCATATTAAAAAGCAGAGACATTACTTTGCCAACCAAGGTCCGTCTAGTCAAGGCTATGGTTTTTCCAGTGGTCATGTATGGATGTGAGAGTTGGACTGTGAAGAAAGCTGATCGCTGAAGAATTGATGCTATTGAACTGTGGTGTTGGAGAAGACTCTTGAGAGTTCCCTGGACTGCAAGGAGATCCAACCAGTCAGTCCTAAAGGAAATCAGTCCTGAATATTCATTGGAAGGACTGATGCTGAAGCGAAGCTCCAATATGTTGGCCAGCTGATGTGAAGAACTGACTCATTTGAAAAGACCCTGATGCTGGTAAAGCCTGAAGGCAGGAGAAGAAGGGGACGATAGAGGATGAGATTGTTGGATAGCACCACTGACTTGACGGACATGAGTTTGAGCAAGCTCCAGGTAATGGACAGGGAAGCCTGGCATGTTGCAGGCCATGGGTTTGCAAAGAGTCAAACACGACTGAGCATCTGAACTGAAAGGTGAAAGGTAGACCTTCAGATCACTTAAACATTTCTAGTGGATAATACAGCCAAAAAGTCTTCCAGTAGCCAGATGCTTTTTCTCTATCTTGTGTACTATTTTCTATATACCTTGTACTGTAACTTTTCTTGAATATTCTGTATATCACACAAAAGTATCTGAATAGGATCATCCAACATCTAGACTTTCATATATCTTTCAGCAGTCTTTTAGGCCCAGAAGTATTTTACCTGGAAGACTAAATGTGCTCTATTCATTTTTACCTGTGTCAGATTTCTCCTACATTTTACTGATCTTCCTTTAAAAAACAGAACTATTTTCTTTTAGAAACCAATAGACTTTGGAGTAAAATGGTTTAAAGGGCAGTTCCTCATAGCTTACTGTCCATCTGTGCTGTGCTACGCTAAGTCTCATCATGTCTCACTCTGATCCTATGGCCTGCAGCCCACCAGGCTCCTCTGTCCATGGGATTCTCCAGGCAAGAAAACTGGAGTGGATTGCCATGCCCTTCTCCAGGGGATCTTCTCCACCCAGGGAACCTGCGTCTCTTATGTCTCCTGCATTGGCAAAAGGGTTCTTTACCACTAGTGCTAACCGGGAAGTCTTACTGTCCATCTACACAGGGTCAAAATCATCAGATCAGTCAGTTTAATCTTACTACAGTGTAGACAGACTACCCAACTACTCTCATCAATATGGACTGAAGTTCACTTAGACTATGTCTTAGAAGATTCTGGTTATCATATATATAAAGAGACATGACTCAAAGCTCCTTTTTTAGATTCAAATTCTCCTGAAAGTCAAAACTGAACTTTGTAGAAAGCTAAAAAATAAGCACATTAACAAAATTATAAGACCATGCCTGATTTTCACTAGACCCATTATTTTAGTTCCTGTTATCTTTGCAGGTATATTTTCATGGCTATCTTAATCCTTTCATTAAAACTTGGAAGACGACTAGAGAAACAGAAACTTTTATTTTGGGAGATTATTAGTGTTCCACAATTCTTCTTTCCACTGGGCAATAAAGACTGGCCACTGGTGGCAGAGGGATATTCAAGTGGCAGTTAACTACAGCATACAGAACTATGGGATACCATGTCTGGGAGGTGCCAGAAATAGGCTGGTCAATTTTTATAACCTTGGTTGATAATTCTCTACTGTGAGGTCTGACTCTCTTCACTTATGAAATTAAAGCTATTTTTCCTTTACCATCTCTATAGGGACTTTATGATTAAAAAGATAATAAATATGATAAAAACAATGTGTTTTATGTGCAGTCATTGTGAGGCTCTACAGTGATTTTTTTCCAATGAGTCAACTCGTCGCATGAGGTGGCCAAAGTATTGCAGTTTCAGCTTTAGCATCAGTCTTTCCAATGAACACCCAGGATCGATCCCCCTTAGAATGGACTGGTTGGATCTCCTTGCGGTACAAGGGACTCTCAAGAGTCTTCTCCAGCACCACAGTTCAAAAGCATCAATTCTTCGGCGATCAGCCTTCTTCACAGTCCAACTCTCACATGAGTTTGAGTGAACTCCGGGAGTTGGTGATGGACAGGGAGGCCTGGTGTGCTGTGATTCATGGGGTCGCGGAGAGTCAGACACAACTGAGCGACTGAACTGAATTGAACTGAACTGAACAGTGATTTTACAATGGCTTCTTAGCTGTTGACTGAACTTTCCAAAACTTTATAGAGATTATTTCAACACTACTGGACTGGATTGAGGTTCTAAGGGTATGCAAGTACTTTTGTTAAGCAGTCTTTTTTTTTTTTTTAATTTTTTATTTCTAAAAAAGAATTTTATTAAAAAAGCACAAATGCAAAGAAATGAACAGAGGAAAATTTATGCGTCGAACCTGGACTGGTCACTTATGATAATATACATGCTACAATTCCATTCTCTCCAATCATTCCACCTTCACCCTCTCCCACAGAGTCCCAAAGACTGTTCTAAATGCCTATGTCTAAAAGTATCCCAAACACTAAGGGTGTGGATATCACTTGGGCCTCACTACACCAACTCAAAACAGCACGTTTATAGTGAGTATTTACTATGTGCTAGATACAGTGCTAAGAGCACTGAGAATAAAGCTATAAACATGAGAGACATTATCCCAGTCCTCTTAAGTTTGCAGTCTACTAGGGGTATGAAAATCAAATATCACAATGCAGTGTGATAATCTTGCTATAGAGAAAGAACTGCGCATTGTTGGAATACAGAGAAGGCAATTAGCCAAACATGAGTCTGTTAAGCTTTCCTGAGGAAGTGCCATCTAAGCTGAGACTTAAGATAGTGGAGTAGGAGGGTGTGGAACGGCATGGAGAATCTGTTTTAATCTCCCAGAGAGAGTCATTTGTGCCTCAAGTATATTCTCCATGCTAGGGCCTTGGTTCTTTCTCCTGGGCCTCACCTGGGGTCACTCTTCTGTCTGGTCAGATTCCTTGTCCTCAGTTCCTCTTGCTTTGTACAGTATCAGAAGAGCTTATAGAGGAGAGAGGAGAGGAAGACCTATGTGTAGAATTTAGATCTGGACTTACTGCCTTTCCTTTCAAAGAAAGGCCCTCTTTAGAGTGGTCAGTTCAGATTTTCTCCAGTGCCTGAACATGGTTAAAATCTCTACCACATACTCCTGGCATCCAGTCTCCTGTCTTTTTCCTCCTAAAGTTTTCCATTCCAAACAAACAAAAATGTTGGCATGTGGACTACTGCCATCACTTGATGGCTTGGTTTTTATCTTGGAGAGTGTCATAGACACCAACCTCTCACTGCATCCAGGGGCTTCCTGGAGCGTGGCTGACATCTGTCCTGCTTTCGTGGTGACCCACAGAAGCTCTGGCACACTGGTGGGTCATCCAGTTACATTTTCCAGAGAGGAGTGATAATTGCAAGATTTACTGAGCAGAGAAATATGACCCATTAAATTCAACCTAAAAATAATTTTTGCTCTGAAAAAGAAAATCTAATTACCTTGGTCTTCACTATGAAAAATTGGGTTCATCTGGGTACAGAGACATGGAACCTTCCTTTGAAGTAGATCGTACATTCCAAAATATCTCTGGCAGAGCCTGGGGTCTGCTTCTGATTAGATAATTGACATAAACCTTCCTCCAATAAACACTGAATCCTTCAAAAACAGAGGAACCCAAGAATAAAATACATCTATGTTTTGAGCAGAAATCCTTCTGTGATAATTGGTTATCAGAAAGCAGTTTACTTTTCCTTTTATCAACCAGCACTAAGACTTAAGATGCAAAAAGTATGCTGGATGAAATTCTAGCTGAAACTTCAAACCAGTCTTGGATCTATTCCAGATGGTATCAGGTTTATCACTGACCTTAAGGTAGTACTTCCGTATTTACAGTGTTCCATCCTTATCCCAGAAAACTAAATTTACTGCTAATAACTTCTAGTTAAAAAATAAGTAAGTACTACGAATACAAAGGAGTATGTCAAGGCTGTATATTGTCACCCTGCTTATTTAACTTATATGCAGAGTACATCATGAGGAACGCTGGCCTGGAAGAAGCACAAGCTGGAATCAAGATTGCCAGGAGAAATATCAATAACCTCAGATATGCAGATGACACCACCCTTATGGCAGAAGGTGAAGAGGAACTCAAAAACTTCTTGATGAAAGTGAAAGAGGAGAGTGAAAAAGTTGGCTTAAAGCTCAACATTCAGAAAACGAAGATCATGGCATCTGGTCCCATCACTTCATGGGAAATAGATGGGGAAACAGTGGAAACAGTGTCAGACTTTATTTTTTGGGCTCCAAAATCACTGTGGATGCTGACTGCAGCCATGAAATTAAAAGACGCTTACTCCTTGGAAGGAAAGTTATGACCAACCTAGATAGCATGTTAAAAAGCAGAGACATTACTATGCCAACCAAGGTCCGTCTAGTCAAGGCTATGGTTTTTCCAGTGGTCATGGATGGATGTGAGAGTTGGACTGTGAAGAAAGCTGATCGCCAAAGAATTGATGCTTTTTGAACTGTGGTGCTGGAGAAGACTCTTGAGAGTCCCTTGGACTGCAAGGAGATCCAACCAGTCCATCCTAAAGGAGATCAGTCCTGGGTGTTCATTGGAAGGACTGATGCTGAGGCTGAAACTCCAATACTTTGGCCACCTCATGCGAAGAGTTGACTCACTGGAAAAGACCCTGATGCTGCGAGGGATTGGGGGCAGGAGGAGAAGGGGACGACAGAGGATGAGATGACTGGATGGCATCACCAACTTGATGCACATGAGTTTGGGTGAACTCCGGGAGTTGGTGATGGACAGGGAGGCCTGGCGTGCTGCGATTCATGGAGTCACAGAGAGTCGGACACGACTGAGCAACTGAACTGAGGAATACAACATAGCTAACACTACTGTATGATATATTGATAGGAAGTTAAGAGGAAATCCTGTAAGTTCTCATCACAAAGAGAAATTGTTTTTCCCTTTATTCTTTTCTTCTTTCTATTTTATCTATGAGAAAAGATGAATGTTAGCTCAACTTATTGTGGTAATCATTTCACAATCTACATATGAAAATCAACCCTTCATGCTATATCAGTTCAGTTCAGTTCAGTCGACCTTAAACTTATACAGAGAGGTAAGTAACTTACACCTCATGTTGCTAATAAAAATTTTGACAAGTAAAGCACTATATTCACCTCAGAATATTTGGGTGTTTGCACTCAAAATAGCTTAAGTGTGTGTGTGCACGTGCTAAGTCACTTCAGTCGTGTCTGACTCTGCAACCCTATGGACTGTAGCCTGCCAGGCTCCTCTGTCCATGGGATTTTCCAGGCAAGAACACTGGAGTGGGTTGCCATTCCCTTCTCCTGGGGATCTTCCCAACCCAGAGATCAAACCCATGTCTTTTATGTCTCCTGCACTGGTCAGTGGGTTCTTTATCACTAGGACGATCTGGGAAACCCAGTTTAAGTACATCATGAAAAAAATAACAATGCAAAACAACTTGTGTGTATGTGACTTGCCTCCTCCTATAAAAGCTGTAAGTCGCTGATATACGTATATTGTATATATATAGATCAAACTTGAAAACAGTTAACTAAGAAAAAGGGGGAAAGGGAAAACTGTGGTTTCATTAAGAAGAGGTTATATCTCAGTGAGCTGAAGGTTACCCTGAGGAAAACTATTGTTTGAAAATTCCTATCTTGCTGCCACACACCTGTGACTTTTCAGGCAAATCCTATATAGGGAAATAAAAAAACAATATCCTCTGTCTTGAAAGGCTTCTTATATAATGGAGTGAGTAAGAGAATTCCTGCCTCACTCAGCTTTCTAAGTACTTTGTGCAAACTGATTTCTACCTTCCCATATGGTTTTTCCATTTAGCTTTTGTATACTTCATGAAAGGAAACTATAACTTTGTTCTGTCCTCAACATGCTGGACTTTGTGAAGACAATCTTTTAGAAGAAATGTAATTTTTTTAAAAGTTCCGTTCCAGGTGAGTTTGTCTCTGAAAAGTGTGGAGAAGTGCTCAATAAACAACACTCAGGTTCTTCCCTGTAAGAAGGTCACGTTTTAGAAGACGACTGTGGTTGTTATGAATTATTTCTTGTTTGACAAAGTCCTTCCTACATGAATAAGATCTGTGGGTTGTACCAAAGTTGATTTCTTGGGTTTTGATAGTGTACTGTAGTTATATAAGATATTACCAGAAGGGAAAACTGAGTGAAGGGTTCTTAAGGAGCTCTGTGTACTATTTTTGTAACTTCCTGCAAATCTATAATTATTTCAAAATAGCAAGTTAAAAAATGAAAATAAATGTCAGTGGTCAAAAAAGTACAAACAAAGAAAACAGCCCTTTCTGAAGGTGTGTGTCTGCTGAGACTGTAACTCTTCGTTAAATGGAACTCTTCCTGGACTTAGTCCTGTAGACAGCAAGCTTGTCTGCCTTACACTCCTCCTAAGGCACGCTCTTGACAGTTTTGACCATACATAAGACTAGTGATAAAAAATGAAAATAAAAATAAAACCCAAACAATCACAATTTCCTAGCAAACGTAAACAGCACTTCATGGCTCTGGTTATAACATTAACATGCTCTACAATAAATAATCCAACTCAATGAATCAACACCTCTAATAGCCACTGTTTCAAAAACAACAGATACATGATTATTTTTAAAGCCAGGAAGAAAACAGATTTCTTCAGGGATTTCATCATTAATTTCATTGTTCTACCGTCTGATTTAGTAAAACCTCACCTACTAAAGCCATGAGATTGTCGATGAAATGTGACCTGCACTGGAACCAATGAAATTGTCTTTACTTGTATTTGGCAGACAACATTGATCATATGATCAATGTCCAAAGTATCCTTCTCTCTAAACTTAACCTATTAATTTGGAGACTCCAAAAGTCTTCTAAAATGCCAGTTCAGTCAAAGCAGTAACATAAATATAAATCTTCCAGACTCATTGAACCCACTCCAGTATTCTTGCCTGGAGAATACCCATGGGCTACAGTCCATAGGGTTGTAAGGAGTTGGACACAACTGAGCAACTAAGCACAGCACATACAAAATAGCCCACAGCTAGCTTTAAATGGCTGAATAGAGACTGTTCAGGAATGGTTTTGTTGCTGTGAATGTACACCTGATCTAAGAAAGATATCCTAAACGCATTTATTTTTGAAATTTATTTATTTATTAATTTGGCTGCCTTAAATCTTAGTTGCAGCATGTGGGATCTTTGGTTGCCATGCTTGAGCTCAGTAGTTGTGGCTTGTGGGCTTAGCTGGTTCCAGGGTATGTGGGATCTTAGTTCCCCGACCAGGGATCAAACCTATGTCCTCTACATTGCAAGATGGATCCCTAACCACTGGACCATCAGAGAAATCCCCTAAATTCTTAAATATTTTGGAGTAGCCTTTAAAATGCAAACTAAATATAATTAGTCAAGTTCCACTTTCTCTAGCGTATGAAAATTACTAACTGGAAAATGCAAGAATTCCAGTAATTTCCTTCAATAAAAGGTTGCTAATTGATAAGCTGTGAGATTCTTAGTCTGAAGGTGATGGCAGGATCCTTCTGTTCCTCAACCTCATCTAGTTTTTCTGGGAACACAGTTGCTGATTTGATATACACATATAACCAGATGCTGTTACACTTGATTTGATATAACATTTTGCTTTATTTTAAAACTCTATAGTCTATATTTGTGCATATAAGCTCTTGCACTTTTCCAGAAAAATAAAATATTAGGACCGAAGGAAGATTGCAACCAGAAGGAAAGTACCTAACTGAACTAAATTACCCAACCCTTAGCTAGGCTGGGAGAAAAACAGAAAGCGATGGGCAAAACTAGTGTTCTAGATCTGGTCAAGAGAAGACTAGATGGATTCACAACTCAATGACCCTGGTTAACACAACTGCAATTAAAAGGAAGATTCTTAAGAAACTGATATTTCACAAAAGGAATATACACCACTTGATTTTTTAATAGACTTTTTCTTTAGAGGAAAGATATTTTTAAATGCTTTATTTGATAAAAACAATCTTTTGAGAATGTCATATATTAATAGTGTTAAGTATCTGGGCTTCCCAATTAGCTCAGATGGTAAGAATCTGCCTTCAATGCAGGAGGCCCAAGTTCGATCCTTGGGTTGGGAAGATCCCCTGGAGAAGAGAATGGTTACCTACTCCAGTATTCTTGCCTGGAGAGTTCCATGGACAGAGGAGCCTGGTGGGCTGCAGTCCATAGGGTTTCAAAGAGTTGGACATGACTGAAGAGGCTGAACATGCATGCACACACAAGTGACAACACACATTTGATCTCTACTTTCACTCTTTCCTTGCATTTGATTCAAGCATCAGATTTCTCAGTCCAACTGGTTCAGTAAAGTTGTTGAGCTTAGTCAAAACCCTAGACCATGTCAGCTTCTAGAAGTCAAAATAAAACTCTGAGACTGGGATCTCATAGTCCTAAACATTCCCACAACCTTAAAAAAAAGTCATAAGAAAACCATTGGTTTGGTTACTCCTCCAGACCAATGACTAGGGTACAACATTGGTGACCCAGCAGGAGCTGGTGCAGATCAGAGCAGCTGACTGGAGGAACACTGCTGGTGATTGTGAAGAACCAGGAGAAGCTGCGAGAAACAGAGTGGCTGCAGGGCTCAGCTCCGTGAAGAAGGGAGAGAAGGAAGGTGGGTAGTAGGAATAATTTTTGATTAGAGAGCAGTTCTGAGAAAGTCAGGCAAGGACTTCCCTGGCAGTCCAGTGGTTAAGACTTCACCTTCCAATGCAGGGGATGTGGGTTCAACCCCTGGTCAGAGGGCTAAGATCACTAGTGCCTCTTGGCCAAAAAACCAAAACATAAAGCAGAATCAATATTGTAACAAATTCAATAAAGACTAAAAATGGTCCTTCCCCCCACCCCCAATCTTAAAAAAGAAGTCAGTCAAGACCTAGGGTAGTCCTCAAAACCAAGTTGCCCACCAGAGGAATCCCACATCTCCCAGGAACAAGCCTACTTTGATATTCCTGGCAAGGTTCCATGGGATCTGTGGTTTCAGCAAGAACACAGACTTTACAGTTCAGCTGCTGAGGCACCGAGCAATTACACCCCCAACAGCTGAAGAGCTGAGAGGCCATTTCATAGCTGCAGGTGTGGACTCAACTTTACCTTTCATTACTCCTGTACATTCACCTTTCACTGTCATCAGGTCAGTGAATTCTCCAAAAGTCTTACAATCACGTCTGTATTGTTGTGCTTTAATATAAATGTCTCCATATGACATATTTTTGTCTCTGTCTTACTCCTGCTTGATCTTTAAGCAGATGAAACCCCAGATGAAACCCCATCTCCTCTCAGTAGTCTTATTAGATCATGATGACTTCCATTTAAACTCTTTCTCCTGCTCTGGCTGGATCTGACACCCGCCTTCTATCATTTAACTACATACTCTTTTATCCTGTTCTCTATGGTTATATGTCTGATCATGTAGCTTTCATCCATCCAGTTTCTAACAATCTCAAAGTCCCTGACTTTGCCCTTCTCTGTAATCATCTTAGGGGTCACCACAGTGTGACAAGAAATATGGTTAATTGAAAGTAATTATCATTCTCAGAAAGACAATTCTAAATGTAGAATTTAAATCTTATAAGTAAATTTCAGGTTAGTATCAGCCACATCAAAGTCCCAAACCCACCCATCTTATTCCCTAAAGAGGTCTCAAGTCTAAGCCTCCTGAAACTAATTAGAATTACTATTTCCTTACAAAACAAGATGGCACCATTAACTGAGTATACTAAACGGTGAAGAGCAATCGTAAGCAACGGTTGCTTTGGGTTGAGAGGATGCAGCCGGATATTGCTTTTTTAAAAACATTTTATTTGGCTATATTGAATTTTAGCTGTGGCATATTCATTTCGTCATGTGGGATCTTTTGTTGCAGCACATGGACTTTCTAGTTGTAGCATGCTGGCTTAGTTGCCCTGTGGCATGTAGGATCTTAGTTCCCCAACCAGGGATCGAACCTGCGTCCCTGCATTGCAAGGTGGACTCTTAACCACTGGACCACCAGGCAAGTCCCCACATACTGCTTTTGAGGGCCACAGAAGTGAGGCCAGGTAGCTTACCAGGTCATCCTAAACACACCAGTGAAGGAGCAAAACTTGTGCTCAAAGCCCTCTCTCAGAATCTGGCAAGCAGTGAGTTAGGTCAGGATTAGGAGAGTTGGGACTTGGTCACTAGATTCATGTTCTGGCTGTGTGCTAAGTCACTTCAGTCGTGTCCAGCTATTTGTGACTCCATGGACTGTAGCCCACCAGGCTCCTCTGTCCATGGAATTCTCTAGGCAAGAATTCTGGAGTGGGTTGCCATTTCCTTTTCCAGGGACCTTTCGACCAAGGGATCGAACCCATGTCTCTCGTGTCTCTTGCACTGGCAGGCGGGTTCTTTACCACTAGCACCACCTGGGAAGCCCTTCGTTTACTGGAGTTACACCTGTTTACAGAGGATGACGCAGTCCAGTCAGAAAGACAGGGCGTGAAGGGCTTGGCTAAGGCTGCCAATAGGAGTCAACAAGTCTAGTGAGTTCAAGATTCAGGAGGGAGAAGTCTGTTGAGGAAAGATCTTGGGTGGGAGCAGAAGCTGCTTCTCACTTTGCTTACTTGTTTTTTCCAACAGTAGATCTTTAAAGACTTACCATTCACTCAAATCCTAATTCGTTCATTCACTTGTTCATATTCCTGATCATATTACAAGAGAACGCTAGGACTAGGGACACAGACATAGGCATGAACTTCTAGTGTTTCAGAAGACTGTGAAGTAAAACAGTATTAAATCTTAGTGAGCTAAGGGTTAAAAAGAAGGGACAGATATTATGCAGGAGTAAAGGTGGCCTGTAGAGTTTTAGCACTCCTAGTAAACAACCCCTTCACAAGCCACTACTGATCACTAACTTGGCTTGGAAAAGAAGCCCCAGAATTCTGCATGTTCCTGGAAAGAAATCCCTCCCTTCTTAGCAACAGTCCCAGACTTACTATCACAGTCTGCACATGAGACTATCAGGACTGATTGTAACATGTGCTACATTCTGCAAGGCTCCCAAGACTGTCAGATCCTCCTACACTACCCATATTCCAAGTCCAAATGACTCTATGCATCTCCTGTTCTGATTCCGTAACATCCCCCTACCTGATTTCTCTAGAACTCAGAATCCATCATCAACCAAGATCCCATATCACAAACTCTTCAATTATTCCCCCCAATTTCATGCTTCATATATCCCTTTACAATTTATAGTCCTGTCATCCACACCCGTGTATCACAAAGCTTGAGGGTGGAGGAGGTATCCTCCTTTCTCCTCTTTGCCATTTTTCATCCCTTATTTCTCCCTAAAAATACTACCCATTACCCCTTCTTGTTACAGTAATTTACTGATTTCTGCATTACTCCCCTTCATTTCTAGAAGATTTTAGCTCCTGGTTGTAACTCTTTTCAACATGATACCTGCCAAAATTCTCAGTGATTTCAAATTTCATGTACGTGATCCTTCTAATACGTGGCCTCCTAGTTCCTTGAGCTCCTCTCCTCCAATGATCTTGTTCTCCATCATATCTCAGCCACCCACCTCCTTTTCCAGATGATACCAGCTTGATTCATCGCTCTAAACACTACTTTCCATGTAACAGGCAGGCAACTGAACCCAGCTGGAGGAAATTCACAGCTAAGCTGACTGGTTTTACTTAAAATTAATTACTACTAATGTTGAGTGGATCCTTAGTGCTACTTGAAAGTTCTATGTTTCCTGAGTCTAAACATCCTCTCTTCTCTTAAAACCTCCCAAATCTCCTCTTCTTAGCTGATAAACTTGTTTCCTATTTCACTGAGAAAATGGAGGAAATCAGATGGAAACTTCACAGGTTCCCACCACCATATTTCCCAATCTACCTACAGCCGAATCCTTCCCAAGGGCATTGTTTTAGCAACTGCTATTTCTCTTCTGCATCATCAATATTTCTTTCTCCACCAAATTATTTCAACCATCAAACATGCCTAAATATACCTCATCTTAAATTAAGAAAAGAGAACTTTTATTAAATTCATGTGACACTTCAAAAACTATTATAATCCTCTGCTCCTTTGTCGATAAAAATTCTGAGGCTTCTGGGTGGGTCAGTGGTAAAGAATCCACCTGCCAATGCAGGAGACACAGATTCCATCCCTGATCCAGGAAGACCCCACATGCCATGGAGCTAAGCCCATGCACCACAACTATTGAGCCTGTGCTCTAGAGTAAGGATGCCTGCGAGCCCTAGAGGCCAAGCTTCGCAACAACAGAAGCCACCACAGTGAGAAGCCTGCTGCTGCTGCTGCTAAGTCACTTCAGTCGTGTCCGACTCTGTGTGACCCCATAGATGGAAGCCCACCATGCTCCCCCGTCCCTGGGATTCTCCAAGCAAGAACACTGGAGTGGGTTGCCATTTCCTTTTCCAATGTGTGAAAGTGAAAGTGAAGTCGCTCAGTCGTGTCTGACCCTTAGCGACCCCACGGACTGCAGCCTACCAGGCTGCTCCATCCATGGGATTTTCTAGGCAAGAGTACTGGAGCGGCTTGCCATTGCCTTGAGCACTGCAATTAAAGAGTAGCCCCAGCTCCCCTCAACTAGGGAAAAGCCCGAGTGCAGCAACAAGACACAGAACGAAAAATAAATACATGAATAAATAAAAAAATAATTTTTTTTTTTTTAAATCTGGAAAGAGTTGCCTTTACTCACAGTTTCTACTTCTTTCCTCCCATTTTCTCTTGAAATCCACGCCAATCAGGCTTTTTATCCACTTCTCTTTCAGAGTCATCAATATTTCTACATTGCTAAATCCAATGATCATTGTTTTACTTGGCCTATTAGCATTTGACATGGTCACTTCCTCTCTTTGGAAGTCTTTTCTTCTCTTGGTTTCTAGCACATCACACCCTCCTGGTTCTCTTTCTACTTCCATTAGCCATTCTTCTTGGTCTCCTGGGATGGTTCCTGGCCTTCATTCTGATCTTTAAAAGTTGAAGGACCCTGGAAATTGTCCTAAGATTGTGTTTCTCTATCTAACTCACGTCCCTGATCACATCTTGTCACTTGACTTAAAATATCATGAACGTGCTGATGACTCTCAAAAACATTATCTTCACCCAGAACCCCTCCCCTGAACCCCAGATTTATATATCCAACACCCTATTTAACAACTTCAATCAGATGAATAGTTGTTATGTTAAATTCAAAATGTTCAAAACCAAACTATGGATTTCCAACCCCCAATGTCTATATTTTTCCTGAACTTGGTAAATGAAAATTCCTTTCTTCCAATTTTTTAAACTAAAAAACCTTGAGCTCATTTTTGACTCCTTTTTTCCAATGATTTTCTGGTAAACACGTAAGAAGTTTTGTAACAGGGTGGGCAGTAGGAGAAGGTCCAACTTTCTCTGTATAAATGCTCCCACAGTTATGCATTTCTAGTGGCAAAGATCACATCACTGAATACTAAGTTGCAAAGAGATGCATACGTGCTCTCCCTCATGTAATATTTCCACCATACAGATAACCAAAGATGTAAATAACTTCAAGAGCTTAGGTAATTGTAAAATGTAGTAAAATAACTAGGAAATGATGAGAGGTTTTTGTTTTTTTTTTTAGTATTCATTACCTTTCTTCTGGAGAAGACAATGGCACCCCACTCTAGTACTCTTGCCTGGAAAATCCCATGGATGGAGGAGCCTGGTAGGCTGCAGTCCATGGGGTCGCTAAGAGTCGGACACGACTGAGCGACTTCACTTTCACTTTTCACTTTCATGCATTGGAGAAGGAAATGGCAACCCACTCCAGTGTTCTTGCCTGGAGATTCCCAGGGATGGGGGAGCCTGGTGGGCTTCCGTCTATGGGGTTGCACAGAGTCGGACACGACTGAAGCGACTTAGCAGCAGCAGCAGCAACCTTTCTTTTAATACAGCTTTTAATTAGAAGTTTATATAATTAATTTGTAATACAGCTTGTGTTTAACAACTGGCTTACAAAATTCCTAAAAATTTAGCTATTGGTTCTCATGAGCTCTAATGAGCTGGCTCCAGAATACCACTTACTGTTTCTCTTTCACTTTACAATTCATTAGCAAACCATGATGGCTCTATGCTCAAAATAAATATCTAGAAGCTGATCACGTTTCATTGTCCCCATCACTGCTACTCTAATTCAAGCCATCATTCTCTTTGAGCTACATCAGCTTCCCCACCGCCCCACCCTCCCCACATGAGTATGTTCTCAACACAGGAGTCAGATGTAAATGCTAAGTCAATTCACATCACTCTTTTGCTTAAATTAATTGCTTAAAGCTTAAATTAACTTAATTGATTCCTGATTTACACAGAATAAAATCCCAAGTTCAACAAATGGTCCACAAGGCATTACCTGAAAGAATGGGGATAAAATGGAAGAGAGAAATGAAAGAGAGGTAGAAGAAGAGAAGAAAGAATGAAAAAAGAAAAAGAGAGAAAGAAAATAAATGATAACAGTATGGTCAGGTGGTGATGTGAGAGCAGAGAGGCGTAGAGCCTAGAGAGGGGAGAGGGACATTCTCCTGGAGGATGGAGTCCTTCAGTGGCCCCTGGAATACACAGTCAGTTGAACCCCAATTTTGTATTCTGCTTGTTCAGTTTTTCTGTGTAGTTCCAGATTTGGGAGAAGCAGAACTGGAGACTGCATTCTTCTTTCTTTATAGAAAATACCATACCAGCCTAGATGGCTAAAGAGATAATCATAAGAAGCAGGAGAGTAATGGTGGCATGCTACATATCAGGAGCACGGTCCTGTGACATTCTTAGTAACAGTCTGGTCTCAGGAAAAAAATGACTAATTGCGAATATTTGATAAGTGCTTAAAAGTTTTCCCCAAAGCTCCAAACCCGAAGGGAAGATAGAGTGTTCCCAGGCCAGACTAAAACCTTTTAACCTTAAGTCCCTCAAACATAAATATGTTGCCAAGATGCCGAGTGGATATTTAAATCATCCACTTCCTGTTTCAGTGCTATCTCTCTGTTTTGGAGAGGGACCAAAAATGTTTCATTCCTTTTGGCACTGTTTTCTTCATTTAAAAAGGATTTATACTTCAGGGGTTTTGACTCCAGGAGGAAAAAAAAAAAGGGAAAAGAGCACATATTTTGGATGTCAGATTCTGAATGTTTTGACCCTTTCAAACAAGAACGCACTACTCTGTAGCCAGTGGGGTGAGAGAACCAGATCAGGGGTAGAACATGTCGAAATGGGCTTCTAAAGTGACAAGCAAAGAGGGAAAATTGGCCCACCTACAAAAACTTGTTTAGGAAACATTAAAAATAGCCCATCCAAGAAGTAGATCTTTTGTAAATAGTTTTGTTTAAATGTAATTTAAGATAATCCAGCTAAGCATTTCCATCACACCCAAGCTATCAGTCAATTAAACTTCAAATGTGATGGAAACACAGCTTTGGGTAGTTTTATGAAGTTTTCATTAAAATGAATAGGAGTAAGGGGGCGGGAGGAGATGGGGACTACAGAGAATGAGATGGCTGGATGGCATCACCGACTCTGTGGACACGAGTTTGAGTGAACTTTGGGAGTTGGTGATGGACAGGGAGGCCTGGCATGCTGTGATTCATGGGGTCGCGGAGAATCGGACACGACTGAGCAACTGAACTGAACTGAACTGATGAAGTTTTCATTAAAATGAATAGGAGTAAATAGAAGGTTCTAATGGTGAATCTTAGACAGCCTTCTCTGAAGGTTCTCAACCAGGATGAGGGTTGGTGGGAGAACAGGTGAGGATAATTTCAGAATGTCCTGAGTAGCAAAATTCACACTATCAGCCTGGGTAGTTTGAAAAAACTCTCCAGCGAATTCTGATTGTACTTGGCAACCCTTCTCCCCAGTTATGAGCTGCCAGGGAGACAGAATAATATCAGAAGTATTAATCATGTCAGTGAACATTCCTGTCTTCAATTAACTGAATTCAATTCAGCATTTGTTGATCCTCTACTTTGGACTTGAAGTTGTAATTTACAGTGGAATTGAGGGCAGGATATACAAAGATCAATGAAAATTGTTCCTGCCTGATGGTGGGGTGGAGAGAAAAGAATAGTAAACTTTTTGGTCAGATATAATACACAGAGGTTTAAGTTGTGGGAAACTTCTCCATCCACTCTGACTGGGACAAGAAGGTGGTGGTGGTACGTGAACTGAACTATGGATTACTGACTTTCAGTCTGTAGAGAGTGAATGAAAAAGGACCCGAGGACCAAGACACATTCTTCTTAGGTGATGGCTTGTGTTGATAGACATGTTTCTGGAAAATTATGTATGTAACCTGGGTGTATGTAACCTCATTCCTCATTGGTCCAGGAGATGCCAAGAGTCTTGCCTACACACACCTAGCAGCTGCACTGTCAGCTGAAAGGGAATGGGAGGTATATTCAGACTGAGAATACAAAGGTTGAGAACAGAATGATAACCTGAGCAAACCTCACAGATAAACTTTGGGTTTCATTAAACTGCTACCCAATTAAAAACCGGCATACACTTGAGTATGGGTAAAGAGAAGGCCTTCCGCCACCACAAAGAAGAACATGAATGAAGAAGTCAGTGGTTTGATCTTCTCTATGGCCAGATCATCGGTTGTAGACTGTAGCTCGCACTCCATGGAGCCATTGCAGAGGGCACACTTTTGACCTATGGTGCTATACAAGAATATATTGATGACTGGAAAAACAACATGCAGATATCCTACCAACAGTGTGTTCATAGTGCATATTCTTGTAAATAAATCATGGTAATTATAACCCATATAATTATAACCAATCAGAGAAAGGGAGACTAGACCCGCGCCAGGCATAATCTGGCAACTCAGAGGTGTGTCAGAAACTGGAAAAATCTAGAAAACACTGATTAAGACAGCAGAGGATAATTCACTGGATGATTTGCCATCTCCAACCATTTGATTCTCTTCACACAGGCAGGAACTGTCTGTTCCTTGAAAATGCAGGATTAGGCCAGTTGGGTTAATTAGACAATTGGCAACTAGTCACAATACGTTCACTGTAGTAAGCATTTCTGATTTTTAAGTTTATGCTATTTCTGAGACTAATATTAATCAATTTAAGTACTTTTATTAAAATTCAATATCTGCTAAGTGTTTTGGTGACCTTACTATATCTGTAAGCTATCCAAGAATCCTTTAAAAGTGTATAGTCTTTGGTTTTCTAAACTTTGTCAAATTATGGGGAAAAAATTCTCTTTAAACTTGAGGGTGTTCTTGTGGAATTTGGCTCTCATGTCCCATTTCTGTCTGTATAGCTTAATTTTTTTTCTAGCAATGAAAATATGTTCTCATCACCTCTATGATACAAAGCAAGATGTTGGCTCACAGCCTCTTGCAATTGTGAGTAAGCTGTCAAGGCATTAATATTTTTTTGTGGCTCCAAAGCTGATTTGAGGGAATTTTAATCTTATTGTCTTTGTTTTCCAATGTGACTACTATCCTAAACCTTTCTTTCATGTTGGCAAATAAAAAATGACAGACATGGCTAAAACTGACAGTCAAAATATAGACAACTGTACCATGTCGAATGTACATTTTGTTCTAGATGAAGAGTTGTTCTCATAGAAGAGACATGAGCTGAAAGTAACATGTATCATCTTCGTAAAAAAAAAAAATTAAGGTTACAAGAAGAGGGAACTAATATGTATTGAACCTCTACAGGCTCTGTGCTAAGTTATTTATATTATTTCATTTAGTTCTTATAACTTCCAGCCATGCCTTTTTTTTTTTTTTTTACAGATGAGGAAATGAAAATTTGAAGGGGTTCAAAATTTTACCTATAGGTCTTATATACTGCACAGACCCTGTGACTTTTGTCCTACACCAGGTTCTCACTTATCTGTCAATTCTAATCTATCAGCTTCCGCTGCCTAGAATACTGCATTGAAAAGAACTCTGAAGTCATGAGAAAGAATGCTACATTTAAATAGCAGTGTCAGTCAAAGGCTAGCAGCATGATTGGTAGCAAGAATATTATTTGCACTCCCATTATTACACATAAGGGCCTTCCCAGGTGGTGCTAGTGGTAAAGAACCTGCTGGCCAATGCAGGAGACATAAGAAACATGGGTTCAAACCCTGGGTGCGGAAGATCCACTGGGGTGGGTGTGGCGACCCACTCTAGTATTCTTGCAAGGAGAATTCCATGGTAGAGGAGTCTGGTGGGCTACAGTAAAAGGGTCTCAAGAGTTGTACATGACTGAAGCGACTTAGTATGGACTTATTATATATAAATCATATTGGTAATTTTAGCTTGAAAGTAGAAAGCTTGGAGGAATATATTATCCTCATGGGTTTTAGCCTTACTATCATTTCCTTTGTAAACATAGATTTTTTATGTTAGTCTTTCCCCTAGTTGTAATTTTCTTACCACCCTAGACTCCTCCAGTTCAGTTCAGTTCAGTTCAGTCGCTCAGTCGTGTCCGACTCTTTGTGACCCCATGAATCACAGCACGCCAGGCCTCCCTGTCCATCACCAACTCCCGGAGTACACTCAAACTCATGTCCATCAAGTCGGTGATGCCATCCAGCCATCTCATTCTCGGTCGTCCCCTTCTCCTCCAGCCCCCAATCCCTCCCAGCATCAGAGTCTCTTCCAGTGAGTCAACTCATCACATGAGGTGGCCAAAGTATTGGCGTTTCAGCTTTAGCATCAGTCCCTCCAATGAACACCCAGGATTGATCTCCTCTAGAATGGACTGGTTGGATCTCCTTGCAGTCCAAGGGACTCTCAGGAGTCTTCTCCAGCACCACAGTTCAAAAGCATCAATTCTTCGGCAATCAGCTTTCTTCACAGTCCAACTCTCACATCCATACATGACCACGGGAAAAACCATAGCCTTGACTAGAAGGACCTTTGTTGCCAAATAATGTCTCTGCTTTTTTTATACTATCTAGGTTGGTCATAACTTTCCTTCCAAGGAGTAAGCGTCTTTTAATTTCATGACTGCAATCAGCATCCGCAGTGATTTTGGAGCCCCAAAAAATAAAGTCTGACACTGTTTCCACTGTTTCCCCATCTATTTCCCATGAAGTGATGGGACCAGATGCCATGATCTTTGTTTTCTGAATGTTGAGCTTCAAGCCAACCTTTTCACTCTCCTCTTTCACTTGCATCAAGAGGCTTTTTAGTTCCTCTTCACTTTCTGCCATAAGGGTGGTGTCATCTGCATATCTGAGGTTATTGATATTTCTCCCAGCAATCTTGATTCCAGCTTGTGCTTCTTTCAGCCCAGCGTTTCTCATGATGTACTCTGCATATAAGTTAAATAAGCTGGGTGACAATATACAAACTTGACGTACTCCTTTTCCTATGTGGAACCAGTCTGTTGTTCCCTGTCCAGTTCTGACTGTTGCTTCCTGACCTGCATACAGGTTTCTCAAGAGGCAGGTCAGGTGGTCTGGTATTCCTATTTTTTTCAGAATTTTCCACAGTTTATTGTGATCCACACAGTCAAAGGCTTTGGCATAGTCAATGAAGCAGAAATAGATGCCTTAACTACTTTTTTTCATCCCTCTGGAATGGGTTCCTCATTACTAGTTTTCAAAGAGTTAGTTCAGAGTTATGACCAATGTTACACTGTTGAAATTTTATTTTTAAATACCTCAGTGTATTCAATGTAATTTATACATATGTGTGAGAACTGGAGAATAAAAAAGGCTGAGCGCCAAAGAACTGATGCCTTCAAACTGTGGTGTTGGAGAAGACTCTTGAGAGTCCCTTGGACAGCAAGGAGATCAAACCAGTCAATCCTAAAGGAAATCAACCCTGAATATTCATTGGAAGAACTAGAGCTGAAGCTGAAGCTCCAGTACTTTGACCACCTGATGCGAAGAACTGACTCATTGGAAAAGACCCTGATGCTGGGAAAGACTGAAGGCAGGAGGAGAAGGGGACGACAGAGGATTAGATGGTTGGATGGCATCACCGACTCAATGGATGTGAGTTTGAGCAAACTCTGGGAGATGGTGAAGGACAGAGAAGCCTGGCATGCTGCAGTCTATGGGGTCTCGAAGAGTTGGACATGACTGAGCAATGAACAACAACAAATGCATGTGTGTGTAAATTAACTCTAACCTGTATGCTAGGAACTACTGTTAATTAGCATATGAAGGACTCTGGTTAGGAATATACACTCCATGAAGTGTATAAGACTGATGTTTAAAATACCACTGGAAGTGAAAGTGAAAGTCACTCAGTCATGCCCGACTCTTAGTGACCCCATGGACTATACAGTCTATGGAATTCTCCAGACCAGAATACTGGAGTGGGTAGTCGTTCCCTTCTCCAGGGGATCTTCCCAACCCAGGTATCGAACCCAGGTCTCCCGAATTGCAGGCAAATTCTTTACCAGCTGAGCCACAAGGGAAGCCCAAAATACCACTATCTAAATACATATCTAAGAAGCCTATAAATTAGCATAAAGGATGCAAAAGTAGCTTTTCATTTGGCAAGTGAGTGGGGGTTCAATCTATATGATTGATTTGCCTAGAAAGAGTTGTTCATGCATCTCATCCTAGTGTATATAGCAATTAAGAATCTGGCAAGCCCTGCATTGGAGAAGTGCCATAACTCTAGGATCCTATTTGGGCTTCAAATATGCCCATTTAAAAATTTAGACCTGGCTAGAAGGGAAACTGATGCAGTCATCAGAATATTGTAATGCTTGCCAGGGAGTAAACCTTTTGTAAAAGGTGTTTGTCAGAGCAACTGAAAGGACAAAGTGAGAGCTTCTCCAAGTCTACAGAACAGATTTTCTAGTTGTTTTTGTGCCTACCAGCTAATGAGTGTTTGCATGTGTGCAGAACTTAGTTTCTGAGCCTTGTTTCCATTGTAACATACCTGGTTATCTGGGAGGAAGCAGTGACTGTATCTGATAGTTAGAGACTACTGACATTAACCACAAAGAGCCAGGCAAATTAGAGTAGGTCTTGTCACAACAACCAGTATTGTGGAAGCCCAGTAGAGACCTCTTCCTCCTTCTCTCCTCTCCCAACCCCCTGGATTCCAGAGTTATTCACCTTGATGAAGGAGGGGCAGGGGGAGTTTTTGAAGAGCTTCAGCCATGCTACTCTAAGCCACTAGACTATCCTGGGAGTAGAGGTGGGAGCAGAGCTTTGAATCAAATAAGAGATGAGATTGAAATTTTAAAATAAACATTTATCTTTCTTGAGTTTGGATGCTGGGCAGAGATGTATTTAAGGGACTCCTCTACTCTATGATAAAAGGAAGTCTGAAACAGGACAGTTAAAGGTACTAATTAAAAAAAAAAATAAAGCCATGTTGTCTTTATACACCCAGTGATTTGAGACTTCTTAAATCACTTCTTGTCATTCTATCACAGAAAGAATTTTCTATAGTCGGGTTAATGTTTAGATATGTATGCAATTATACGTCTCCAGATCTCATATTCTTCATGATTCTTAAGGTGCAAGGTTTATATTTCTCCCATTAGGAGAATCATCTCTGTTTAAGAAGTTGAGCATGGAAAAACATAAATAGGAGTAGAAACTAGCTTTTCCGACCATCATGACTGTTTTTTGAAAAGTGAAATGTTAGTCTCTTAGTCATGTCCAACTCTTTGAAATTGCATGGACTATAGCCCTCCAGCTTCCTCTGTCTGTGGAATTCCCCACGCAAGAATACTGGAGTGGGTAGCCATTCCCTTCTACAGAGCATCTTCCTGACTGGGGATTGAACCCAGGTCTCTTGCCTTGCAGGCAGATTCTTTACCATCTGAGCCACCAGGGAAGCCCGTAACAATTCTCTACCTACACACAAACACAGAAGGTTGACTTTCTGAGTATCTTCCTCCCATCACAGCTATCTCAGAGGAGGCAACAAATTTCCTTTTAAAATATATTCAAGGCTAAATCTTCAGTAGGTTAACTTAATTTTCCTCAATTATTAATAATAATGCAGACTGAATGAAGAAATAGGTAAAAATTTGAAACTTAAAAAAAAAAAGCAACAAAGATTATCAAGATATTCCAAAGCATTCAGTTTCATCTATCAGATCTACTTTTGGGGAGTCAGACTTTAAAGGAAGAAAAAAAAAAAAGGAGGAAAAAAGCTACCAGAAAAAAATGTCCCTTAGACCAATACCCCCAAATTACTAGTTTGTTTAGTGACTTAACTAACTGATATACACAGAAAAACAAGTACTATAAAAACTATATTGAGAAAACTTTTTGCAGATAAAATTAATGACCAAGGACTGATAACATACACAAAAACAAATGTAGGCATTATAACTTACTCAGAGCTCTAAGAGATAAGTATTTTGAATCAATTATTTTATATTTCTGCTTAACATGTAGACTAAGCAGATTCAAGAAGTGTTCCTACTATGCTCCAAACACGTAAATGTTGCAGAAAAACATTTAGAAACAGTTAAATGAGGTTGAGATGGTTAGATAGCATCACTGTCTCAAAGGACATGAACTTGAGCAAACTGTGGGAGATCGTGAAGGACAGGGAAGTGGCACGCAGCAGTCCATGGGGTCTCAAAGAGTTGTACATGACTTATCAACTGAACAACAACATAGGAGGTTGAAAGCAAGAGAGGAACACTCATAAGTTACAGAATACAGAGGGAATTCAAAGACAAAGAGGTTAGCCTTTACTGACGGTGTGGCACATTTCATTGTTAACATGACAGAAAAAACTATATCGAAGAAGATGGTGCTCCATCTGTGAACAAGAATAGGAATACTCTACCTATGATAACTCACTAATGGGGAAAGAATCTGTCAGCAAGAGTCAAACCCTGGACTGAAAGCGAGAAGACCTCTTTCTGTGTAAGGGAATGGGATCCAAATCTGAACTTCCCACTTAAAACTTCCAGCCCAGAAACTGCAGAGACACATGATCTAAAACCAGTGAAACTGACAGACTAGTGAAGACAAATAAGAAACCATCTCAGGCCTTAAAACATCTCAAAATGCTGGAGGTGTGCTTATGAGTACCAGGATGAGATTGTGAATGTCTTTGGATAAACTCATTCAAGGAAAAGAATCTAGAGATATAGGCATTTGGTGACTGCCCATTGAAAGAAACTGGTCCAATATATGCCAGTGGGCCTAAGAGTGCCCCTGTACTTACAGTTTCATTGGTGTTTTATTGTCTCACTTCCATATATCGACAGCCAGTCAAGGATCACCAGTATTTTTCGGAAGGAATTAAAGACAGAAACCAGCACAAACAACAAAATATAGAAACATAGATGCGACAGGAAGAGAAAAGCACTTAAAAGTATAAATGATATTTCCAAGGAGATGGGGGAACCACTGTATCTCTGAAAAAAGTCAGTATGTTATAAAAAGGAACATTCAAAACAATAAGAACAACCAAAGAATTCTTGGAAATTCAAAGTATTATGGTTAAAAACAAGGAATATAAAGCCAAAATTAAGGAAACCTCTCAGGTATTAGAATAAGATCTAAAAAGACCTGAGAAAACATAAAAACCAGAGGATAAGTGTATAAGATATGAGAGAGAGAACATGCAAAATTAATGAGAAGGAAATGGCCACCAAAATGATACAAGGAAGATTCCCCAAACTAAAAGACGTGTTTTTCTAGATTCAACAGGTGCACTAAAGTATTCAAAAGAATGAATAAAGATCCAAATAATACCAGGGTACATTGTCATAAAATTTCAGAATATTAAAGATAAAAAGAAGATCTTAAATGCTTCCACAGAGGAAAAAAAAAATCAGGCAACATACAAACGTTCAGACTCAAAATGGCATCAGATGTAAAAAATCAAGATTGGAATCTAGAAGACAATGTAGGCATACTTTGAGAAGTTCTAGGTAAAATGATTTTCAGCCTAGAATTATGTGTAACCAAATAATCAACCAAGTATAAGATAAATGAAAGACACTAAAATTTGTTCTTCTCCTCTGCATCCACGTTCAGGAAGATCCTAGATGATCTTCTCCCTCAAATCAAGGTATTAAAAAAAGGGAAAGAATGGGAATCAGGGAATAGGATTCAAATTTCAACCCACATGCAAAGGAAATTCCTTTCAATCCTAGGAAGGAAATTCCTAAGATGACTGTGAAGTAAAGATTTAGAACAGCTAGCAGTGCAACAAACCTAGAAAAATTCTAAGCTGTTTCCAAAAAGGATACCTTTAAAGAAAAAAAAAAGTCAATTTATCTGACGTATTAGACTGTATTGAAAAGAGTTCGATGTTTGCATTAATGATAGAAAGTTAAGCAGGTAAAAGAAACAAAGTAACTATTAAATTATGAGAGTTGGAAGAAGGAAGGTAGTAATATAACAAATAAAAAGTAATAATAGTATTAATATATACTATGTGGTCAGCTAGGAGCAATATTTATACATAATATTATTAGAAAAATGGGGAATATGATGTCTATTTCTGACAGTAGTTTCCCTTCTGTCTCATAGATCTGTTTGTTAATTCTTACACCAATATCAAACTGTTTTGATTTTGGTAGTCTTATTAGTATTCGAGATTACCTGTTAACTTTCTGCTACAGCAGATAAGGATTTGGCATGCTTATTCTGCAGGTTAGTTCCGTTTCCAAATAATATGTGCAATATATCTTATATAATAAACACACCACATAAAGTCTAACAATTCTGGAAACTCAAGGAAAATAGTGTATATACTTTTTTTTTAAGATTAATAATTGGTCCCATTGCTTTAAATTTAGAGACACTTCACTTGAAATGTCTTCTGAAGCTTGAAGAAAAATACAGTGAGCAAATTATGTTAAAATGTAGCTAATTTACTATTTAAAATTAAGTCAGAGCTTCCCTGGTGGTCCAGTGGTTTAGAATCCATCTTGCAATGCAAGAGATACTGGTTTGATGCCAATTGCTGCAGAGCAACTAAGCCCGAGAGCCGTAACTACTGAGCCTGTGTGCTTCAATGACTGAAGCCTGCACCTAGAGGCTGTGCTCTGCAACACGCGAAGCCACAGCAATAGGAAACCTGCACACCCCAATGAAGGGTAGACCCTACTTACTGCAAATAGAGAAAGCCTGGTGTTGCAGTGAAGACCTATCACAGCCAATAAATAAGTGTCTTTTTAAAAAATTAAGTTCGTCCTAAGTTTTCAGAATTTTCAAACATCATGAATCATGTATATATCATGAATCATAAAAAATGGGCTTATACATCAAATGATAAAAATCTTTGAGGATATTTAGAATTTGTCTATATGCCATTTATGAAAAAGCCACTTTATTTTTATTTTTTAAATGTTTTTAATTTCTATTTCACATAGGAATACTGATGTGAAAGGTTTAAAATTTATTTAATAAGTAAATAACCATAGAAAGAAATGCATTGGAGCAATATTAATAGCAGGCAAAGTAGAATTTAAGGTGAATTAATGATGAAAGGAACACTCCATCAGAAAGATTTAAAAATCACGAAAATATATGTATCAATAACAGAGCCTTAAAACACGTGAACCATAATAATGACAAATTTTACAAGTAGAAGTAGACAAATTCACAGTCACAGCTCTCTTAGTAATTACCAGATTAAGAAACTAAAAAAATTAATAAGTATATAAGATATTTGAAAAATACTCAATCAAAAAAGCTTTAAGCAAAGGAGAAGTGTCAGAATATTCATTTTTGTTTCATTAGATAATCTAACATAAAAGCACCCAGTTTTTTAAAGAATCAAAACATTTGTGTTAATCTAGTGACCAAAGTTAATTAGCCATCAACATTTTTACTCTCACTGTCTAGAATTTTCAAATCCTCTTTTTGTGTGTAATTGTTAAAGTGCTCTGCGATTTACCAAGTTAATTTTTTTAAATAGTCCTGACTTTAGGTATCATTTAAGCAGAATATTTGCCTCTTTAGTTTAATTTTTTCATCTTTTCTCATGTTCTATTTTTCTTTTCCCCAGTCCTCGAATCATTTTCATTCTCCTGGCCCTTTATTATCAGATGCTGAAAAATGTCATGAATGCTTATGACCTGTTCCTTGTTTTTGCTGATGAAGAAAAATACATATATACCATTTCCATCTATTCACCAGCTACTCCCTCTGGGTGCAAACTGTAACAACTTTGCCTGATCACTGTGATGGCATTTGCTACCAAGTCTTTCATAAATACTACATGGTGCATTTTTTCACGTTGTGCCCCAAGTAGAGCAGGTTCTCTTTATATATCAGAAGGCCAGTCCAAATGACACATGTTTGCTTTATCAACCTCTGTAAAAGTCTAGAGGTAATTTATATTGATTACATAATAAGAAACTCCAT
Source organism: Moschus berezovskii (assembly GCF_049115385.1). Lineage (NCBI taxonomy): Eukaryota > Metazoa > Chordata > Mammalia > Artiodactyla > Moschidae > Moschus > Moschus berezovskii. The sequence goes on along the minus strand of NC_142462.1, from coordinate 108,495,183 downwards.
CCCTGGTACAACATGTTCTTTCAGCTGCAGAGCCACACCTGTAGAAATGCTAACTCACATCTGGTTCCATAAATCTGTTCTTTCTGATCCTCTGGAGAGATATTTTTATGTAAACTATATAGCTACATGTGGAACAGGAAAGACCAAAGCAGATGGCTAAACCCAGTAACCATTTCCACTCCATGGCTTTAGCTTTTATTCTCTTCCTCGACTTTGATGTCTTCCTATTTTAGAGTCAGTTCAATCATTTCTTTTATGGAAGGTATCTCTTACCAGCTTTATTTATACGTAGATAACAAACTCAATGATGATAATGTTCTTATCAGGAGGTTTTAAGGACTATCTTTAAGTCAAGACTATCACTTTCACTCACTGATATGTAGATTCCTTCAATTAATTTTGATATGAATATAACAAAAGGATACCTTCCTCATTAATATATATTTTCATTTTTATTGTTTTCATTGCATGTGTTACATCTCCACACAAAATCTACTTTAAAAACAAACCATTATAAAAAACAAAAAAGAAAGCCTGGCTACCTTGAAAGCAACTGATTTCTAATGACCGTGTGACCTAATTTAGCTTTTTGTTGTTGTTGTTTACTTGCTTGGTCATGTCTGATCTTTGCGACCCCAAGGGTTGTAGCCTGCCAGGGTCCTCTGTCCATAGGATTTCCCAGGCAAGAATACTGCAGTGGGTTGCCATTTCCTTCTCCAAGGGATCCTCTCAACCCCAGGATTGAACCTGCATCTCCTGGAAGTCTCCTGCATTGCAGGCAGATTCTTTACTGCTAAGCCACCAGGGATGCCCAAACTAGCTGTTATTCTCCCTTTAAGATGATTTGCCAACCAAAGCACAACATTAGAGAGGTAACCCTGATAGAAAGGACAATAGCAAGCCTTTTGAGGGGAAGTCATAAAGCCAATGATCCACAGGGCATTAGAGCTAGGAGAGACCACATCTAGTACAACTTCTTCATTACAAAAACCGACAACCAAAAGGTTGAGTCACCTGTCTGACATCATCAAGTGGCTCAAAGGCAGAATTAAACGGATTCTTTCTGCTATTATCTAGCTAACTTATATCTACTGCCAACTCTTTCTGCTATTATCTACTGCTAACTCATATTTCAGAGAAAGTTTGGAAGCTCAGTATAAGGAAGACAGTTACTGAGATAACTTCTATAAGGCAAGTCCCTCCATAATTTATGTTTTAGTAATAGGCTTTTTTTAAAATATATAAATTGTGGTGTTTTCAAATTGGCTAAAACCTATAGATTTCAAGGTTTGGGAGATCATGGATCATCTTTCTTGCCTTTGTTAGTGTTGAAGCTCCTACAAATAACTGTGATAAGATGCAGTTTCAAAGCAGAGTGTCAGGAGTTGAACAGCCAGGTAAATAAACCCTTTCACTCTAATACTTCTGCCTAAAACTGTAAAATGAGAGTGGGAGGTGTTGCTGGATGTTACCATTTGTTTGGGATGACCCATCTCAGTAAAGCAGCGAGAGGGTTCCAGAATCTGGCATCAAAGTAGAGCAGGCTGAGGAATCTGCCATCAGCCTCAAGGGAAACAAGCCAGAATCCAGAGGAGTATTTGGGTATTTCAGGTAGAAAGTCCTCAGGGGATTACACAATCTTCATACATGCAATAATGTTCCATCCATATCTCTAATGATGTACATATAAAACTTTTACTGTAAAGCACAATTCTTTTAAGGGGCTTAAAAATTAAGCCAAGAATACCAGGCAAAACCTAAGGTGATCCAAATAAAGTATGAAAGTGAAAGTGTCGGTTGCTCAGTTATGTTCGACTCTTTGTGACCCCATGGACTATGTAGCCTACCAGGCTCCTCTGTCCATGGGATTCTCCAGGCAAGAATACTGGAATGGGTAGCCATTCCCTTCTCCAGGGGATTTTCCTAACCCAGGGATCAAACCCGGGTCTCCTGCATTCCGGGCAGATTCTTTACCATCTGAGCCATTATGGAGTTTTGTCAATAATTATGTTACAGATAATGTTTCAGTTGTTGTGACACACGTGCACAGCAATGTTAACCGCAGAGGATACTGGGTGTGGGTATATGAGAACTCTGCAAAGTCCTTGCAACTCTTCTATAGATCTACAAATTATTATTCTAAAATGAAATTTTAGATTAAAAATAATAAACAGCATGACCCACCCATGGGACTGCTTGTGCAAGCTTGGCCCAAGTACTCTTGTTTGGATCAAACTTGCTTTTCTTCTACTCTTCTCCTTAGGTTCCTAGAGCATTTTTAAACTTTAACATATTTGGCTATAGATACTATAATCACAGACATTACAAAGCACAGCACTTTCATATATGTGATCTCATGTGTTAGAAATTTAAATGCTGATGCAGACAATTTTAGCGAATTGGAGGGTGACAAGATTCTAAGATCTGCAACTGTTCGCTTTGTGTTTTGGTTTCAGAAAAGCTTGTAAAAAAATTTTTCTGACTACATTAGAGAAAAAGCTCAAATTGGATGGTAGTTTGTCTTAACCATCCTTTTTCAGCACCTTGGTGTTTCAGATTGTCTCCAAACAAGATGCTGGTCAACACTGCTTTTTAGGGCAAGAATATAAAGGAATGTGCTTGTCCCAGAAGCCTTAAAAAGGAAAAAAAAAGAGAAGGGGAAGGGGTGGGGGGAAGAGAAGGAAAGGCTGAACCAGGGGTGGGGCAGCTTACTCCAGAAAGAGAAAGCAGAAGCTGTCAGGCACGGCATAATTTTTGGAAACTTCAAATTCTGAACTTAGAATCTAAAGAGTTTTCTTTAAGAATGTATTCAATATGACTTATATCTTCCCAGAAAACCAACCAGCAAAAGTCTTCATATTTCAAAAATAAATAAATAAATAAAAGAAAACTATGTCCTAAAGATACTTTACTACATAAAGTGCCTTTATGTTTAAGATCTCACTGCTCCTTACCTGGGTTTACAGAGAAGGAAAAAGGCTATTATGAGTTTTCTAACCAGGAAGCCTGAGGCATAAAAGTCTGTTCAAAACCACACAGGTTATCAGCTCTAGACATGAAGCAGGCACCAGGGCCACTTCTCTGTGAGACCACCCACCTGGAATCTGAGGTGCCCACAAAACATAAGAACCAAGATAGCAAAAACTTAAACCTCATTGCACATGCTCTCAGGAAAAAGAATTAGCAAACTATTCCCAATGGTAAGACTGTTTTAACAGCGTAACGAAAAGCAGAAATATGGAAACCTAAGACATATAAAAAAATTCTCAAACTTCTATAATTCTCATTTCCTATTTATTCAAGCACAGGTGGGTCAGCAGTTCCAGGCTGGCTGATATAATCTCTGTATCCAATCTTAGGGGCACTAGAGAGCTCCTTGGCTAGATATTTCCATTCCATCATTGCCATAACTGTATATTATACTTACCCTGCAGAGTGTTTGAAAATTGAGTTTTCCTTTTATTATCATCAATATTTTAAAGAAGATATATCTAAGCAAGAGAGACCTAAGAACTTCATGGCTAAAGCATATGGCTACCCAACAGCTATAGAACATTTTCAACCAAATAAATCTCAATGGGAGAAGAAACAACAGCTACAGCAACAACAAATAGAAGGAGATCAGGGAGGGGCATCAGTATCATGCCTGCACCACCTGGAGGAAAAACCACAGAACTGAGGGACTTCCCTGAAGGTCCAGTGGCTAGGAATCTGTGCTTCCAATGCAGGGGGGCCTGGGCTTCCGTCTCTGGACAGGGAACTAGATCCCATGTGCCCCAACTAAGACACGGAGCAGCCAAATAAATATGTAAATAAATAGTAGAGGGAAAAAAAGCCACAGAATTGAGTGCTGAATGTGATCCACCAGGAGGAGTGCCACAACATACCTAGCTGCTCTAGTCATATTCATCAAAAGTCAGAAATGACTTGAGTTTTCCACCAGGCAAACTGGGGTATAATCATTCAATGGACTGTCAGCAAAGTGAGGGAAAGGGTGAAGGACGCCACAGGCAGGGTCAGGGGTGAAGAGCTGGCCGGCTTGGTGACAGGGCACCTTTCACAAGCCACACAGGGTGCCCCTTCATGAAGTCTAGGAACAAATGGATGGAAGGGGCAGAGGCCAGAACACTGGTTCCCTGGGCCCAGGTACAGCAATGGGGAGAGGGGCTAGAGGAGAATGGATGGAATTCATCTCCATCTTGATCTGGAGGATAGTTATACAGGTGTATACATATGTAGAAATTCTTCCAGCTGTACCTTTAAGATTAGTGCACTTCACTGTACATATATTACAACTCAGTGTACATGCACCTCAAAAAATGTGAAGGATGTCACACTTCAGCCTTGAGTCAGTCTTTCCCACAGGCTCCAAAATCAGACCAGAAGGTTTTAGTGAACATTCTCTACTTTTGTTTTAATCAAATCTCATTTTCTAATAAATTATTCCCTATCACCCTCAATAAAAAAAGCAAAAGGGGGGGGGAAGATGAAAGGGAAGGCAGTCCAGTAGTGGGAGGAGAAAGGAAGGATGGCGAGGAGAAAGGAAGGATGGCGGGAAGAAAGGAGTAAACTTTAACAAAACCCTTGTTTCCTTCCAAAAAGTATCTTCTTTCTGTTTCCCTTATTTATTAATTTTTTGAGTACTTAAAAAAGAGTGACAATTATGATCCAAATTCTAAAATAAGTAAATAAATAAAAGACAAAAGCAGCTTTTTCTGGCTGACACAGTGCTACATGCATCTGTGCTCAGTCACTTCAGTTGTGTCATACTCTTCAGTCGTGTCTGACTCTTTGCGACCCCGTGGACTGTAGCCTGCCAGACTCCTCTGTCCATGGGATTCTCCAGCCAAGAAAACTGGAGTGGGTTGCCATCCCCTTCTCCAGGGGATCTTCCTGGGCCAGCAATTGAAACCCCATGTCCTGTCTCCTTCATTGCAGGCAGAATCTCTACCACTGAGCTACCAGGGAAGCCCGACACAGTGCTATACTGTCAAATATTTCAGAACTGAGGGCTTGTTTCCAGTAATTCACAAGAGGAAACTATTTTGCCTTTCTCATTTTAGAGTTGAAAAGGCACATCCTTGCATGACCTTGAATGATAACTGATGTGATTTTTCAGAATGAACCGTAAGTTGCAGATGACTGAATCATAAAAAGAACTGCATTTGAAAGAGATCTAAGTCAATGTTTATTCTTAATCTTTTCACCTCAAAGTTTATTTCTGCATATGTTAAGCTTATGGCAGCCATTACTAGATTTTTAGTATATATTACTTTCAGTTCAGTTCAGTCGCTCAGTCATGTCCGACTCTTTGCAACCCCATGAATCGCAACATGCCAGGCCTCCCTGTCTATCACCAACTCCCGGAGTTCACTCAAACTCATGTCCATTGAGTTGGTGATGCCATCCAACCATCTCATTCTCTGTCGTTCCCTTCTGCTCCTGCCCCAAATCCCTCCCAGCATCAGAGTCTTTTCCAACAAGTCAACTCTTTGCATGAGGTGGCCAAAGTATTAGAGTTTCAGATTTAGCATCAATCCTTCCAATGAACACCCAGGACTGACCTCCATTAGGATGGGCTGGTTGAATCTACTTGCAGTCCAAGGGACTCTCAAGAGTCTTATCCAACACCACAGTTCAAAAGCATCAGTTCTTCAGTGATCAGCTTTCTTCACAGTCCAACTCTCACATCCATACACGACCATTGGAAATACCACAGCCTTGACTAGAAGGACATTGGTTGGCAAAGTAATGTCTCTGCTTTTAATATGCTATCTAGGTTGGTCATAACTTTCCTTCCAAGGAGTAATTGTCTTTTAATTTCATGGCTGCAATCACCATCTGCAGTGATTTTGGAACCCCAAAAAATAAAGTCTGACACTGTTTCCACTGTTTCCCCATCTATTTCCCATGAAGTGATATATTACTTTAGAGGCTAAAATAATCCAGCTTACTGAAGTCACAACACAGTCAGCTTTGACTATCTTTTTCAGGTCATATATTTTCAACTCTAAGTGTATACATGTACACATACTGCAAATATGCCCTGTAAGATCCCAGATGCATACACAGAATGCATCTATGTGACAGTTCTAGGTATGGCTGCTTATGTAGGACAGAGATTGTTCTAGTCTCTGAGCAGAGGTGCTGAATTGGTGACAGTCCTATAAAGGACTCACTTGAGACCCATTTGATGGTGGTGGTGTTTATGTGTGTGTGTGCGACAGATTTGTCCTGCATGTATTATGGCAAACAAATGTAGCCTTTTTGAGATGCAGTCAAGATTGTAGCAAAACAAAGAGAAGAAGAGGGACTCAAGTGGTGACGTAAGATCTGGAATAGAGAAGAGGAAAGAAAAGTGAGGAGGGGATAAGGGAAAATAGAAACTCACAATGAAAAAAATACAAAAAGGTTCCTGGGGGTGAAAATAAAAAGAAGAATCAGAACATAAATGGTGTTGTTTTTCTAAGATCCAGAAATAGAGGGAGCTGTTGCTAAGTGAAGTAGGCTCTATGGAAGGCAGAAAACAATCATGGGTAGGATAATGGGTCCATCCCAAATTACCCAGGACTGTCTCCACTTAGAACTGTTATTTTAGGAAAATTATTAATAGCTCTTCCTTTCCCTCCTGGTTTAGATAATAAATGATAGAGTTACCGTCTGTATAGACCACCTCTGGCCAAAGACAGAATGTACCCATAAGCAGGACTCAACCTGGGCAATGACACCAAGAAGAGTTTTAAGGAAGGGGTAAAAGGAAACAATAGCTAAAGAAAGAGGGGGAAAAGGAGACCAGGTATAATGTACAGACAATTTGTAACCAATTATGCCAAACACAGTTGAAGTTAGAAAGGCCTTGTAGAGGAAAAAGCGTATGAAAACTTAAAGATGGATGGGGAAGAGATAGAAGAAACCAAAGACAAGAGACATGATTCAGAGCACAGATATGTTTAGACTCCTATATTTCCCGCTGTATTGGGGGATTCGTGGTTATGATCAGCATGTATAAAAATGACTTAAAATGGCCATCCTGGCTTTCCACCCTGTGTAGGCACGCATAAAGTCCCATCTGCTGTTGTCTCCTAGCCTGCTGCTCCAAAGCTGCTCACCTCCTCCTAACTCTCTGCCTCTCAATCTTGCAGGCTGCAAAGAGCAAGCCTTCCCACCAAGCCCCTTCCCCCACCTCTGATGGCTGCATACCAGACTGTCTGCCACTGTGGTTTCACAGGCTTCCACAGATAGGCCACAGTATGTGAAGCTGCCCTTCGCTGCGTCATTTCAGAGACCTCTTTTGACTTTTTCCTGGATCGGAATTTTGTGTTGCGAAAAGCAGAAAGTAAATGTCAAGGGCAAGTTCAAAAGGCCAAGTGATTTCTAGCTAAGCCTTGCTTACACCCAGAGGGAAGATGGAATACCACCAGCAAGAGGGTCTTTGGTATTTAGAGTTTCAAAAACTATGTTTCATAGATTTCTACCATTATTTTGAATTGGGGCATAGGGTTGAAGTGTGTCTTCAAAATTCTTATGTTGAAGTCCTAAACCCCAGTACCTCCGAATGTGACCTTTTTTGAAAATAGGATCTTCACAGAGGCAATCAATTTACAATGAGGTCATTTGGATGAGCCTTAATCCAATACTACTGGTAACTTTAGAAGAAGAAATTTGCATACAGAGAGGATGCTATGTTTACATGAAGAAGGCCATCTATAAACCAAGGGGAGATGCCTGAAGCAGATCCTGCTCTCACAGCCCTCACAAGGAACTAGCTCCTCTGACACCTTGATGTTGGACTTCCAGCCTCCAGAACAATAGGTTTCTGTTATTTAAGTCATCTAGATTGTGTTTCTTTATTATAGCAGTCCTTGGAGACTGATACCCTAGAGATGCAGTCTGGTGGAAGATGAGAGAGTTAGGAGAAGCTCGCCAGACTAATTACAGTTTTTTTCATCTCCCTAAGAAGACTAAGGAATGCTTCTTTGAGTTATCTGAAAGAGTCCCTATGGCAAGTGGGACTGGATGATCCTGAGGAAATAATTTTGATAGTTCATGCCTCAGTTTCTCCCTCCATGGAGTTGATCACAGGGCCTGTGGTCTGAAATCCACACTATGACTGAGTGGCAAGGTGAAGGGTGATCACAGAAATATTCTGAGTTTGGGGCAGGAAGACCAAACTTAAAATGTGGAGCCTTATGAATAAATACACTGAGAACAGCTGTCACGGAAAGCAGACCCTCATTTCTTTAGCTGATCACCAAAGCGGAGGACTTCCCACCTGATCCTCACAGAATCAGCTGTTTCCACCTTTTGAGTATCTAAATTTGACACGATTAAAACCCAAAACAGCTTGATGTATTTAGACAAAGAGTTTTCCTTTAGTACAGACTATCTCATCTTGTGTTAGAGAAAAGACTTGTTAACCTGCTTGTTAAACTATCTCTGCTACCAGAAAAAGAAAACACAAAAATATTTCTGCACATTACTTTTTTTTTTTTTAAGCTGTTATAGGCCTAGATCTCATCCCATCGAACACTCACTTGAATAACCTCTTGAGTCACTAGTGAAAGCAGTGGTGTTTAGCCCTGCTTCCTTATATGGCAGGGAAAGACAATGTGCTTGTCTATTTGAACTGCAGTGTGGCTCTCTGACAAATTATAATGACTGGTTATGGAAACCTCCTGCTCTGGTTTCCATCGCTCTTCCCAGGAAAGACACAGAACAGACAGCTGTAGGGAAATGGAAAAGGTTGGAGTCAGGGAATATTATTGAATCTAGCTTAGCTGTTTGCCAGTTGTGTGACTTTGGGCAACTAATTTACTTTTGAGAGTCTTGACAGACCCTTGGACTGCAAGGAGATCAAACCAGTCCATCCTAAAGGAAATCAGTCCTGAACATTAATTGCAAGGACTGATGCTGAAGCTGAAACTCCAATACTTTGGCCAGCTGATGCGAAAAACTTACACACTGGAAAAGACCCTGATGCTGGGAAAGATTGAAGGCAGGAAGAGAAGGGGACGACAGAGGATAAGATGGTTGGATGGCATCACCAACTTGATAGACATGAGTGTGAGCAAGCTCCGGGAGTTGATGACAGACAGGGAAGCCTGGCGTGCTGCAGTCCATGGGGGTCGCAGAGTCGGACACAACTGAGCAACTGAACTGAATTTACTTTACTGATCTGAGATAGTTATCTTCTACTAGAACAGTGCCTGTCATGTAACAAGCATGCCAACAGGGTAGTTTACTGAGTTAGCTTACCTTCACAACCATCTCTAACTTAGAGGCTCAGAGGAGCTATCAATCACTTCGTTTGTTTGCTCTATCTTCCAAGGTCAGTGCTTTGTTCCCTAGATAAGTCTCAATCTTCTTCCTTCTCCCATTCTCTCCTCTTTCCTCTCTACCTCTCTCACTCTAAGTCTAAAACACAAAAATCCTACAAACAACCCAGTCTCAGGAATAATAAAACTCTTTAGCCATACTAGATAAAAGATGATTTAGACTGTTCGAGGCAGCACAGACCCAATGATAAGTGTAGGAGAGAAAATCCTGTGGTTGAAAGGGATGGTGGGGGTTGTCTGCCTCTGCAGAGTAGGGCTGTCTGAGCTCCAGAGACAGATAGATCTACTTAGAAAGCGCTTATGCTGACCTGAAACAGGGTTTCTCTAAACTGTATCTATTGGTCCTAGTTTTACTTCCTGGAGCACTGGACATGAAAGAATTTGGCTCCTTTTGCTCTGTCTACAGGATAGCAGTAGGGTAGGCAACTTGGGAGAATGGGTAGCTAAGGGCGCTGGCACTTTTAAAAGGAGTCCCATGCCTCCACAGGAGGCCACGGCTAGTAGCTGACAATTTTTAACTTAGTGCTTGTCATGTGCAAAGCAATTCAACTCTATTATTTCTAGTCCTTATAACAATGACAGAAAGGAGGAAAAAATGATCCTCTTGTTGAGGTAAAGAAATGGGCCAGATAACGCTAAGTTTAAGATTCCAGCTCAAGTCTTCCTGATTTTAAAGTGTGTTCTCAGATAGGCCGCATCCCCAGAAACATACACAAGCTCGAATGGAGTAACTAGGCAGCACAGTGTGGTGGTTGAGGATGTGGACTATGGAGCCAGTTTATCCAGGTTTGAATCCTGATTCTGCTGCTTCCTATCTGTGTGACATTAGATGTGTTACTTAACCTAACTGTGTAACTCAGTTTCCTCATCTGTCAAGCTGATTGTGATGAAGAGTATTTATTTAATTAGCTACTTAGGGGGCTGTCAGGGGCTGTTGTAAGCACTCAGGACTGATACAATTAGAGAACAATCAATGAATTCAAACATGAATATTGGCTTCCGCCTTTCTTATCAAGAAGAAATTATGGACATTTATTCCTTTAATTATTTAACTCACATATTAAGCACCTACTTTATGTGGGGCAAGGCATTTTTTTAGGCTCAAGTCATAGCACTTGAAAAATCCAGACAAGGTCTCTGAGTTCATAGTGCTTTGTTGTAGGAGCATGGGAAACAATAAACAAGTAAACAAATAGGCAGTCATAAGCATACATTATGAATATGCATGTACCTAAACATCAGGGATATCCTGATTGACTCTTCAATTAATTTTACTGACTTGATATTTTAGGGTCAATGGTATGCTAATAAATGTTCAATAACAATCCCTGGGGGTTGGCAGGGGCGGGGAGTCTGATTTGTGATATTTCCTAATTTCCAGGGTGTAAATACTTCCATCATGGTTGACATCAAGCTCCCAACATGTCATCAGTGAATGAATTGGGAGAAGAAGTTCTCTTGCACAGTATTTGGTGGTATTTCCATTATATGGATAAAATAGATGTAACTAACCTCGACAGCATAATTAATAGTAAAATGTAAAATAGTTAGGAAGAGATCAGTTTTGAGTATTTTTTTAACCTTGTTCAGTTCAGTTCAGTTCACTTCAGTTCAGTCGCTCAGTCGTGTCCGACTCTCCTCGACCCCATGAATCACAGCACGCCAGGCCTCCCTGTCCATCACCAACTCCCGGAGTTCACTCAAACTCATGTCCACAGAGTCGGTGATGCCATCCAGCCATCTCATTCTCCGTCGTCCCCTTCTCCTCCCGCCCCCAACCTTTCCCAGCATCAGAGTCTTTTCCAGTGAGTCAACTCGTCGCATGAGGTGGCCAAAGTATTGCAGTTTCAGCTTCAGCATCAGTACCTCCAATGAACATCCAGGATTGATCTCCTTTAGAATGGACTGGTTGGATCTCCTTGCAGTATAAGGGACTCTCAAGAGTCTTCTCCAACACCACAGTTCAAAAGCATCGATTCTTCGGCAATCAGCTTTCTTCACAGTCCAACTCTCACATTGTTATTTGCTATAATTTAACTGAAAGTCTATGTAATTCAATTTTTGATAATGACTGTATAATGACTAGTTCTCAAAATCTTGAAAATTTAGCAATTGGCTTTTGGTAGCTAGCATGAGCTGGCTGCACACGCTACTGGGTAAGGAGACGTTTCAGAGGAAAAGAAGACTGAGTCACAGTTGTGTCCTCATGCAGACATGGGTCCTAATCTGATTCCTTTTTAGTTGCTTTTTCCAGCAAGCTCTGCTTTCAGTACACAGTGGAAGCACTGCTCTGTAAACTAAATACCATCGGCACAAATATAGCAACTGTTCTGGCATTCTTATTGGACCAGGTTGTTCATACAGATATGGTTTTAACTCTACAAGCCTTAGTGAATATAATTTATGTCCTTGGTGCTCTGAATATAGCAGATTTTTCCGCGTAATTCGGAGGCACCTCCTGACTGTTGTGTAAAGAAAAACCCTAGGGATGGATTTTCTGTCCTACAAACAAATTACTCCCCCTGTCCATGAACCCGAGGCCTCTTGTCTCTTAGGGCTAACAGACTTCTGAAGGGGCCACCCAGGGAAGCATCCAAGGCCCCAGACCAAGAGGAGATAGATGGTGAGAGTGGAGGATTTGTACATTCTTCACCACAAAGTGGAAAACAGAGGAAAACATTTTCCGTTTTTCTTGGTAAGCTAACTATCTAAAGTAACCAATCTTCAAAACATCCTAAGGACAGAAATACTTAAAGAGACAATTTTTCTTCAATTCGCCCCTCCCCTGAAGCCTAAATTCCACTTAGTAATGGTGGCTGGAAGAGGAAGTGGAAATACCATGAGAAATTTTATTCTTGCCACATTTTCAGTGCTTTACAAAAGCAAACACTGGAAATCTCATCAGAGAGCTTGACCTTACAGGGTTGATCACTTTGTAGCCAAACCAAAAGAGTATTGGAAGCTGGAGGAATTTTCAGATAAATATTCTAGTGCTTCTGGAGAGACTCTTTAGCAATACCAATTATTTGGAATAGACAGCTGTAACTTTTGGAAAGAAATTATCTGAAATTAAACAACAAGGCTTCTGAGGAGTAAGTGATTCCATGGATCTACTATAAGTTATTTTAAGCACAGATGTACAGAACTGTTTCTGAGTCGGGGTGTTTTAGCAGAATCACAGGGAGTTTCATAAACTGGATCCCATTCTAATCCTACTGTAACAGAATCTCTGTAGATGGGTCTCAGGGATGTTTTCAGAAAACCCTACAGTTGACTCTGATTAAGATCTCCTGGATGATAGGCAAATTGGGCTGCGGTGTACAATCCAAATCCATAAACTGTTAAAATGGGAGGGACATTTTCTTAAGTTACCAGGAGAAGCAATCTGGTGTACTGAAAGATTAACAGCATGGGACTTAGGACATGTGTGTTCTGGAACCACCTTTGCCACTAATTAACTGGGTGACCTTGGTCGAGTCACTTGGTTTGTTCTTTCTTTCAGCAGGTATTTACTGGTTTTCTGTGATGTGCCAGGCATTAGGTATATAATGGAAAAAAAAAAAAAAGATGTTTCCTGCCATTATGAACCTTACTGACATGAATCAAAGAAACCTGCGAATATGTGTGTAATTTTACTTGGTGTGGTTAAGCTTTAATTTCTCATCTAGAAAATGAAGAGTAGATTACTGATTCATTTTTTTTTAATAATTTCTTCTTAAGATCCCAAATTTCTTGTTCCAACCTTCCCACACACAATATGATTACATGTTTTAGGTCCATTGATACCAAAAGCTACTATGAATTCAATAACTGTTTACAATAAATTAACATTTTTATCATCATAATGCACCTATATAGTTAGAAAAATAGTAGCACATACTGTTTACTCAGCTTCTCAAAATCATTTACTGCATATATGGACTTATTTACCTCTTGCAGTAACTTAGTGGCCTCCCAGGGGTCCAAGGTACAGAGGTTAGGAAACTACAGACTATATTAATCTCATGAAATACATGGTACTTGAGCAGCAATGGCTCTTTTCTTATACAACAGACATCACTATCAATGACAGCATTTAATTGCCCAAAGGAAGTTTAGCCGCAGCCTCAGAATCCTTCTTCACAGAGTATTCCAGATGGTCACTACCAACTGTTTAAAGTTGGCAAACAGATGAAAACTTATCATCATGCCCTGAGCTAAATGACTCCTAAGGTCTTGCCTAGCTTTTAAAAATCCATGAATTGTTTATACTTAGTTCTGCTGTCTTGTGGGGGCTTCCCATGTAGTGCTAGTGGTAAAGAACCCACCTGCCAATGCAGGAGACATAAGAGATTCAGTCCCTGGGTTGGGAAGATCCCCTTGAGGAGGGTATGGCAACCCACTCCAGTATTCTTGCCTGTAGAATCCCATGGACAGAGGAACCTGGCAAGCTATGGTCCATGGGGTTGTAAAGAGTTGGGCATGACTGAACTGACTTAGCATGCACTGTTGTCTTGCAAACATTACCAAGAACTGAAATGTTTACTAACAGTATATTAGCTTTTATGCATTTAACTTACTAGGACTGTGATTTACACTGAGATGTATTGATACGTGTGTGTGAAAGTCGCTCAGTCTTGCCTGACTCTTTGGGACTCCATGGACTATATAGTCCATGCAATTCTCCAGGCCAGAATACTAGAGTGGGTAACCTTTCACTTCTTCAGGAGATCTTCCCAACCCAGGGATCGAACCCAGGTTTCCCACATTGTAGGTGGATTCTTTACCAGCTGAGCCACAAGGGAAGCCCAAGAGTAATGGAGTGGGTAACCTATCCCTTCTCCAGCGGATCTTCCCAACCCAGGAATTAAACCAGGATCTCCTGCATTGCTGGCGGATTCTTTACCAACTGAGACAGGGAAGGCCTAAGAGATGTACTGATAGTTATTTTTATTTATTAACATTACTAAGGCATTGCATATTTAATTTTAAAGATTGCCTTAATTTGTGGGGAGCCATATCACACAAATGACGCATATGAAAATACTCATGTTTTCTTTGGAATCTTTCTAAAATGGATAATTCTTATCTTTTCAATTATCAATGGTACAAGCTTCCAGGCCAATTCCATGCCTAAGTGATCATTAGGAACTGTATGACTCTGACAGTGGGTGTTTGATTCTCCAAAAATTCTGTCACATAAAAATTCAAATGATATTCATTGACAGCTGTTGGACATTTCAGCTAATTTGCTTTCCATGCCTAACTTTCTCTTCTAACTAAAAAATTGCCCACTGGGCTATATTTTTCCCCAGGGGTGACGACTGCAGCCAGACACACTGGTAATTCATCCATAGGCATGCAAGTCATCCTTGATTTTCCTAAGGGATTTGCCAAAAACAATAGTTATTAGCTGAACCAATCACATTTTCTCCCTCAGAATTTAACCAGGAAGCGCAGAAAAAATTTCCCAGTCTGCAGGTCAACAAAAAGCAGCAGCCATACGTGCTACAGCTGAGTTGCGTTAATGGTAGCACATGGCCCTCTGCTGGGTGGTTTGACCCACCTTGATAGCAGCCCCATTCTCCTTGGACTCTGGTCCTATCTTGGCTTCTATCCTTGGGTTTCCTTGAAATTCCATCCCTTTATTATTCCACATGTATCTTTTCATTCTGTCCCTTTACTCAAGCTACTGAAGCTGATTAATATAAGGGTCTATTTGTTCCAAGCAGTGTGCCAAGAGTTCTCACATATGTTACTGTACCTGTCTGTTCACTGCCTTGCTAAGCAAGCTTTTGGTTTTTAACCTCTGTCTGACTTCTGGTTTTTGCTGTTTTTCTTTTACTTATCTGGCTGTAATTCACATGTTAGCCCATCGGTGTATTTTACGTCTATGTGGCTTAGACCCTCCTGACTCCAGTGGAATGAAGGTCCTTGGTACTTCTGGCCCTAGGGTCTCTGGTGAGGGTGGGGGGCTCACCCTGGTCCTGCCGCTCTTTAGCACACAGGTGAAACCTGCCCAGTTCCCCAGCTTGAGCCAAGAGGGAATGTTGCATGTGAGGGTAAAAGAAACTAATTACCTATTCCTATTTAATATATTCCCCTCCTAGTGAGATGCAGTACTCTTGCCTGGAAAATCCCATGGACGGAGGAGCCTGGTAGGCTGCAGTCCATGGGGTCGTGAAGAGTCAGACACGACTGAGTGACTTCACTTTCGCTTTTCACTTTCATGCATTGGAAAAGGAAATGGCAACCCACTCCAGTGTTCTTGCCTGGAGAATCCCAGGGATGGCGGAGCCTGGTGGGCTGCCGTCTACGGGGTCACACAGAGTCGGACATGACTGAAGCGACTTAGCAGTAGTAGCAGTGGGATGACCTCCTTGCAGTTAAGTGCTTTCATCTATATATTTTCAAAACCATGTTAGAAGCCTCAGGAAATTATTAAAAATTAATTTATCTTCAAGTTAGCCATCAGTGGTACACATACATTTTTTAAAAGAAAGGTCATGTTCTAAAATGAGTGCTTAGTAAGAACACCCAATTCACCTAAACTATTCCCCTCATACTCATTTTCTTTCAACCATTCTTATCGATCCTTTTCCTAAGCTCTCAACATACACTTAAGAGCTTAACAGCAGCCTTTCCTGAATTCTTCAGCCCCTCAGCTCTCCACAGAATACTGCTTCTCTAGAGACGATGTTTTCTTCGAAATGGAAGCCATATGAGGTCATCTCCTTCTATATATGTGTATATTTACACCACCCTGTCTTCCTTCCAAAGAATCTGGGAAACAAGGAAGGACACCTCCTCACATGTTCTGCTCCCATTCACTCTTGTCTCCAGGGAGAACCAACACTTTATCCCACTCTCCAGCCCAGCCTCAATGGTTTCTCACAAGTCAGTCAGAAAAGTGGGTTCTCAATGGACTTTGAGGGGTTAGAGTTTTTAATCAGTTTCTAAAAGGCTTCCATGAGAAAACAACAACAGCAGCACAGGGAAGGAAGGCTGACAGGGCAGCCCCATCACCCCTGCCTTTTCCCCTCTGCTCACAACACTCATCCACCAGCAGCCAGCCTGTGAGCTGAAGAGTGGCTCTTTACCACAGAAACTGCTCTGCATCTGCTCTCACCCTTCTCCCTTGACCTAAAAATGTGATGAGGCTTTCCCTATCTCAAGCATATTTAGGCTCGATCCTTCTGCTATTGTCTGGGCCTCACCCTATAGCCCAGCCACTGTAAATTGTCTGTATTGGATCAGGAAAGCCCCCTTGTTTGGCCTGGTGATGGAAGAACTAGAGAAATTGGTAGAAGCAGAGGCCTGGGGTAGGAAGTGAGGGATGCCACCCAGGGTCCGTCACAGGGGACCAGCTGGGGGTGCTGAAGACTGAAGCAAGCAGAGATGAGAGGCCAGATGCATGACTGTCTCTTGTCTCAGTACCAACAGGAACCACAGCCAGGTGCTCTCGATTACCTCAGCCTCCTCACAAAACCCAGGCCTGACATGCTGGGATTCGTTCCGTGCTTTTGGCTGAGGGCAGAGAAACTGCCCCATTTACCAAGGCCTTTCTGTTGTCAGCACCTTGTCACTGGTCTTCTATTAAACAGGATCTTCAGATTTCCTGGTTCCTGGATGTGGCCTCACACCATTGATGACCCATCTTATTCAATTCCTGAAACTTCTGTCATCCTGGTCTCTGATTATGAAAGCCAAAGTTTAGTCAACACTGGGGTAGACCAGTATTCCCTAAACTCGGTTCTGGCACTGGGGTGGACCAGTATTCCCTAAACTCGGTTCTGGGTTTTAGAAAGAACCAGGATCTAGAAGGTATCACTCAAAGGTCTTCAAATGTGAGGACGAATGGAGGAGATAATTAGGGAAAAAGATAAGAAGGGGAGATACCAGCCAAAATGAGCATAATGTCCAAAGGACTCAAATTGAAGGCAGTGGAGCATACGAGCCTATAGAGAAGAAGGTAAACAGCTTCATCTCACTCACACATCCTAACCGCTGCAGGAGGCAGGAGAAACGTTAGAAGGCCCATTCCACAGATGAGGCCAAAGACTGATGACTTCCCTCAAAGTTCAGGCCTTTTTAAATAGGGGAACCAGTACTCAGGCTGAGTCTCAGGAGTGAAGCCAGAGCTACAAGCATCTCTTTAAATTAACCAAATACTCCAATCCTATGGGCATTTCTCCAATATCAAACTTGAATTAACTTGATGGATGACGGCCTTTCAGTAAGGAGAAAATGTTTCTATTTTTGGGCCCTGGGAGAATTTACCCAGAAAATTCTTTTTTAAAGTCTGAAGATTATTTGGCAGCATCTTTCTAACCTCCTCCTTAGTCCTACCATGCTATTTGCATACCACTCCGTCAGCATTTTCCCTGGTCCCCCACCACGGCCTCACCCTACCACATTTCCGAGACATGTGACAGGCTGCAGGCAGATGGGGAACCTGCCAGTCCCTCCTCATGCCCACGTACAGGTCATTTTTTGTCTTGCTAAAGAATGACTAACCAGTAACCATCCTACCATGAAAATGACAAATGGAGATAACTACATGTGTTCTTAAGAAAAGGTCTCCTAAGGTACATTTTGGGGACTTTTCCAAGGGACTTGTTGGTAAAGAATCCCTCCTGCCAATTCAGGAGCCTCAGAGGACCCGGGTTTGATCCCTGGATTGGGAAGATCCACTGGAGAAGGAAATGGCAACCTACTCCAGTACTCTTACCTGGGAAATCCCATGGACAGAGGAACCTGGTGGGCTACAGTCCATGGGGTTGCAGAGCAGGACATGACTGAGTGAGCATGTACACAGGTACACTGTACTCATCAGAACAGAAAACATGGCCAGGTACAGAACCACCGTATACCATCTGCCCCAGAGCAGATCCTCAGGCCAGTCACAAGAGCCAATTAGAACTGCTAATGGCCTCACTGTCAGGGAATACTTAATATGCATCTCATTTAAATCCTTTAAACTTCAGTTTGAACCTTTTCTTCAACGTAAGAAGTGCGTGTTTATTTAAAGCAGTCTTTTGATCTGAATTATTTAAATTGTACATTCTGCTGGTTTTGAATAATGAAAACAACCCAGCATGTTACCTATGGATCAATTTATTGTACATTCCTCCTATGTGCTGAGATCACTTTTCATTAGTGACTTTTTAGTCCAGATTTTTGCCACTGTATTTCTTTTTATTAAATGATTTTAATCAAACAAAAATTTTTGCACTGTGGTTTCATTGTGCTCCTTTGCTTTACCATTTGGGGAGATGTGTGCTAGCTAATATTCAACAAAAGTAACAGAAAGAGTGGCCTGAAGTCCTACCTAAAGTATAATACCCAAATCCCCCTGCTCCATAATTATGTAGAGTAGAACACTTGAAGCATTATTTTGAGAAAATGTATTTTTGTGGTTGTTTGGGGGTTGGGGAGCATACGAGGAAGGTAGGAGAGAGTGGTGGTAGCCAAGTGTGAACTGTCAGGGATTCAGAGATGTTGGTTTCAAAATGGAATTTATCCTCAAATCCCAAGATTATAGATTTCCTCCCAAACTACATTCTCTACATGGTTTAGAGAGCAGCTGAGAAAGAAACTGCTATCCATATTTTGATTGACATTAAAAACACTGTGAAAATAGTTTGGAACTTGATCTCTTCGAGGGAATGACAATAATCAAACTATAGCTTTGCCTGCAGCCTTTCTTTCACACTTACTCAGAACTGTTCCAGGAAGAGAAACTCACAGGGAATTCTGTTCTCATATATCACTTCTAGAAGGAGTGGGAAGCATTCTCAAGAAAAGTATCCCCAAACTTTTAAATACGAAGACAGAAGATTATTTAATGAATCTCAACACAAAACCAACTCTATTCATGGAATAAAATCAAATCGAGTCAGTCATTTGGAACTGGAAACCTTTAATATCCAGGTTTATTTTTGAAAAAAATGCTCAGATTTGCCTTTCTTGCCCCATACCACCTTGTCTTCACTTAAGTTCTAGACATCCACGTCTGGTTTTGCCAAACACGTTAGAAGGATTTCACTGTTCCAGCTCACAAGTCCATCTGCATAGTCTGATAAACAGATGGGATCCATGAATACCAAGTACTTTGTTCTCACTCATCTTTTTTTTTTTTTGATCATGTATTGCCACTAAAATTTCCCCACCCTTTACAATCATCTCTTTCTAAAAGGAATTCCAGGCTACTACCAACTAGCTGCCTTGTACTGCTGTTTAAGATGCCCCAATATGTCTGACTATCTTGAAATGAAAGCCGGCTCCCTCCCTTCCCAGAGCAAACTTGCAACCTACACCTTTTTCAAATTCTCCAGTGACACTCAGGCATGCTTTCAAACAGAAAATAGGATTTCTTGAGAAACAGTTTGGTCAGATGTGAAATGCGATTTCTAAAAACACACCCACTAGCACATGCATTCTCTCATTATTAGGTTTTATAGGAAACAGACCACGGGAGGCATCTTCTGTCTGGGCAAATAGCAGATCAGTTACATTAACCCAGCCGATGCTAAATGCCAGTGCTCTTCCTCCCCTCACCCCCGACCTTATCTCCTGGCAGCTCTAGAAGTTAAGTCTTAAACACTGGTAGCAGAATAAAATGTAAATGCGTTTGGTTTAAAATGATCACTTTTGGCTTCTCATCCACCTAGAAAGTTATCGTTGCTTTTAAAGCAAAACCTCTTTAAATCTCTGATAATAAAAGATGCAGGAGAGATGGCTGGCATGAGCTAATAGGCACCGTATGACTATTGACACTGGCCTATGGCGATCAGGTACAATCCCCAGGGCACTCCTGAACAAAAGGCTATCTTATCAAAGTTGCCAGTTGTCCCTGAATATAAGTCTCTCTATAATCTCTCCTCTCATCCTGACTCTAAGAACAAAACTTGAAATCTCATCCTGTTTGTCTTCCGGGAACATCTGCAGGGCAGCAAAGCCCAATCCCGAGCATTTGTGTGGTTTATTGACTTTTATAATCTTGCATCTCCAGCTACCTTGCCCAGGAATGCTGACTGAAACCCAGAGAAAGCCCCCACGCTCTCTGGAGGAGATTAAAAGAAAGCCCTCTGTGCCTTACCTCGTAGGCTGAAACTTCTTCCCGGGGACTAAGTCGGAAAGGAAGGACTGATTTCTTTAAGCAGGAGCACAGCAAGAGGGCAGGCAGGCAGGCAGCCTAATACACACTGCTCTATTCAATAAAACTCCAGACCGCCCTTCCTTAGCCCCTCCCAGAAGTCCATGCTAAGTGAACACATATCCCCTATGTTTACAGTCGGCATCGGTGGTATGCATTGTCCTGTAGTTTTTCTAATAGGCAGCCAATGACGACACCCCAGCCGAGGTGGATGCAGCCTGCCTGTGGAGATGCCTGTCATTCCCTAGGCATGCTCAGGAAATCACTCATCAGAAAAAACCAAGACCTAAAAAGCTCTGAAACTGCATGCAGGCTGCCAAAACCAGCCTGCTACATGCCCTTTTTTGGTTATCCTTAGCAGGGCCTCTGGAAGTGAATCCATTGTCAGGAACAATCATAAGAAATGTTAATCTTAGAGAAAGAGGCTGTCTTGTAGAACACAAATGGAGCTTTAAAAAGAAAGCACGGTCCATGAAACTTAACAGTCTGTACGTTTATTGGGGTGGGGGTTGGGAAAGGCTTTTTAATTGAGAGAGTTTTGATAGCCTATTTCTTTTAAAAGTAGTTGTACTTACAAAATGGAATTTAATTGTGTATGCAATTTTAAAGCCTGAAATGGCTAGGACCCAGGTCCAATGTACAGGCGACATTTTAAACTGAAAGAGGCACAGCCTTCTAAAATATGTGCTATAAAAACAACTAATTAAAAAAAAAAAGCAAGTCTTTTTTAGTAGAATAAGCATGCTGCCAGAAATTCATCCAGGCAGGGTCCTATAGACTTGGCTATCCTCTTTGGTTTTCCACATCACCTTTCTCTCTCCTTCCCTCTTCCCTCTGTTTACTCAGATTTGATGACAGAGAGATAATGCTGGAAACTGCACAACAGAGAGGGTGTAAAGGGATCTAGCACCTGCTTTGGAGCTAGTGTAGGTGGATGCATATGCCCACAGAGATGACACTGACAGCCTAGTGTCTTCCTAAAGTACTCCAAATTACTCTTCCTTGGTAGGATGTGTGCTGTGAGAGGGTCAGAATTAGGAGATGCTGAATTGAAATTAACTAGCCTGTGTGTATATATATTCTGTGGTCTTGTACTTCTCAATACAGAATTTATTCAGTCGATCAGTACTCAATTCAGTAACAAGAGACTGTGAGCCAGGTGCTGGGGCTAGGTGCTACATTTCTGCTTCATTCATTATTGCTCTGTGTTTGGAGACTGTTCCATTACTAACCAGAAGGAGTTAATAAATTTTCCCTGGCTAATTACAAGCCCAGAAGCATGGTCTTCAAAAATCTTAGGTATAACTTGTATAAGCTTTTTTCCTATTTAGGAAGATCCGAATTAGAAATGAGTTCTACTTAGGAGAAAGTCCCTGCCCATTTTGCCTCCCTCAGAAGACTGGGGAAGTGACTGAGCCCCATCGTGGCTTTCTTCCTCAGTTCCAAAGCACTAAGTTACCCAGAGGCATCTCTGTCAACCTACACTCACCTTTTTGGGGGAAAGGCTACTCTGTCCCCTCTTTCCAACTGCTACTGCAGCACAGCCTAAAAAAAAAAATCTACAGCAAAGGCTGCCAGGCAGAGGGAGAGGTGAGCTCCAGGCATCCCAAGTTGAAACCCAGAATGCACTTTCCCAGGGAAGCAGAATAAATAACGGCTTGTGGGAATAGGACGGTCACTGCTGCATTTCAAGTACGCTGTGGCTCAACCAGGCATTTGTGGAACACCACTGTTTATAAAAATTGTTCCTATGGGAAAATGCTCTCTGATCCCAGTGAAATGATTTGGAAATAAACTTTGGGAACACAACCAGTTTGGGCTGCTGGGGACAGGTTGTAGATAGAATAACACTCCGCAGTCTGGTAAACTGCTGAGCTTGAACACTTGGTGGGGCAGGCATCCCTGAGCTCTGAAAACAACTTGGCTGGTGAAGTTTATGTGAAGATAGGACCTGTGTCAAGAGAGGCTTGGTGCCTGTGGTCTCCAGGCAGTATGACTGTAACTCAGTAAGGCCTGTTTCAATGTGCTGCTTTCCATGGCCACTGCTGATTATATGCTAAGCAGCATTCTCCCTGCTTGTTTGAGTAATACCCTTTGGTTGAGCAGGATCAGGGCATAATTTACCATCTATGAATAAAATAAGTACCAGCTTTCCAGAGGAAAGAAAAGTTGTGCTACAAATGGAGAAAGTATTATCAGCAGGAAACATAGAAAGGACATGCATTTTGCATGGTTTTTAGGAGATAAATGGCTAAATATTTTTGGATTATGTCTTTAGGAAAGAGATGTATGTTTCCCTAGATAAATTCTGAGTCCAGGGTTTTGTGGATGAGCAATCATTCCACCTATTTTGTGTATTTGAAAATAGACTTATTGTGCAGGAACTATGTAGTTGGAAGAATAATTTAACAAATTTCATGTAATATACACCATGACATAGAAAAATTCTTTTCTCATTGTCTATTTACTTTAAAAAAAAGTAAACAGGAATAAAAAAGGAAAGGAAATAAAAAGAAAGAAAAGAGATATATGTTGCTAATCCCTGTCATGGGATAATAATATTCACTTTTTCCAGAAGTCATTTGTAAATGACACTAAAAATACAGGATTTACATAGGAAACTTCTGTGGAATATATTTCCCACTTGGATCATCCCAGATAAAGAACAGCTTGCCTAGCATAGGCTGTATCTACCTGATCAAACCATAACAACTCTAAAAAGACATTTGGAAACACCTGGATGATTCATTGTATTCTTTCATTTCCAACTAAGTATTTGCAAGCATGCAGTGGTGAGCAGTTTTATTTTGCTAGTGTGTCAGTTTGGGAAAAGTAAAAGCAAGCCATACTTTTCTCATTCAAAATTAAAATCAATTCATTGAGTTCCATGAAAAATAAACATTTTTCCAACTTAAAATATCTACTTTATTGAATTGAACATGTATTTCAAACACTTTAAAAGGCAGTAAAACAACCTGTCTCACACATACACACATACCTTCTTTTACTCAAATGAAGTATGTCCAGAAACTCAAGTTTATAAACAATAAAATCAGATTGGTAGAATGTTAATATCAAAGTTGGACAACAAAAATGGTAAAAAAAAAAAAAAAAGAAAGAAAGAAAAAGAAAAGAAAATTAGACTAAATGTACTTATGAATCTAGATGAAAAAATTAGCATATTGAATCTAACAGTGAAAAAACAAAAAGACAGGGCCAATTCTGTGATGGTCAAAATCTGAAAATCTATTGATATATTATACACTATTAGCAGTGTAAAAGTCTATAAAAATAGAAAAAAGGAAAATGAAAGCTCATCTCAATAGATAAAAAATAATGCTTGGTAGAACTGATTGGAAGGACTGATACTGAAGCTGAAACGCCAATATTTTGATCACTTGATGCGAAGAACTGACCTCATTGGAAGACTCTGATCTAGGAAAGATTGAAGGTGGGAGGAGAAGGGGACGACAGAGGATGAGATGGTTGGATGGCATCACCAACTCGATGGACATGAGTTTGAGCAAGCTCCAGGAGTTGGCGATGGACAAGGAAGCCTGGCGTGCTGCAGTCCATGGGGTCGCAAAGAGTCGGACACGACTGAGCAACTGAACTGAGACTGAAACTGAATGCTTGGTAAAATTAGTAATCACTTATAGGAAAAAAAAAACCTCTTGAAAAGCTAGCATCAGAATCTTTGTCAACATAAGAGATATTTACCAGAAATATAGAGCAAACATCACAATTAATGATGAAATTTAAAAATATTCCCATTATAATCAATGAAAAGACAAGAATGACTATTATCTCTTCTGCAATTAAAAAATGGATTGGAAGTCCTAGCCAAGACAAAGAAATAGAAAAAAGAAATAGGAGCTATTGAAATTCGAAAGAAAAACATGCTATTTGCTATGATACGATTTATTTATTTGCTATTTATGATATGATTATCTATGTAGAAAGAGAATCATCAAATATATTAGAACTACTACAAGAGGTTGGCAAGATTATTGGAATCAAGTTCAGTACGCAAAAATTCAGAGTTTCTGTAACCAGCCATCTTTAATTTTAAAATATAGTGGAAAAATGTGTTATTATTAGCAACAAAAGTGTGCATTACCTGGGAAATAAATGTAACAAAATATGTGCAAGAAAATTATAAAATGCTTATGTCCTGGATTTAAGGACATAAAAAGGTCTGCCTGAATGGTGAACTATATCACTTTTATAAAATGGCAAACCTCAAAATCATAAACATGTAAATTCTTCTCATATTAACCTATGCATTTACTATTACAACTAAAATCCCTAAATGATCTATTTTATAGAATTTGACAAAATCATCCTAAAAGTAATATGGAAAAGTAAAGGTCTAAAGAAAAGCACCAATATATTTATAAGATAATTCTAGTTAAAATAAGACAAATAGATTAACAGGATAAAGTAGAAAGCTTAGAAACAGTCCCAAGCATTTATGAAAACATTTAAAATAATAGTGAAGGCATTATAGATTAGGGAGAAAATGGTGTATTTTTCATGGTAAGGTTACAACCAATTATATGAAAATAATACAATTAGATTCAGAATTTCCACCCACAGCAAAAGAATCTAGACTACATGAAAAACAAAACTTGAAAATGATTAGGAAAAATTGTAGGAGAATATATTTAAGATAGAGGATGGCAGAATTCTTAAATCATATAAAGCAGAACATACAAATGAAAAGACTAAAAAAAAATTGAGGATATGGTTAAACTCAGCAGATTAAATGCACATCCCTCATTTATTTCTGCTCCTTCCCCAAATTTCATCAAAATGATAACAAAGAAATAAAAAACTATAAATAAATCCTACAGGGCAAAGAGTACTGGAAAAGAGTCAACGCAGGTCAATGTGAGCCAAATTCTGAAATATGGAAGGTAGATGGATGGTTAGTAATTGACTTACCAGAGCTGAGAAACTGAACTCTGACCCTGTGGAGCAGAAGGCCGATGAACAAGAAAGAAGCCAATTCTAGCCTCAGAACCAGGAAAAACTCAGGATGTGGAAGCTTGGGAATCTCTGAGGTGAGAGATGGAGCGGAAAACGGGTTAGGCTGAAAATCCAAGTAAGGAACAGTTAGAAGCCTAGATACTCCTCTGTCCCCACCAACCCAGATGCCCACCCTTCACCCAACCAGACAGACGTGAAGTTCATTTTCTGAAGAGAAGTGCTGGCCTCAGAATGTCAGGCAAAGCAGTGGACAGAAAAGATGCCATGTGCTGAAAACATACTTTGAAATGAATGTCTGCCCAAGGAACACTTAGCCTGTACTCCACAGAAAGGAAACTGGGGGATCCCACTCCAGAGAAACTGGCAGACCCATGGAAAAAGGATCTAAAGGCACAAAATTTGAGGGACTCTGGAAATGTCTATCTTATCACCCAAAACGCTTTTGTGAATTTTTGTGAATTGAAAGGAACTTTCAATCAGCTGTTTAGCATCTCACTCTTAAATATGAACACTGAGTTAAAGAAAAGCTCTGAAAGAAAGATTAGAACAGAAAAAAAGAAACTCAGAGGAAAAAGGGGGAGGGTGAAAAATGGAAGAAAGCTTCAAGAAAACTATAATTACCATATAACTTCACGAAAATAATAATTACCATTCTCAGAGAGATAAGAGAAGATACTGTAGCCACGAAACAAGAGAAATACCCTGTAAAAAGGTATTTTCAGGGAACAGGAAAGAACTATTGTAAATGAAAAACACTATGACAGAAATTCACAAAAATTCAATTCAAGAAATGGAGGATAAAGTTTAGAAAAATCTTCCAGAAAAGTAGAAGAAAAAGACAAGATGGGAGAAAGAAAAGAACATTAGAGAATCAACCAAATAGCCAACATCTGAGCACTCCAGAAAATTGTGGGAAGGAAATTACAAAAGAAATAATAAATTAAAATTTCCTCAAACTAAAGGGCAGAAGTTTCCAGATTCAGAGGGCCCACTGGTCATCCAGTAAAATGAATGAAAACAAACTGTATTCTGAAGTCATCAAGTTCTTGAAGTTATATATTTATATATATATATAATGTTATATATTTATATATATATATAATGTTATATATTTATATATATAATGTTATATATTTATATATATATAAAGGGAGAAAAAAGTAGGAGCTAAAACTAGAAACCAAGAAGCTTCAAAGACAAGGGTCAGAAAACAGAGGATGCAAACCAAAGACAGAGGTAAAAAGTGGTCTCATGATGATGGTAAAAGAAAATTCCAGGACAACAGCTGGTCCAGAAACCAATCAGTAGAGACTGGAGCAGAGGACTCCAGGAAAGATATTTTAAGAAAAAGGCAAAGCCTCCAATTAAATAAATTTTTTAAAAAATTAAAAAAAAACAAAAAAAGAAAAAGGCAAGTAGATAGATTACCTGATATGTTCTTGGGAAAAGTATTTATGATAGGTATGTAGAAAATAAGTAACTATAAGATTGAGGTCATTATAATTTCAGGAAAAATTAAATATTTGAATGAGAAAGGAAAAGTGGCTATTGTACACGACACAGGTCAACTGTGAGAAAAATTTACAGCCGTAGTTGTGTAAACATTATATGCTGAGTTCACCAAAACAGTGATGATGTAATTAGATTCAGAGGAGAATGAGCAAGAACATGTTAGTGGGATGATGCTAGATAAGAGAGCTAAATCTGCATTTTGTTTAGCAGGAAATTAGTAATAAATATCTACTCTTGAACTTTTAATAAATAGTAGAATTAGTGTATTGTTATGAATATGAAAGCAGTTACCAACTCCCCCTACAATAGTTCATTCATTCACAGAACAAATGTTTATTGAGTCTCACCCACATGCCAGGGCCTGTTCTAGGCGTTCACTGTGAACAAAATACATTTCGATGAAGGGAGACAGATAAACGCATTAGCTAATACATTAAATATATAATATGAGTCAGGGGAAAGAGCTGTACAGAAAAACTAAGAAAGTGCAGAGGAAGAGAGGAAATTAGAAAGTCCTCTGGAAAAGTTCTTAATAGAGAAGTGGATAAAAAAAATGAAGGGGTAAGCAGTGAGGCTAAATGAGGGAAGGGCATTCCGGGCTGCAAGCACAGCAGGTACGTACCGAAGGAATAACAGAGATTTCGGAGTAATTGGGAGAAGTGACCTCCAATGGCTCACATCATCCAGAACCTTACGGCCACGGCAAGGTCTTTGGGTTTTGTTCCAAGTCAGAGGGAAAGGCACTGGAAGATGTCGAGCAGAGGGAAAAGGGTCACTCTGCCAGAGTGCACACACACTTGTGCAGAATAGGCGGCATGAGTGCGAGGGAAGAAGCAGGAGGGAGCTGTTGCCTCCTCCTAGGCATGAGGTGCTCCTGGGACTAGGGCCGTTGTGCTCAGGGGACTGAGAAAGCACTGAATTTTGGACACATCTGGATGGTTTGAATGAGGGATGCGAGAAAAAGAGGAATCAAGGATATCTCCTTTCATGGTCCGGAAAACTGAGTGGGAGTGTTAGTTCATGAAACGGGGACCACTGAGGGAGGTACAGATTTCAAGGAGGGGTGGGAATCACACGAGACATATGTTAAGCATATTAAGATGATAAGAGGCATCCAAGTAGAAGCACAGATAGGTCCTGGGATGAACAAATCTGGTGTTAAGCGGGGAGGATGAGGCTGGAGATGCACCTTTGAGAGTTGTCCATTTATAGATAGTATTTTTAAACCAGGAACAAATTACCACCACCACCCCCCCCAAAAAAAATGATGCAGGCAGTGAAGAGAGGAGGTGTGGGAACTGACACCCCATTGAGAGCCCAGGAAAGGAGGCTGAGAAGGAGTCATTGAGAGTCGTTGCCTACGGGGAAGATCAGTTACAGGAGTGGGTGAGGTAGATGATGACTGCCTTTTATTGAAAGCTGCATGTATTATTTGACTTCAAAAATAATGCGGTTTGTAATAGATTGGATTCTTACAGCCAAATGTTCACTTCCTCTGAGCCTGGGATTAAATGCTCATGTCCTCTGCCTTATATTGCCACAGTGCTCTTCCTAGGAGGTCTTGACCTGGGTTTTGCTGTGAATCGTGGATTTGGCTGAAAGTGACGATGTGCCCATCCCAAGTGGAGGCTTTAAGAGGCATCACATTTTGCTTTTACTCTTGAGTGTCTGCCCTTTGCTGTGATAACAGGCACCATGGAATTGAATGGGGTCTCCCCATCCCCTGCAAAGATATATTCATCCAGAACCTGTCAATGTGATGTTGTTTGAAAATGGGATCTTTGCAGGTGTATTAATAATTAAGAATTTCAAGATGAAATCATACAGGATTATCTCTGTTGTGCTTAGTTGCTAAGTTGTGTCGGACTGTTTTTGACTCCCTGGACTGTAGCCTGGAT
Source organism: Moschus berezovskii (assembly GCF_049115385.1). Lineage (NCBI taxonomy): Eukaryota > Metazoa > Chordata > Mammalia > Artiodactyla > Moschidae > Moschus > Moschus berezovskii. The sequence continues at coordinate 108,466,309 of NC_142462.1, read as the reverse complement.
GGATTATCTAGGTAGGCCCTATATCCAATGATAAGTGTCCTTATAAGAAAAGGACAGGGACTTCCCCGATGGCCCAGTGGTTAAGAATCCACCATCCAATGCAGGAGACATGGGTTCGATCCCTGGTCTGAAACTAAGTTTCCCCACATGCCATGGGGGAACTAAGTCTGTGGGGCAACTAAGCCATGGATTTCAACTACTGAGTCCATGGACTCTGGAGCCTGAGCACCACAATTAGAGACAGGCCTTCGCACCACAGTGAAAGATCCCATGTGTTGCAGTGAAGTACCTGGGTGCTACAAATAAGACCTGATACAGCCTAATAAGTAAATAAATATTTGTAATGCTAAGGATGGCCAGCAACCAGCAGGAGCGAGGAGAGAGGCATGGAACAGATTCTCTCTCAGAGTCTTCAGAAAAAGCCAACAACCCTGTCAACACCTTGATTTTGGACTCCTCGCCTCCACAATGGTGGAAGAATAAATTTCTGTCTTTTTAAGCCACCCAGTTTGTGGTAACTTGTTATAGCAAAGCAGGAATTGAATACAGCCCAGATCATGGCTGCTCTTCAGCTTGAGTTTCAGAAGAGGACACACAAAGAGCTCCGCTGGGGCAGTGAACCCAGCCAGGACCAGCAGAGTTGCTACTGACCAAGGAGTAAGAAATAAATGTTTGTCATAAGCCACTGAGATTTTGAAACATTTTTTAACCAAGAAAAAGCTAAGTAATATTTATTTCTATAAAGTAAAAATTAAGCTAAAGAAATTTAAACTAAAGAAAATTTAGTTACTTCAAAATTTCAAGATGTAAAAACTTCTGTGCAACAAAAGCCATCATATACAAAGTAAAAAGACAAGCCAAGAGAATATGTGCAAGGTATAAAATAAAAGATTAGAATCTAGAATATCAAAAAATGCCTGAAAATCAACTGTGGTAGGTATGGGAGGGAGAGAGAGAAAGACACAAAGACACACACAGAGAAAAACCCAGTGGAAAATGGAAACAGGATATTACAATTCACAGATGAAAAAAATTCAAAGGCCAAAAGCCATGAAATGATGCCCAAACTCATTAGTAACCAGAAAATGCATGATGAAACATTGACACCAGTTCATGACCAGCAAATTGGTAAAGAAAAAGACATTTGATTTTGAAAAACTAAATATTGCTGGCAATGTGTATATATTTTGTGTAAGAAAGTAAATTGGTACATTCACTTTGCAGTGATTTGGCAACATCCAGTGATGTTCCGTATATACATTTCTTACCTAGCAATTCCATTTTTAGGTATATCTTCCTGGGAAACTCCCACATTCTTTAACAAGGGGACATGTAAAAGGCAGCTCTTTGGGATATCATCTGTAATTGCAATATCATTGCCAAATTTCCAACAGCCATCAGTGAGGGAGAGGCTATATAAATTAAAGTACAGGATGGAATACTATATAGCAGCCCAAAGGGATGGGTGATTGATTCTATTCCTATGAATTATATAAATACCTGTGATGGTAGAACCACACCAAATTCAACAAGCTACTGCAAAGTCACCTCAGTTGTGATCGATCCTGTGTGACCCCATGGACTGTAGCCTGCCAGGCTCCTCTGTCTATGGGATTCTCCAGGCAAGAATACCAAAGTGATCTCCACGGGATTTTTCCAAGCAAGGGATTGAACCTACATCTCTTACGTCTCCTGCATTGGTAGGCAGACTAGACCACCTGGGAAGCCCCAAAGTTCAACATAGTGGTTTCCCATGAGAGGGAGAGAGAACGGCCACAAAATCAAGGAACTTGAAAATTTTCTGCAATATATAAAAGAAGATATCAGGCAACGATGACAAAATTATTACATTTGTTAATTCTGCAGAGCATGTACACAGGTTTTATTCTATCCTTAAACATTTTTTTTTTTAAGAAACTGCTATACAGATGAGAACTCTCTCCAGGGCACGAATACACGGTCACCTATAGGACACTGGGAAAAGCCATTGCCCTTCTTTGTCCTCAGACCAGTGAGTGGTGTTCTTCACTCAGGGCCAGCCTGACTAGCAGGAGAGGGGATCTGCCCTGAATGGGAAGTCCTCAACTTAGTCACACATTTGTCATAAAGCTTTGACACCATGGAAACAGTAGTTACCCTTAAGGGCTAACACCTTAAGCCATAGCCTATGTTTTATGAATAGGGTACGGTTGAAGGGAGAGCCTTCACTTATGGGGCAAAGAAGAAAGAAGGAGGGGCCGGTCTCCCAAGGCACCAGGTAGAAGAAGGACATGGTTGCATGGGATAAGGGTGAGGACTTGACAAAATAGGGAGTGAGATTGGAGACGATCCAGTGTGGAGGGAAGAAGGGCCATCTGAGACAAGTTATTGTTCTCCACTTCCACCCAACAGGACTAAACAATTCCCTCAGTGTCCAACAAGAAACCTCTGTCTGCCTATTTCTTATGGCTCTATGGTTTCCACTCTTCCCTCACTCTTTCTGTTGTACTTGCTTTCCCCTCAGAGAAAGCAAAAAGGTTTCAGTCACAAGAAATTCCTCTTGCCACTCAGAGCTGTAAACTGGATTCTTCTCAGACAGTTTTGTTTATTCATTCATTCAACCAACCTCTGAACATCTATTACCTGAAAGGCTTAGTGTTAGGCTCTGTGCCTTTTGTAATCTTGTAAAAACACTGCACCTGCCTTTAGAGAATCACTGTTCTAATGGGGAAGCTCAGACAAGTGCACGAGCTGGACTCGTGCTAACAGAGACCTCCTTACTCTGCACGTGTTAACCCAGCCTTAGGTGTTCCCTCTCCCTGTCCCAGGCTTAGGGAAGGCTGGCTGAAATCCAACCAACACCATGTGGTGAGACCTAGTGTCCACTTTTTTTACCAGAAAATATATCTTCTGTTATTTCAGGAAAAAAAAAAGTCAGTCTCATAATTGGCTCTGCATTGCAGGCATACTTGTGAGGGGTGCAAATAAGAAAATATTTAAAATATTTGATCTATTTTGGGTGAGGTTTTGTAGCTTTGGCCTGGCAGAATGTCCTCTAAGAGGCAGTGATTTCTCTTGCGGGGGGGGGGGGGGGTCAGACTATTTTTAAGATCCAAAAAAAAAGAAAACATATTTTCAAAGATAGTACATGGGGAAGGATGGTTCTCCGGAACAAGCAAACTAGCTACATCTAACCACTGATCAAGCTATGCTGGGGTTGATCACATGACATCAGCGAGAGCGCGCGTGTGAGACCTGAGATGTCTTTGCTGTCTGGCAGCACCTCACCTCATGCGCCCTCATGCATACCTCTTTCTGCACTGGTCAGTGCCCTCTGTCCAAAACAAGTCCGAGGCTTGGGGGGAAAATCACCTTGCGTCTTGTTTCTTTGAACTTCACTCCTCTCTTTCATTGTCAAATTTCTCCAAACGATGCATTTATGATGCAGTCTCCCCCCACACTTCTTCTTCCATGACCTCCCTTCTTCTTGGCCCTGGACATTTTCCCTTCTGTCCCCTCCTCCCCCTCTTCTGAGCAGTCCTGTCTGTGACCCCTGAAGAGCTGACCCCCGTGCAGTCCTCCCCGGCCCCCAAGCTCTCTTGGCTCTGTCTTTGGTGGCTCCTGCCCCTGGTGTCCTGACTGTTGTCTTACCTCTCTGGCCTCTCTGATTTTCCCATTTGTTCTTTCTTTTCCCACAATTTGGACATCCCCCCCTAAGCCCAGGTCTGATCTCTCTCAGAGAATAATAATAGCTGTTTCACAGGGTAGATGTAAGAATTAAATGAGATAAAATGGTTATGAAGTTGCTTTGTGAACTAAACACTCATTTATTTATTCATAGGACAAACATTTATGAAGTACTTTCCCCATACTGAAACTTTTCTTGGTCCTATATAAGGCCATGTATGGCCCCTTCCCATAAAGGGGCTTGCCTTTTAAATACATGTATTTTTAAATAAAAATACATATTTAACACTGAACTTTAGGTTTTATCACGAATTTCCTTGCTCAGAAATCTTCAGTATCATCTTACCACCAAAACAATAAAGTCAAAACTTGACTTGGTATTTTACAGTGATTTTCATAATCACCCTCTTTCTTGCTCCTCTGATGATTCTGACACAAATCATTCTCCCTCCCATTCTGATGATGTACCTTCTGCCTCAGGGACTCCAGTCACCTGGCTCCTCCTCCTCCATACTTCCTGGGCTCCAGATCCACCTGCAAACCATCACTAAAATCTCAGCCCTCAGTTAACAGCCCTCCTTAAATGAATTACAAACCTGATGTCAAACCGACTCATTTTCTATTTATCCATTACTGACTTGATCATTTCATGTGGACTTTTACATCCTAGATTAATTAACTAATGTGGCTTATCCTGTTATTTCATTAATGGTTAATTAATTGATAATGAAAGCCATAAAGAAAGCTGAGCACCAAAGAACTGATGCTTTTGAACTGTGGTGTTGGAGAAGACTTTTGAGAGTCCCTTGGATGCAAGAAGATCAAACCAGTCAATTCTAAAGGAAATCAGTCCTGAACATTCATTGGAAGGACTGATGCTGAAGCTGAAATGCCCATACTTTGGCCACCTGATGCGAAGAACTGACTCATTGGAAAAGCCCCTGATGCTGGGAAAGACTGAAGGCAGGAGGAGAAAGGGATGAGAGAGTATAAGATGGTTGGATGTCATTACTGACTCGACGGACATGAGTTTGAGTAAAGTTCAGGAGTTGGTGATAGACAGGGAGGCCTGGCATGCTGCAGTCCATGGGGTCGCAAAGAGTCAGACACGACTGAGCGACTGAACTGAATTGATAATGAAAAAATATTTCTTGATTGTCAGCTGTGCATTGTTAACACTATCAGGTCCTACTGATGCAGTGGTAAACAAGGCACAGAACTTTTAAAACCAGGGGCCAGGGACTTCCCTGGTGAACCAGCTAGTACAAGGGACACAGTTTCAGGCACCGGTCTGGGAAGATCCCACATGCCTCACGGCAATATAGCCCGTGCACCACAGCTACCGAAACCTGCCTGCCTTAGAGCCTGTGCTCTACAACAGGAGAGGTCACCGCAATGAGAGGCCCTCACACCACAGCTAGAGAGTGGCCCCTCTCCCTGCAACAGAGACACAGGGCAGTCAAAAATAAATGAATAAAATAAGCAAAAAAAAAAAAAAAAAACTTAAATAGAAACAGGGATCATACTTAAAATCATGGGGCATATATTATGCTTACTTATGTCCCCCCAACACTGCTTTGGGGGGACCAGAATTGGGAAATACAAGCAAGTGAAATAGTAAAATCTTGACAAAAACTATTTATATTCAACTGTATGCAAACCTAGGACCAAAACTGAGAGTTCAAGTCAGTGCTTGGGGACTGGTGAGTGTGACTGGGTCTAGGCCAGGAACCCTGGAATCTTGCTGTTGCAATCCTAATTAAGAGGAGCAGGTGGCTGGGGGAGGTGAACTCCCACACGCATATGGATACCAGGCATACCTCAAACAGAACTATCCATGTATAGACTTTTGGGGATATTGGGTTCTCGTGGCTCTTCTGGAAGGCAGGGAAGTAAGAGCCATGATAAAAATAACGGACAAGTGGGTATGACTAGTGTTGCCTTAGAAACTAGAGTGCTAACTTATTATCTAAAAGTTAAAACATATCCTGAGACAGAAAATTGAGGTGGCCATTTGAATCAAGTCTCCTTTCCAACAGGCAGCTTAGGATGCTGAGGGAGGCATTAGGGAACATTCTGACCCAATGCCCAAGAGGCTGGCCAGTCTGGAGAGATGATTTCGCTTCTTCAGTGGTGACTGACTAAAATGCCAGTCTTTAAGGAACATTTCTGTTGAAAGAATAGGACTCCATTGCTGAGAGAACGTCTAAAATAGTACTGGGGGAATACTGGCATTTTCTTCTGTCCAAAGGTCTAAAACACCAGAATTCTCTTTGCCATATACATTGAATTCTTTCAACTTACATATCTCAAATTTATATATTATTTGTAATTGACTATCTTCACATAATCTACAGGAATATATTTTCCAAGAAATTATCTCCAGAGGACTACGTCTATATCTGTTCTCTGTTGAGTGGACAATTTCCTGCAAGTTTTCATTTAAGTCAATTATTCATAATCTGTCCATATCTCTTTCTCTATATGCACACACAGTCACAAGCAAATACTCATCCCTGTATCCCAATACATAGTGTAATACCTAACACAAAATGTTATGGAATGAATGAATGAATTTTAGAGAAGCTGGGCTGGATGAATCTCAAGTTGGAATCAAGATTGCTGGGAGAAACATCAATAACCTCAGATATGCAGATGACACCACCCTTATGGCAGAAAGTGAAGAACTAAAGAGCCTCTTGATGAAAGTGAAAGAGGAGAGTGAAAAAGTTGGCTTAAAGCCCAACATTCAGAAAACAAAGATCATGGCATCCGGTCAGATCACTTCATGGCAAATAGATGGGGAAACAGTGGAAACAGTGGCAGACTTTATTGTTTGGGGCTCCAAAATCATTGCAGATGGTGACTGCATCCATGAAATGAAAAGACACTCCTTGGAAGGAAAGTTATGACCAACCTAGACAGTATATTAAAAAGTAGAGACATTACTTTTCCAACAAAGGTCCATCTAGTCAAAGCTATACTTTTTCCAGAAGTCATGTATGGATGTAAGAGTTGGACTATAAAGAAAATTGAGCACCAAAGAATTGATGCTTTTGAACTATGGCGTTGGAGAAGACTCTTGAGAGTTCCTTGGCCTACAAGGAGATCCAACCAGTCAACCCTAAAGGAAATCAGTCCTGAATATTCACTGGAAGGACTGATGCTGAAGCTGAAGCTCTAATACTTTGACCACTTCATGAAAAGAACTGACTCATTTTAAAAGGCCCTGAGGTGGAGAAAGATTGAAGGCAGGAGAAGGGGATGACAGAGGATGAGATGGTTGGATGGCATCACTGATTCGATGGACATGAGTTTGGGAAAGCTCTGGGAGTTGGTGATGGACAGGGAAGCCTGGCGTGCTGCAGTCCACGGGGTTGGACACGACTGAGCAACAGAACTGAACTGAATATCATTCCCAAGTTTGGGGATCCTTCTTACTTTGGAAACAGATAGGAGAACTTTCAGCAACTCTTTCAATCCAGCACTGTTAACACTCTTCCCTTCCATAGAAGAAAACCATTGCTAGGGATTGGTCAAGCTCAAGGACACCAACTGGGCTAGTTTTCTAGGTGTTAGGAGCTAAAGCCTTAGAGTAGATCTCCTTAGGGTCAGATGCTCTAGCTTTTCCGGATCAGAGTGTTAAGGAGAGCTGGCTATCCTCAGGAGAGCAGTGGGCCATTCATTTCCTCCACTCCCCCCTCACATACTTTCTCTTCATTTTTCTGGCTAATGGGCTTCTTCCTTAATGGAGGGATAAAATCCAAGATTCAATTGTAGATTCAATTTAATCCAGCCAATCTCACTTGGCAGTTATCCTGGATTTGGGGCCAGATCTCCAGCTAATAGATAAAAAGATATTTCACCCAACACTAGATTCTGTACATTATTTCACTTGAGAAACTCAAAGAGAAGGCTGCTTGATTGTGTGGCTCTAATTTGAATGTTCCTAGGTCCCTGATAAATACCATCCCTTTAATATAGTTTATAAACTGCAAAGACTTGGTTACAAATATTTCAAAAGTAATAATAAGCCATATAATAATAATAACATACAAATAATGGTAACGAACTATATCTACCTATATATACACATATATTGTGTAAACTTATTTACACATAAATAATATATTAATTTATTTATACATAATGTATATATTAATTTAATACAATGTTATAGTACTCAAATTACTTAATACATTATTTAATTTAATTTAAATTAAATAATACTCAACTTATTATTATATATTAATTAACCTATTTAGCACTTTTATCCCAAATAACCATTTCATTCATAGTATCATCTCTTTTCTCATACATTCCTGTAAAGTTAATTGGCAAATGTTATATTTACTAATAAGAAGCAAAGAAAGGTTAGGAACCTGCCCTCAGAACACAGAAAGAGTATAGATCACCAGTAGCTAAGACTCTGCACTCCCATTGCAGGGTTCCTGGGTTCAATCACTGGTCAAGGAATTAGATCCCACATGCTTCAAGTAAAGTTCCAGTCTGTCACAACACAGACCAAAGATTCTGTATGCCTTAACTCAACTAAGACCTGGTGTAGCCAAATAAATAAGTAAAAATAAATATTCTAAAATGATTTTTAAAAAGTCATTTAAGCAGTCTGAGCTTTAGTTCTTTCATTTATATAACAGCTCCCTTGAAGAGTTGCTATGAAGATCAAATAGATGAATAAATGTGAACATGTTTTATAAACTGTTAAAAAAGTTATTAGCTATGAGTGGTTATCATTATCAGCACAGAACTGAGATTAAAACCCAAGTGGTCTCCTGGCTGTCAGTTATTATTTTTTTTTAACTTTAAGTTAATCTACTGCAAATTTTCTTCCTGTGAGATCTTGCCTCTTGATAGATTATGGAACAGTGATTTTAGCAGCCGCAGAACTTTTTCTGATACTTGTCATTCCGAAGAAATTGGTGAAATTCCACTGTGTGCAGAGAAAAACACTACAGTTTTTCTTAAATATTGGAATAAGATATTTTTGGAAAACTGGGTTGGGATGAGGAATGGGGGTGGGGAAAGCAAAAATAAAACTTAATGTTGTTTTCACAACATCCTCTTATTTCACCTCTCCCTGCTGAAGACAACCATTCTTCTATTAATTGTGCCTTTTTGGTATCACATATCTTCTGCCCAAGTTTATTGGTATCATTTTGTGTGCATGTATTTTCAGCCACATGGGGATATGCCTAGCACAGTGTCTCTTGGGGATTTTTAAACAAGCCTTGATTTGGGGAATTTCCATGTAATATCAGCTTCATCTGTGTGAAAGCCCTCAGGCTGGAAGAGAAAGGACTAGAAAAGGGTGCTGGGCTGAGTGACAGATAGCTGAGTGTTTTGTGGGTTATTTTAAGTACATATTTCCAGGAAGAGAATGCTAAGCTCTGTGTGAACTTGATTTTCTCACGTGTGAACATGAGAATAGCAATAAAGGCAGAATATTTCCCAGCACCCCTTTGAGAAATAATAAATAAATGTGATAAGAAACTGTTTCATAAAGAAAACAGACTTTGAAATAAAAAAGCAGCCAGCCAGAATTCCCCATGTTGCTGGAAATTGTTTCACATTTTAACCATTCCTGTCAGGCTAATGGGTGATCAGTAACTTCTCCATCCTCACATTCTTATAATTGCACATTCGTGTACATTCAGTAGGCGCTATGGATATTTTAAAGAAAGAAGAGCTAACTTCATGTGTTTGTAAATATATTTAGACTCTTATCCCAAATGATTAGTTCATATAAAGTTTAACTATATATCACTAAAATTATTATATATATATATATATATATATATCAAATTGTGTCAACAGGACACTCATCCCAGTTCTAAAATGAGATGGTTAGACTAGAATATCTCAAGGCAGTTCCAGTTCTAAGAATCTGTGAATCCAGGATTTGACTTTGTCTTTTGCATTATCTCACACACGCTTTAAGAAAGAACAGAGTTGCAAATAGCAGTCAGAATGAGCTAGCATCACTCAAAAACACCAGCATATCTAGAGAGAAAGGAGAGGAAAGTTAATTTTCATTCAATTGGTCTACATGGAAAGCAAATATGGACAAAGAGATTTATACCTCAGGTTGTTTTTTCTTTTAACCAATAACCAAATAACTAAGTCTTGGATTTAAACAGATCTCAAATAAAAGGATAAACTGACTTGAAGTTTTCTGGCTAAGAAATACAGATTAATGCCAAGTCCAATACTTTGGCCCCTGATGCAAAGAGCCGACTGGAAAAGACCCTGATGCTGGGAAAGATTGAAGGCAGGAGGAGAAGAGGATGACAGAGGACGAGATTGTTGGATGGCATCACTGACTTGATGGACATCAGTTTACGCAAGCTCCAGGAGATGGTGAAGGACGGGGAAGCCTGGTGTGCTGCAATCCATGGGGTTGCAAAGAGTCGGACATGACTGAGTGACTGAACTTTTCTAATATCATACATTGTAAAGCAATAAGAGCAAAATAGCAACTCTGAATGAAGCAAATCAGTAAAGTGCCTAGAAAAAAGAAATAATAATAATGCTTTTTTTAAAAGTTAAGCTTGCACAACATTGTAAAGCAACTATACTCCCATTAAAAATAAAGTTTTTCTTTAAAGTTAAGCCTGGTATTAGCTTCTTTCACCTTGCAAATGTGTATTTAGTGCTGACTAACTGTCAAACTGGGCTATCAGATGTATCTTACACTTAAGGTCCTCACGGCCCTACAGAAAAGCTCAAATGCTTTACACTTTTGTTGCAAGTGATCTATTCATTTAAAGTTAAAAGATATAGTTATTAATTTTTATTAATTTACTATGTACATGGTTAAATCAAGTTAAGCATTTTCAAGTCAAGCACAGTACTCAGGAAGAAAAAGTTTGGCTGCTTAGCTGGGCACCAGAATCTGGGCACCAGAATCTGGGCACCAGAGACATTATTTAAGATCCACCAGTCCTAACTATATGTTTATAAGAGCAAGTAGACAGGGTCTTCAATGTAGGGACTCTATAAAGATGACAGACAGATTAATAAGATAGACTGAGCCTCCTCTCAGAAGTGAGAATTTCACATAATTTATTACACAAAGTTTAACATCAAGTTGTATACTATGAATTAAAGCCAATATTGAATGGATTCTTATTTTAATCTCAACCTCTCAGTTATTAGTAGATGGCGATAACCCTAGTGTAGCTAAACGAGTACTTTCTCCAAATATTATTTTAATCATAAGACCATAGTGTAGAACCCCCAAATGCAGTCATGAGTACAGGAAAAAAGAGTATATAATAAAGGTAGTATTTTAGATAAGGGGATAGGATAACTGTCCAATAATTTGTTGGGATTATTGGTTATGATTAATAGGAAAAATAAGGTTTAGATTCCTATTTCACATCATTTACAAAATTTAATAATTTTCAGAAACATTAAAGATACAAGCATTAAAAGATAACTATGAAAACAATCAGAGGAAATTCAGGAAAATGTGTCATTACCTTTGGTAGGAAAAATCATTTTAAACAAGACAGAGAAGGCAAACAACACGAAGGAAAAGACTGATTAGGTATGATTATTCTTACTATGAAAAATATAACACAACCAATGTTAAAAGACAGGAGACAGATTAAGGGTAAAATGCTTACATAATTCACCACAAACAAAAGATGAACTGCCAAGTGTGACCATGTAAATTGTACACCGCACACCACCAGGGGGAGCCTTTCATGTAGACCACAGTGTGAATGGTGTCCCTAAAGTTGCCTTGATCAAAATCCAAGATATTTAAAGCACTCCTATGTCAATAAGAAGAAAAGATCAATAAACCATCCAGTAGAAAAGTGTGCAAAGGATATGAAAAGTGAATTCAAAGAGGAGGAAATACAAGTAACAATCAACATAGACAAAGATGTCAGATCTCACTCCCAGTCAAAGAAGTGCAAATTGGAACAACAATGAAGCATATTTTCACCACATCAATAATGAGAAAACATTTCACATCAATTAAGAAATACCATTTCAGATCGACAAGATGTAAAAGATCACTGTTGGCTAGGGTATAGTGAAATGGTATCCTCTTGCATTCCTGGTATGAATGTGACGATACACATTTAAATTAAAAATGCATATGCCCTAGGATCTAACAATTTTATTTCTCCATTTAAAGAAAACTCTACTCTCACATATACAAGCTATTCGTGGCAGAATTGTTTGTAATCACATAAACTAGAAACATCTTATTTGTATGCAGATAGAGTTTAGTAGTTAAGTAGAATGAGATAGATCTGTATGTAGTGAAATCAATGATCTTCATTATATACTGTTGTGTGAAAGAAGTAAGTTTCATAATGACATGTATGGTATGATACCAGATATATAAAACATACTCTCATACACATACATTAATCAATTATATAATATAATATTTATATTATACAATTATATGTATTATATAACATATATATATGTCTTTGTATGTGAATGAACTAGAAGGATTATACCTCAGTTTATGGGGGACACCTCTGGGAGCCAACTGGGATTAGGCAAGGAAGTCAGTTTTAGTTACTTTTAACGTTTACCTTTGTTGAACAGGAGAATATATGTGTTTTTTATTGACATTTTAAAAAATTTACACTCCCATTCTGTGCTTGCACCCTTGAGACAAGTGTGCTATTAAAACGTCACAAAGAAGACATGTTGCAGGAATTAAAAAATGATAGTGGCAGCTGTATAAGCTAAAGTAACCAACACTAACATTTATCGTGCACTCCCAGATTTACCTAAAGACTACTACGTGTCATTCATTTTTCTTCCCCCTACTCTTTATAATGTTCCTTCTTTCCACATCTCAGTGATAATTGGTGCAAAGGTTGGATTTATAATTCAGTCTTACATAACTCAGGCTCAAATTTTATTGGCAGAAATGTAAGTTGCATAATTACTCGGCAGCAGTTACACATTCTTGACACATTTATTCCTAGAGCTTGAACTCTGTACATGCATGGACACATAAGAAATTCCCTACTCCTGATGCCTCTTCTCTGGCTCTTGGAAGTACGTTTATGAAGCACGATAGATAGTTTAACTTTTATAATTTGGATGGTTTGGAGTAGCCAGGAAAAGAAACTAAACCTTCACATATTGAAATAATAATTTATTCCTTGGAGAGTTTTGGGCTGGATGTGCAAATGCAAGCATAAAATGAAAAATTAATGTGGAAATTATTTGACTAGTTGTTTTGACTAGATAACAGATTTCTTTGGCATAACAAAGACAGATTCATTTTCTGACAGTCTTGAGATGCCCTGCTTAACCTATATGAAAGAAGCATTCTGTCCAAGTCAAATACCCAAGACAGATCACCAAGCTCTTGAAAGTTATTATCTTATGCTCTCATGCCTGCTCTCATGATTCCTCTGCCACTTGAAGATTGCTATTAACTCGCTCCTGGAAATCTCCTCCCAGCACATCTCAAGTTTAAAATGCTGCAAGAACAACATTAACTGAAAAGAAACTAAGAGGCCTTGGACTAGGAATCAAAAGCCAATATAGCATAGATGATAGACATAATTTCTCTACTGACAGCAAAGGCTTGGAAGAGAAAGGACGATGTGGGAGTTGAACATCCCAATAAAGAGATGATGATGAGAAATGAGATTTAAAAGACAAAACTATGGTCTTAGATACTGGGAGGAGTGATGGATGCGTGGCCAAGGAAATATGTATAACCAGAATCTAACTGACTTGATTGAAAACTAAAGAAGGAGAGGGAGACAGTCACCTTGATAAACCTATGAAAGTGGTACCTGTAGTAAGATGAGAAGAAGAATAAGAGTATTGGGAGGGACTTAGTGTTTTGTACCCAGAAAGTATTGGCGAGGAGAAGGAAATAACTGATAGACTTAATATCCTTATAATAATAATACCTGTCATTGATTATTTACTCCCTGAATCACTATTACACTTAAAAACAATCCTTTAAAGTAGATACCATTATTGCTTACACTTTACAGATAGAGAAATGAAGCTTATAGAAACAAAGCTTATTTAAGAAGCTGTGTTCACAAGGACATGCACAGCAAGTGAAAGGGAAGGCAAGGATTTAGATATGGGCGATCTGGTCCAGGGGGTTTCTCAGGGGTCTTCCCAGGAGGCGTAGCGATAAATAATCTGCCTCCCAATGCAGGAGCCACAGGAGGCACAGGTTCGATCCCTGGGTCAGGAAGATCCCCTGGGGAAGGAAGTGGCAATCTGCTCCAGTATTTTGCCCGGAAAATTTCCTGGACCCAAAGGAGCCTGGCAGGCTACAGTCCATGGGGTCACAAAGGGTCGGACACACTGAGCAACTGAGTGCACACACATAATATGGTCCAGGATTACACCAAACTGTCTCCCTGACCTACCGAGTGTGTGGCATAAGCAAAGGGAACTTGAAATTACATCACAGTGTGATTTTTGAGACATGGTAGGAAGAGATTCCATACTGAAATACGGTGAGGGGAGAGCAAGTCCTAGTCCTCAATGATGGGTCTCTAATAAGGGAAGCCTAGGTGGTATTATATGTCAAGGAGCTATTCACATGAATAACATATGAACGGAAACACTTCAGAGTGAGGATGAGTTAGACGAGAAACAGCTTGCTCTGGAATTGTTAGGGGCCATCTGCTCAGAAGGAGAACATTAATGACACATTGCTGACAGATAAAACTAGTACAGGAGTAAGATCTAGAATTGACCATTGAATATAAATTATGTATATATCGTGGTACTGGGTTTCCCAGGTGGCACAGTGGGGAAGAATCCACCTGCCAATGCGGGAGACTCAACAGACTTGGGTTTGATCCCTGGGTTGGGAAGACCCACTGGAATAGGAAATGGCAACCCACTCTAGTATTCTTGCCTGGAGAATTCCATGGACAGAGGAGCCTGGCGGGCTATGGTACAGAGGTTCGCAAAAGAGTAGGACGTGACTGAAGTGACTTAGCATGCACACATTTATCCTTTTAGTTACTTTGCTAACAGCTCTATGTCTCATTAACAGGCTTTAAAAATATGTTAAATTCTCTCTGTTCAAATAACTAGTAGCAGTTTTATCTTCTGAATGGACCCGAACTAATAGAGAAAGCATCGGGAATGTTAAAGCCCTAAGTGAGCAGAAAATAGCAAAAAATAAAAAAATTTTTTAAATCCATGGCAACCAATGGGGTTTTTAAAAGGAATTTCATGATCAAGAGGAAGATCCAAGGAAGGCCAGATGTTTGGAGAGGATGGTAAAGTAGCTGGTGCCATTTTATTGGAGGATTTAGAGGTTAGGCTGGGTCATCAATGGGCAGAAATGAGCCAGAGGAAGTCATCCACTGGAGAGGTGTTACTCAGGATAGGTAGGTCTCAGGACCCTGAGGGGCAGTACCCATCCCGACCCTGAGTTCCTCAGTGCTCTCACCTTATCAGAACAGTTGTTTTGGGGTTTCTGAAGGGGTCATTCTCTCTTTCTTCCTCTTATTTCTCTAGTTCTGGGAGACCTGCTTTTCCTAGAATGCTGTTCTTTACTGTGAATTGCATTCCCTAAAGAGGTCTCAGAATTTGCTCTTTCTGTGAGATCAAGAACATCTTTGCTCCAACTCTGAGCTCTAGAAATCTATGTTCTCTAAATAAAACTCCAGAAATGTCACCCACTCTTGCACCTCTGGCTTCTCAGATATCTGTGTATTTCCTAGGCACTATTAAAACTCCCTGCTGCTTTCTGGAACCTTGAAACGCCCCGGTCTAGGGTTGGCTAAACAGAATCCCTTCACAAAGTTAGCGTGTCCATCTCGGTCCCTAGCTGCGGGTGCATCTTGCCCTTCTGTGCCAGAAGCCCTTTGAGGCTAGACCCTGGGCACATCTGCCCTTGATCTCACTCTGTTGGCTTTGGCCTTGAGGGTCCTATTCCTTGCTCTGCACTCTTGCGTCACTTCCATTGGTGGGGCCAGGGCTGACAGGCCTTTCTCTGAACTTGTGAAGAAATATAAACAAGCCTCTGTTTTCATTTCTCTAGCCTCATTAGGCTAACCTCTAATTATTATTTCTCACCAATTTCTTCCTTCCCCAAAGTCCAAATGACAGGACTTAAGCTCTGTGCCCCAAAGTTATCACTGTTGGAGATTTCAGCCCAGTTAGACTCTTTGCACTGATTGCCCATAGATTCTCCCCAATCATCCCAAACTAATAGCAGTTGTTTCATCGAATCCACACAACCATGAGAGATAACATTATGCATTACAAACTGAAAAATAAATTCTACCATTGCCACAACCAAAAGGCTTCCCATGTCTCCCAGAACTCTTAGACATTGAGTAAACAGTGCAGGAACTATCTTTCCTAACTTTTCTTCCTCCTTTTAATTCTTCTACCACTCGTTCCTCATCTTCTCATTACTTACATATTAAGACCACATCGTACCAGCTATTATATGCAATCGGGAGATGAGAGGCACTAGCATATTAAAATGAGACGGTTTATTTAAAAGTGCTATTTTAAAGAATGGTAAAGCAAACCCCACCCCACCTCTTTTTTTAAATGTAACCAGGGAAAATTTATCAGAGAAGATAGGTCTGAGAAGTGAAATCTGAGTGGCAATTGCCCCTTGGAATTTAGCTTAAGTTCACCCTTCCTGCATATGTTTTGATTTAAAATAATTACCTTTTGTTCTGCATTACTTTCAGCTCCCAACTCCTTCTGCTTTCAGTTCTTCAAGGAAGGCACCCCTGAGTACGGTGTGAGGGAGTCAGTTAAATTCAGACTTCTTGAAAACAGCTTGGTATTTTCAACTAAATCTAGTAGTGGAATGTGGGCTTAACTGGCCCCACCCAATTTCTCTCACCCAGATATTTTTCCTTTTTGTCTAGTAAAGTGTCATCTGTTCCCAAGGAAGAAAAAAAGAAAGAGAAAGAAAAATGTTTACTTGAGTTTATTTTAGTTTACACTCTAAACTGAGCAGTTGATTCTGACCAAATTCAATATGCTCAGTACTGAGTTTTGATAGAGAAAATAAGGGAAGTATTTATTTGAAACTTAGAAAGTGGAGCTTTGACTTTTTCTATCCTTATTTGTAAGAACTTTTTGGTCGCAGGCTACTGCTGTGCAGTAGATCTGGCCTTGGATGCATTTATTTCATTGCTAAATAAATAGTAGTATGCCTTTTAAGTACGAGGTACTATGCTAAATAGTGTGAAGATACAAATTATGATCCACATAGCCATAGGCTGTGTGGATCACAGCAAACTGTGGAAATTCTTAAAGAGATGGGAATACCAGACCACCTTACTTATCTCCTGAGAAACCTGCATACAGGTCAAGAAGCAACAGTTAGGACTGGACATGGAACAACTGACTGGTTCCAAATTGGGAAAGGAGTACGTCAAGTCCATATATTGTCACTCTGCTTTTTTAACTTATATGCAGAGTCCGTTCCGTTCCATCGCTCAGTCGTGTCCGACTCTTTGCGACCCCCTGGACTGTAGCCTACCAGGCTTCTCCGTCCATGGGATTTTCCAGGCAAGAATACTGGAGTGGGTTACCATTTCCTTCTCCAGGGGATCTTCCCGACCCAGGGATCGAACCCGGGTCTCCCGCATTGGAGGCAGACGCTTTAACCTCTGAGCCACCAGGGAAGCCCTATATGCAGAGTACATCATACTAAATGCCAGGTTGGATGAATCACAAGCTGAAATCAAGATATTTCCAGGAGAAATATCATCAATCTCAGACATGCAGATGATACCACTCTAATGGCAGAAAGTGAAGAGGAACTAAAGAGCCTCTTGATGAGGGTGAAAGAGCAGAGAGAAAAAGCTGGCTTAAAACTCAACATTCAAAAAACTAAGATCATGGCATCTGCTCTCATCACTTCATGGCAAATAGAAGGGGGGAAAGTGTATGTAGTGACAGATTTTATGTTCTTGGGCTCCAAAATCACTGTGGGTGACCACAGCCATGAAATTAAAAGATGCTTGGTCTTTGGAAGGGAAGCTATGACAAACCTAGACGGCATAATAAAAACTAGAGACATCAGTTTGCCAAGTAAAGTTCATCTAATCAAAGCTACGGTTTTCCCAGTAGTCATGTATGGATGTGAGAGTTGGACCATAAGGAAGGCTGAGAGCCAAAGAATTTATGCTTTTGAACTGTGGTTCTGGAGAAGACTCTTGAGAGTCCCTTGGACAGCAAGGAGACCAAACCAGTCCATCCTAAAGGAAATCAACTCTGAATTATTCACTAGAAGGACTGATGCTGAAGCTGAAGCTCTAATACTTTGGCCACGTGATGTGAAGAGCTGACTCATTGGAAAAGACCCCGATGCTGGGAACAACTGAAGGCAAAAGGAGAAGGGGGTAGCAGAGGCTGGGATGGTTAGACAGCATTACCCCTCAGTGGACACAAATCTAAGCAAACTCCGGGAGACAGTGGAGGACAGAGGAGCCCAGTGTGCTACAGTCCATGAAGTCGCAAAGAATCGGACATGGCTTAATGACTGCACAATGACACAAAGTACAATGCAGATCTTCCTCAACTTACAATGGGGTTACAATCAGATATTGTAAGTTGAAAATACATTTAATACACATAGCCTACCAAACACCATATGTTAAATGCACTTAGAACACTTACACTAGACTAAAGTTGGGCAAAATCATCTAACAATAAGGCCTGTTTTACAATAAGGTGTTGAATAGCTCATGTAACTTATTGAACACTGTACTGAAAGTGAAAAACAGAATCGTTGTGTGGGTACAGAATGGTTGAGAGTGTATCCATTGTTTACCCTCACAATGGCATGACTGACTGGGAGAGGAGGTTACTGCCACTGCCCAGCATCAGGAGAGTACTGGACTGCATATCACTAGTCTGGGGAAAGCTCAAAATGTGATGTCCAGTTTCCACTGAATACATATTGCTTTCATACCCTTGTAAAGTCAAGAAATCATAAGTTGAATCCTAAGATAGGGACTATCTATATATCACAGATCTTGCCTTCCAGGAGCTTATAAGTCAGATGAGGTAAGTAGAACAGATAAGACGTGAATATACACTG